>NW_023339718.1:17737882-17759667 GCF_004916995.1 Morone saxatilis
TGCGGTTCATGGTCAGTGTCCCATAATAGTCTAGTGTGTGACATTTAGGAGGATCTTTTGGCAGAAATGGAATATAATACTCACAGGTATATTTTCATTAGTGTAAAATCACCTGAATATAAGAATTGTTCTGTTGTTATCTTAAAATGACTTCTTTTTATCTGCCTTCCATGGATTCCCCCATGCTGAACCACCATGTTTCTATAATAGCTCAGAACAGACAAACCAAAAACTGTCTCTAGAAAGATGTGTTGTGAAGGGGAGGGTGAAACAAGTTGACAGCTGAAACTACACCACTAGATGCCACTAAATCCTACACACTGGTCCTTTAAAGGGGAGCTCCACTAATTTTCACATGAAAGTTTTTTTTTACAAGTGCTGGTGAGTACTAATACATATGTGAAAGATGTTGTATATAGTCTTTTTGTGTCTCCATAGGGAGCAGCACAAGTCTGATAAACTGCCTCAAGTGATGTCACTTGAGTCCGCATTGGTTGGGTCTAACGATGAAAGAAATCTGGTGGTGTGAAGTCAGAAAGAAATGGGTTTAGCAGACCTCTGTAGCCTGTTCCTCATCTCTGCTTGAATCTACATTGCTGTGCATTGTGGGTAATGAGGCTCCACAGTTTGACAAGGAAGATGCATGGAATTTAAAAAATGATACATCTGGTTCTGCTGCATTGATTTTGATTTGAACTCTCCATTGTGTGTCTTACAATGTCATAGGAGAGCAATGCCAAAATAAGTACTATTTTATGGGTCCAAGAGGATGTTTCCTTCTTGTGCCTTTATGGTATTTTGTATAGCAGCACCATCCTATAAAAATCATCCCTTGACCAACACTTGACCGACTATTGGAAGAATTTGAACAGAACTTGATGCTGAAATTCATGACTCCTAAAGAATGATTCCTACTGTTTCTGGTGACTCCCCTGATCTTTCCTTAAATACCATCGCCCATAATTTCCATTTATAGGCAAGAAATGTCAAAATCTATTGGGCATGTTACTATAAAATTTGTTGTGGTTGTCTTTTGTGCCATTCAAAAGCCAAAATGTTAACTGCATGCAAGATATCTCATAATCTATCAAGAATATGTCCATGAAACTTACTGAGCACATTAATATTGGCGACAGAATAAACCTGTTTTTTGAATGACCCTAAGGCCTTTTCTCTAGTACTGACATTTTAAAAAGTTCAGAAGAACAGCTATTACTTGGCACAACCCACTGTTTTTCTCCTTCCTGCCAATCTGCCATTAGGAAATACTGAAAATTAAAGACACAAATCACTTACTCATCTGAGTCCTTTTTGCTCTCCTCAATGTAGGCGATGGATTCTGAACGAAGTCGGTTGGTGACCTCATAGGTGCGCAGGGTGACACCAAAGATGTCCTCATGGTAGCGGTTCTCATCCTGAATACGTTGGGATAGTGAAAATAGAGGCAGAATGGGAGGAAAATGTGAGATGGATGTTGTTTTGGATATTGTGACAGTGAATGACAGGTTGGATTTCAAAGAAATAGAGAAATAAGCAGAATATATTGATTCTCAGTTTGTAAGTTATTTCAGACTATTTCTTCACAGCAGAGGTACTAAACTATATAACTTACTTAAAGACTTTACTGTCTTTGGAGCTTCCCTTTTTAAGCACATTCTCACATCAGGAAAATGCATTTTTGAGTTCAAAGGTGAATATACTTTACATAATTATGTGTAAGTAATACACATAGTATATGTATATAGTATTTCTATTTCTTTATCATCAGTACAACATTGTAGTTTGAAACATAGCTGCCATATTTGACAAGTTGGGCTGAATGGTGACACTTTGTATTATGATTTGAAATAAAACATTTATAGATGGATAAAGGTATTCTGACTGTTTAGACGCCTGCAGTCATTGTATGTTACAGAATCACTGAACACAGCAAGTGAAAAACGGGCTTAGGCTTTGTGACATGTGTCATTATTCTTTTTTAGCCCTTTTACCCTTGAGTTCACAAATTAAAGTTTAAGTTTTTTAACCTTTACTTTCAAGAAATACTGACTCAACATGCCTTCGGTTTTTCAGCAGCTCCACGCTAAACACACAAGTTACATATTTTCATATAAAGAAGCTGTACTGTGGAACCTCGCCTGTTCAGCTGGGGGATGACTGCATTACTCAAGGGTACCTCTGCAATAGTGAAGAGCACTTCACACTACCATCACTCCATGGTGACGATGTTGCACAAAGAACTGAACTGTTTCTCTCAGTCTTACGCGAAGCTTGCTGATGAAGAAGCCAGCGTCCTCCAGGGTCATGTTGCCCTGTTGCTTGATGATTTGCTGGACAGTCTTGAGAACATCCCCAGCCATTGTAACATCCCCACACACATAGATGTGTCCTCCCTCCTCCCGCAGGCACTGGTACACCGTCTCTGACAGCTGCTCGCGCAGTGCATCCTGGACATATTTCTGACAGAGAGGCAGAGAAGGAATTATGAGTGTACACAGAGAAGTCAAGTTTGTAGGTAAGTAAGTAAGTAAGTAGGAAAGGAAACAATGTGAAAAACAGAGTCGGGAGACTGACAGATGTAAATAAAATAGAATGAAGTAGAATTTGCAAACTTTCTTTTATTAATTTGATTTCGATTTTTACATACTCTGTATTCTGTGCATTTTGTTCTTTTAAAACTCAGTTAATGAATATCTATGCTAAAAGGAACAGAACAGTACACAAAATAAGAGTAATTAACAGCAAAGAAAGCATAGACATAAAGACTTAAAGAAGAGCAAAAAAATCAAATGATTGAAATTTTACCTTAAGAACTGTAGAAAAATCTAATGGAAATGTTTGATGTCATTTGTGAGTGTACTGCAGTGGTTTTTATTCAGCCCTTTCTCTACTCTGTGATTTTATTTCAAACCCACACAGCAGTCCAAAGAGAGCTGTGACAAGCTGACTCATTTACAGTTTAGCACTTGTACCTTTGGTTTGCCAGGTTCTCTGGAATAGGCCGTGTAGAGCTCCTTGAACACTTGTTTGTTCTTGGCCTGGATGGTCTCCTCCTTGTAGATGTGGTCCATCTCTGACTGCCGACACCCAAACACCAGGATCATGGGGCACGACTCAATTCCTAAAGGCGACAGGCAGAGTTGCTTCGTTGCTCCGACTAATGTTATATATGTGAGATATATGTGAGGGTCAGCTGTTATGTGTATTATCGAAATCCCTCACAGGGATTTGCTCGGAATTCCATTATTACTCAGAGACAGCATTTTAACTGGAAGAATACATTTGTCAGCTTGTCCAGGATATTCTTATAATCAGCCATCAAATTGAAGATTCTGTCTGCAGTTTCATGTGCAGCTGTGAAAATGCACTGCAAAGTCTCTCTATTAGGCAGTAATAAATACATCAGAATGAGAAAAAAACCAACCTTTGTGTTCAAGGTCATATAGTCTCTGTTGCCAGAAGCTTCTGAAAGGGGCGATACCTGTTCCTGGACCTACCAGGATACAAGGTGCTTGGTTGTCTTTGGGAAGTTGGAATGATGGTGCACTAAAACAACAGAATAGACAACAATAAATTAACTCAAAATATTCTAAAAGTGACAAGAATGTTTGTGAAATTCACTTAGAGGAATAGCTTGACATTTTAGAAAAAGGCGTTAATTTGCTTTCTTTCTAAGAGTTCAATGAGAAGATTAATACCAGTCATGGCTGTCTGCTTAATACTGTATGAAGCTGACTTAGTTGGCTACCTTAGGGAGGTTATGTGCTAGGCTTTTTCTTAGTTGGCAACCAGCAGAGACTCCAGGAAGTAACTGGTTGTGACCAAGAAACAGTCTGGCACATGGTGAAATGGCAATTTGTCAATTTAATGAGACAATCCAGATACAACATCTTAATTAGCCAAGTAAGTCTCTGTGGCAGGTTCACAGCAATACATGAGACACCCCCCGAAACGGTCACAGTTAGGTTTAGGTTCCAAAACTACTTGGTTAGGTTTTGATGCAAAAACTTCATGGTTTGGGTTTTTTTTTTTTTTTTTTAAAGTGCGTTAATCTAGGAAGTTATCTGAGTGGGTGTGTCATGCAGTCTGCAAGTCTCTTTTGCTTGAGCTAAGAGTTGCTAGGTGGAGCCCAACTAGCTGTTTCCCCATCTCCAGTCTTTGTGCTAAGCTAAGTTATCCAGCTGCTGGTGGTAGTTTCATATTTTGCATACAGACATGAGTCTTCTCATCTAATTGTCTGGCAAAAAAGGGAATCAACTTATTTATTTATAACAATCTTTCCTTTAACATGCCACAGTACTGACTTATCCGTCATTCTACAACATTTATTGTGATATTTACCCTCGGACAAAACATGGCACCATCTCCCCCTTCTCTATCCTGTTGAGCCACGATGAACACACTCCGTGGTGGATAGGTCCCTCTCCATCTGAAAGGGATTATTATCAAGTAAGCACTTTACCTGTTTCCCTCCCCTTCGCCTCCCACTCTCTTTAAGTGCACAAACTAACAGGAAAATAGTGGCCCTAACCCGTTTTCCAAGGCTGTATGGCTCTCTGAAAGGGAAATTACAGTAATTCAAGCACTGCTTATACAATCATAGTAACATGTTTACACAAGTGCACATTACACATATGAATGGAAATAGTAGGGAAATCATCTGGTAATGTTTGCTGACTACTTGACAGACTGAGGGGTACAAATGCTAATTGCAAAGGGGGGCTGGGGGTATAAAATCCGTGTGATTCAGTATGCACAAAAAGTAATGCTAAAACAGAAGACTGAATTTTATATACTGTCAGACAAACTGCAAAATTTGCTCTCATTTGTGTTTGTATCCATATCTTTAAATATGATCTGTTCATAGATAGAAGATCTTCCTGAGGTGTTTCTAAATCTACGTTACTTGTAATTACAGTTGTGGTCTGGCTGCCCTATAAAGCAGACTGGCTTTCCAAGGTAACTTGCAATCAATTTTCTTTGAGCCATCAGAGGGTTTTTAGAGAGGGTGAGTCATTTGACTTTTCAAGTCTTTGCAGCAACCTTGAGAGAGCCTTTTATCCATGACATAAACTGAACTGCAGCAAAATATATATACAGGCTATATACTTTTTCAAGCAATAACTTACTGGTAAATACAGTTTACTAGAAACCACAAGGCATGATTGAGTATATTTCACATTTAAAAGCCTAATGGGGGCATTAGGGTTCACCTTCCCTGTCAGCAGAAAATACCTATATCACCTACAGCTAGCTAATGCTCAGCTTGGTTAGAGGAGCTGAAAAAGAAAAAGAGCCCCAAATGAGTAGTAGGTCCATACTTCTGGCACGGTAAGAGACCACAGCGACGGTGAGGTGAATCTCTCCTGGGTGCAGGTCTGGAGAGGAGCTGATAGAGTAGTAGCGAGGCTGCAGCAGGGGCAGCTGGGTGAGCAGCAGAGTAGAGGGCATCTGAATGGAAGGGAACTCCTCCAGCATCTCCACCAGTGTCGGATTGTTGTACCACTTCCACTCCTCATACTCCTGCAAACCCTGGGATGTCAAGGAGAAAGACATGGTTGGATAGAAGTACAGATGGTTTAATTTCTATCTTGGTAAGTTGTTGAATTGTCATCCTAATTAAAGTGCCAGAGTAACAGAAAAAAATGGAGGGTGGTTTCGTCTTTTAGATCTTTAAATATATCTGACTTGAGAGCAAGAGGCAGCCACAAACAGAGCCATTCAGCATTCACTGCCCAACTGTTTTTGTGTGTCATCGCTGACATTTGGATGTGATGAATTTAGAGCATTGCTACCAGGCTAAAAACACTTTGATATGTTCCCATCTATTGCTTTGTTCTTAAGCTGCTAATGAGCGACACAGTGCCCATGAAGAAGCCTGGTGTGGTCTTAGTTCTGAGCCTCAAGCACTGTTTGAAGCACCGTATGTACAATTATCAAAAGTTCAATAGCAAAAGTACATTTAGGCCTGGGTTTTTCAACCTTGAAACACAGATGGGGACTTAGTTAATTAGAGATATTATTAATACATCTGTAATATCAGTTTTGTTGAATTAATTCATTCTTTCATGCTTTTGACAAAACAGAACACAATAACAAAACAAGCTCGACTGTTCTTTAATTCTTTTTGTTAAAATCTTCGGGCATAAAAAGGAGAATTAGAAAAGTCTGAGAAACACTGCTTTATTCCTGAAATGAGCTTGCCATTTAGCACATACAAAAATAAAAATGATCTGCAGTGCTGATTGTACTGTACTGTTTCTTTATCCGAATTCAGAATCCTTCCATCTCTTCCTCTTGCTTTGGTGACAATGATTCGATGTATGAGCATATGAGTCACTGCTTGGCCTCAGCCAGCCTTTTCCACACATTGACAAAAATGGAGAGTGAATTGTGGGAGGCACTGCAAGGGGGAATGGCTCTGGGTTAGAACGATCAACGGCTTTAATTTGGCGCCAGCTCACTCATACTGTACATATTTCCATCAGTGCAAAGTGCATCAAATCAGCTTTCAGATACAGAAACTTATCTCCTATATTTTGATGGCAAACACGATGAATGTGTTGGTTATTATTGTGCCTTAAACACATGGTGACTTCTTATAGAACTGTGCTTTCAAAAGTGGTCTAATAAAAAGTGAAAAAATGTCTGCATACATTTGGCTCTAAAATGGAAAAAACAGCATATTTTTGGATATAGCCTACGCACATCGAGTACATTGCAAATCCCTCATGTGTCTGGTCACGAACCAAGCTAAGCACTCGGTGCAGCAGCAGCTCAATAATTCTAAAGGTCAGTGTTAATGGTAACGCCGAAGACTAAGTGAATTTACCTTACTGAGGATCTCTAGTTTCTTTTTCTGTTTGTCATTGGTTGCCAGAGCAGCAAACTGCTGCAGCAGCACAGGACTCGGTGGAGTGGTGATGTCCAGGAAGTACTGGAAGGCCTGGTAGATGGTGCAGGGAGGGATACGAGTCTCGTTTGTCCAGTTACTGATTACACCTGCAGAAAATAAGCAAACGTTAAAGCTGCAATAACATGTGTTTTTATTTTAACAGTAGATCAAATGACTATATGTAACATGAAAGGGAATGCTTGTGGTTATAAACCCACATATAATAATCACCATAACTTTGCAGTTACTACTCTCTAGTGTGTTTTATCTTCTTTTTGCACTTTGTTTTGTTTTTTTCCAGTCTGCACTACAACTCCTGCCCAGTGCCAAACAGCCGACAGATGAATGACTCTTTAGGATTTACTGTTTAAAAAATAGATATTGTTAGCTAAAAGGAGACAATGTATCATACTTGTCAGGTGGCCAGAAAAACACGTCTATATATGAAAACTAATGTTGTCTCTTTTATTTAAGCTTTATTTAACCAGGAGATATGTTAAGTTACTTATTGAATAGTTTAAATGACCTTGTATGACAGGAGAAAGCGTTTTACAGTGGGAGAAAGGAAGTTTAATAAGCCATTGCCAGGAATGGTTTTAAGTCAAGGTCAAGGTGGAATTTGATTAAGTATACACACTGTGGTTAAGAAACACCTTGCTTTAAAGTCACAGTGAAAATCACACTTAAGTCACTCAGAGTCACCACAACTGTTTGCCAATATGCAGCTTGACTGAAAAATATATGGGCATAGATACCTTACATAGATAAGTGTGACTTCATGTTGTCTTTTGAGGCAAGAGACATGTTTTGATTTTGACATCCTGCCCACATCTCAAACCACAACCCTTCTCATTGCACGCCTACTGCATTCGTAAAGTAGTGTGATGTTGCTAATAGCATCACCCACCCAGGGCAGTGTTCCTCTCCTCCAGGAACTCCACCTTGACAATTTGATTGACAGGTGGAGCATCCTCCAGTTTATCTATGAGAGCCGTCACCAAGTCCTCGTGGTTGCCAGGGAAGATGCCCAGATGGTCGCCGGGCTGGTAGCTCAGTCTGTCGTGGTTGTTTGTGTGGAGCCGCACAAATATGGTGGAGCGACTGCAAAAGAGACAAGAGATTTAGGGGACAATGCTGCACCATTTTTAGTCTGTTCCCTTTAGTTAACACACAAGTTTACCAAAAACCGTAAAATATATGTGCCCAATTTTTATTTTCTTGTGTCAGTAAATACTTACTTGGATTTGGAAGTTTGTAAGTTTTCAGATTCTAGCATCTTTGCTCCATAAACCCTCTTCTTGTGAACGCTGTACAATGCTGTTGGCAGACAGAAACAAAACTACATCACATACATGACATTTACTTTATTTAGAGACTGGTCTAAAGGATTATGTTTGTCTAAAGACCATATCTGCTTTAATTAAGGTTCAACCTTTTCGGAAATACGCTTATTTGATTTCTTAGAGGTGTCTCTATTACTTTGTCCACCAATGTACATCAGTGAGGGTATAGGCTAAATAATAGAAACAGCTCTCTGTATGATTCAGTACATTTCAACAGTACCACAAACTACATCCTCCAAAATCATCATAAAGTTGAATCTACACCTCTCTAAAATATATAACCTACATAAAGGTTGGATTTATTACAGGACTGTTGTTTATTAGTGTAAGATATAGTAGGTGCACCTAATAAACTGTAATTCATTTTCAATATTTGTAGTAAATGTAATGTTACGACATTCAGGACGTCTAGGGTAAAAAATGTCTTGAAATCCCATTATATTGTCATTTTTCACTCCACAACAGAGACACAAATCTCATCTCCAGGATGACTCACTGGTCTTAAACAATAACATTACCATCCCTCCTCAGGTATATTTTGTGCAGGAGTGCTTATTAGTACTTATTGCGCCTTTAATATCAAGACACCATTAACAGCTCATCACTTAGTTCTCACAGGATTATTATTTACCTTCTGTGAGGGCCGGAGCCTCGGCTGTGTACGTCAGGCGGAACTTGCTCTTCTTCCAGCTACGGTCGTTGCTGATCAAGGAGTCGTTGGCCTTCTCAATGTTCACATCGTCTCCAACACAGAACACGTCACAGGCAGCCTTGACATGTAACAACACAATCACAGGAGAGAATGCGGTCATTATTCAGAACACCCCTTCACACCTACACAGGAATAACAAAGGATTTGGGAAATGATCTCTTGCACTCTAAGTAGGACTGCCTCCACCAGCTCAAGGTTACCTGTGGCTAAACACCTTCAAAATGATACCTTGACAGGTGGGGTTGTTTTGGAGTATGAGGTACTTTCCTGTTGTGGTTGTACAGAAAACGGGATCATATTCATATCAAACCAATCCTTGACAAGTAAGCAACATGCCAATTCTGAACTAAAGGCAAAAACAATGTTCACGGTGTGCCTATTCCAAGCAAACTCCAAACCATCGACAACTGATGGACAAAACTGAACTAAACCGAGATCAAAGCGTCTCTGCCCATGACACCGACCTTAAAAACCTTCTTGGCCCAGGTTCTGAATGACTCCTCCTGGCCACACAGCTCATCTCCTTCTCCCATGCGTAGGATGCGCTCCCCCCCCAGCTCTTCAAACAGCGTGTCCACAGCGTGGGCAAAGGCGCAGAAGTGTGGGTAGGCCCTGGAGCCAAGGCCAAACACTGAGAACCTAAACAGAGAAAACAGGCAGGTAGCGTTAAAAAAGCAAAAGACAAATGTAGACACCACAGCCACGGAGCCCAGATTAGAGACTTAGAGATTCGAAACACCGAAAACACCCAAGCACCAAAACAGCTGACGTATTGATAAATACGTGTCCCGTCCGGTTTTAGATAGATGTAAACATGAAATAGATCACTAGTACATCTTGTACTTGTTATAATCAGTGATGAAAACTCTTGTTGGCAAATATACTTTTAAAATTGTTACTTAACTTCATTATGTTTCTTTTTACACTAGTTACAAACCTTGAGAAATGTACAAAAATGTTGAAAAATGTGCTGCCAAGTGCTTTGTCAAAAACAGTTTCCAAATTGACAGCGAGGCTCATATATTATATTATGGAGAAAATATGTTCTTTTTTTTTCTTCTAATTGACTGCCACTAAAGGTTATGCTATTAACTAGTTTGCTTGTATAGTTCATGTTAGCTAAATAAGCCAGGGTGCCAAGAACCAAACCTGGGGGAAAAAACACCTTAGTACTCTATTCCTTCTCAGTGTGGGAATGCTGTTCACTGGGAGCCATCAGCTGCTTGGTGGAGGGACATAACACACATTCAGCACTATTGCCATTCCCTAGCTGCCTGTTTTTACAGGAAACACAGAAGCTAATACGGATGCAAATAGCACACTGATTTGCGTTTCATGTTATCTTTAAAACTGGGCTTAATTAAAAAGTTATCTGCAGCATTTCAAAGATTATAGTGAATATCATTTTATTATGACAATGGTTTACCTTGATGACAAGACATCTTTTAACCTGCAAATCTTCTCATCATTGCTTACTGGATAGGAAAGCATTCTTTAGATACGTTTTGTTTTACGACCTGCTCTGGTTTGATTTTGTTTACCTGACGTTGGCGAGAGGTCCAGTGCTCTCAAAGTTAATCCTGGCTTCTGGCTCGTCACTGGAGGACTTGCGAGTGTCAGAGTAGGAGGACACACTGTTGAAGCGGACCTTGTAGCTCCTGGACAGGAGGTGAAAGCAGAGGATGTATAACTCAAGGGAAGAAATAGATGGAATCTGACATGCACGAATGCAAACACAGGCAGGCTGAGGGACTAAACTCACTTTCTATCTTCTGTGTTGGATGTTGGGTGGCGCATCTCCATTAAGGCAGCTCCAAATTTCTACAGTAACCAAAGAAGGGCTGTTAGTAATATGTGCATCTTTGTTTGCTTAATATACTGGAGCTGTTGATACATAACATACATACCTCTCCATTCTCAGGTGGATCACCATTTCCGAATGTGCTGGTCACCACTAACACCAGCGTCTCGTGCTCCAGGTCCACCACATCATATTCATCCATTGACGTGACCTGCAGATGTCACAAAAAAAAGAGCATCATGCCGAGGGAATCTTCGCCTCCACACACATGGTGTAGCCTTTGTTTCGCTCTCATCTCCAAGACACACACTCCACATGACAGATGACTTGAGCGTGTAAATTAAGGCTGAACACACAGCCGTTGGCAGAGGAGGAGGTTGTAATGACCACTCTGTCCTCGCCTCTAACGAGATGATAATATGCTGCTGCCACACAACGAGCATCCACGATGCACACCACTCAACGTGATGGTGTTTGTCTGCCACAGAACGCACTTGCATTTCACATACACATACACCCACATATAAGGGCACACAACCAAAGGCGTGAAGAGAAAACAGGCTTTAGCCCCACAACAGTGAAGATTTGCCCCGGGCGTTCACATCTGCCCTGCGATCCATCTACAGACACCCACTCTCAGTGACACACACATCCACACACTTGCATGCACAAATCTCTTCTTGTATGATTGATCACATTGGGAAAACAGGAAGGAAAAATAAGATATGACCTGGAGGAAAAGCACACAGTGTATGATTGAGAGCAGCATGTTTAGCATTTTTTTTTCTCTCTCTCTCTCTTTTCTAAACAGATATGCACAGCCAGGGGTGCTTCAGGATCCTGTGTTAAACTACTGAACTGCACAACGCTTCGGTGGTTAAATCTTGCCTCCAACCCGCGGCACATTACTGCATGAGAGAAAAAGAAAATGTGACAAAAGGCACACTGTCTTTTTCAACCCTCTCGTTGTCTGTACTCAGCTGGCATCTGCTTGGCTTCGTCAGCTGGGGGGAGGGGGGGTGGGAGTATAGGAATGATTTCTTTGAATTGCTCCTTTTTCAATTAGTACAATTACACGTAAGCTGATGTTCAACTTTTGGATACGATGATGCAAGGTAGGAGCAAGTGTACCTTTGCGTCAAAAGCGTGCTTGAAGATTTCACAGAGAGTTTTGGCATAATCTTGCGATTTGCCCGTCTCTGTGGCAAACAGTATAGTGGCTTTCACCCTCTTGGCCATGGCCTGGCCCATGAGCTTGGCCGAAAACTTCACAGCCCTGCAGAGGCAAAGGGAGAGACAGTGAGAATGAAATCCACAGAAAACACAGAACAAGGAATCAAATTATCCAAGGACCACAGTTTGCAACATTTTATCCTCTGCCGATATGTTGATACGTCTGATAAAACAATTGTTATAGAGGGTAGTGGGGTTCACCTCAGCAGGCAGCAGACATTATGCCGAGGTAGCGGATGGATGACAGTTGTGATTACCTAGCTAGTCATATCCTCGAGGCAATTATATTAATAGCATACGCGCACACGAGTGCATGCATAAACAAACAAAACACTGACAAAGCTTTGATTACTCCCTGAGGGGTTGATTGGATGAATTTCACTGCTGAGTACACCAGCAGTCTTCCCGTGTGTCTAACTTTTCAGGAAAGTGATTACTTGTTTGGTTTTAGATTATCATACACATACACATGTCCTACAGTATATTATCTTTGACATCTAAGGTTGCAATATAACCATGCGAGTATAAATGCAGGTAGAACTGATAGAAAACCAATTACTTAATTAATCACTAATTTAACCAAACCACACAGGGTTTTCTTCAAATATTTCTCTGTGACTGCACACTCACTTGGCAAGCTTCTTGAATCCGATGGCTCTTTTCTTTGTGGGCGTCCCATTGACTCCTTTCCACACATGGGTATTCCAGGGATCAGGCTTTTGCATATGGGAAAAAAAAATTAGTTCAGAGGTTGTCTTTGTTTAAGGTGCCAAGATGCTGAGATATTGTCCGTGAAATTTGGTTATAGCTTATTATAGCTCAACTAGTTTATAAAAATGAGTGCCTGTCTTTGATTGTGGTGGTACCCTCTGCTAAAAACATCAACATCCCATGAATTATGTTTTCACCTGGTACTCAAAGGATGGGGTGAGGCGGTAGTTGAGCATTTCTTGGTGGAAAACCGGTGTGATACTTCCTGACATGGGAGGCACAATCCACACCCAGTCTCCAGGACAGCCACCTCGCACCCGGTACTCATTCTCCATATGCTTCATGAAGGACTCTGTGGCTGAGTGATGGTCTACTATGGTAACTTTGCATGACTAAAATTAGGGGACACAAAGAATGAACTCATTTATGCATTTTCTCTGATGCTGCAGTGAATACAATGGTACAATTAAGTTTCATTGATGAAAGCTGGGGTCATTTCACAAACAAATTATCACATTTTCAATTACATTTAAAGTGATACTCCATTGGAAATATTTTTACTACTGCTTAAATTGGTTGTGCGCAAACTGCACAAGAGAGAAACATAATTTACCCATATTTTGGTAGGAATGTGAGTGTTGGAACATACTGATTATACAAATACTAGATGGACAGAGGAGTAATATATTACGCTGCAGAAGTGAACGGGAAGAGGGTGAAACATATAAAGCTGTACCTACCTGGAAGCTGTAGAGAACAGCAATGTTAATCTCCACCAGTGCCTGGTCTTTCCAAAGGGAGGAAGTCTTCCTGGTGTCTAAGGCCATCTTGTTAGCAACCTCCTACATAATAAGACAATTTAAAAAAAAAGATGATGTACCACATGTAAAACAACTAAATTACACTCGAGGAAAGTAATGGCACAATTCATCTCATGTCCTTTTGTTATGTAACACATAAAAACTAAAATCACAGTAGTAACTCTAGTCACTAGTTGTATGCGTCAGTGGCTAAACTTCAGTTCAACTGGTTGTCTTCTTATTCACCAAATAATTCATGCAAAACAAATCATTGCACAAGCAAATACCTCTCCTTATCAGCAACGACAAGCACAATGTCTGTACTTTACTTAAAGTAAAACTTAAAGGCAAATCCACCAAAGCTGACACCCATGGACCATGAAGTGCTCTTCTTCACAATTGGACCACTCAGGTTTTAACTGAGATTTTAGGATGGGAAACCCTTACTTTTATTTGCCTGAAGATATATTCAAAGATAGTAGAGAGTCTGATTTCCCTCATTATATGTCACGATTCCATTTGCCTCAAATACAAATGACATGGTATATGATTGCACGAATAAAATAAGATATATAGATTATATAGAATATATAATATATATGAGCAGCTTCTAATATATATATTAGAATTTTCTTTGGCCTAATATTAAAATGAACACTATAATTTATGTTAAGATAGTTTGTGACAGAGCACAAGGAGGCTTTATTTCTTGTCAGCTTTCGCCTAAGTGTACACAATTAGAAGAAGAATGGCATTCTGATCGGGTCATTTGGTGACACAACACATGCTCCTCTCTGCACAAGGCTTCAGTCAATCTGTGCCTCTAATTTTTTCCTGTGGAGCATGACTGTGTATTTTGGCACAACGCACTACCTCCAGAATGTTGTAGCGTGAGGTGTCACAGAAGTCCCTCACGCCAATCTCGGTGCCCATGTACCAGCCACTGAAGGGGCAACCAGTGAACTCCAGGCCACCGATCTCCAGCAGCATGTTGGAGACTGCCGGGAGGCCGTACCACTTCAGGTCCAGTTCCTTGAACCACTCGTACCTGGGCAGAGCAAAAAGGGGAATGACTGGTGGGAAGTGCAGTTGTTTGGCTAACTGAATTCACTATGATCCCTTCAGGTAAACATCCAACATTTGCAATAGGCACACATTATTATAATAATTTGTGGCTGTCTTTTTCGCCACAGATATTAATCCCTGAGACACATATAATTAAAAAGGAGTGCAGCCAAAATCAACATTAACACAAAGAAACCACTTATGACAGATTTTCAGTGCTGGACAGAGCAGGCAGGACCTCAAATTACCTCCCACTACTCACTCCTTGCACCCTCTAGGGGGACTGATAACATCACTTTCAGTGTATTATTTGCAGAGCTGGGTCTAATCTTGTGTAATGATGAGACTCTGTTGGTGGTCGCAGGCCTGTGCCAAGCTGCTGCCAAAGCTGAGGGCCAGTTGATGCAGGGTATGGAGCAAGAGATGCCAATTTTGGGGGGAGTCTGGCAGGGAGACCAGTGTGTCAAGGGATTCTGAAATGCTCTCTGTGGTGTGAAGTGATGTAGCAATAGCTCTGTCTGCATCTGTGCCTGTATATGTGAAAACTAGTGTAGTGGTAATACCCAATTCTTAACTGTGATTATGGGTTTTAGATACAGCCAATTCATGCTTAACATCTCAAGGGCATTATGGCTTTTGTACAGTAGCTAGCCATGTAAATAAAAAGTTTTCTTGAAAGTAAAGTAAACAAATCAGAATAAAAAACAGGAGAAGCTTGAAATCGCACTAACAAGCCCCATGGTTACCACAAAAGCAGGCATAGCAACAGATAAAGTATGGCTAGCTGTGCTTTCTGGGAATATTCAGCACAGTTGGAATGTGACGATAACCAAATCAGATTTCTTGGCATGAAAGTGCCTCATTGTTTAAGAAGTGTTGTTAAGAAATGTGTGAGTGGGTGGATGTCTTTTTGTGCAGCCTCCACCAGTTCTTGTTTTGTTAGATTCTTTCTCTATGTATGCATGCTCAAGAGGGAAGGCGTAACTCACTTTGGGTGTGTGATCGGCACCTCCAGGATGAGGTCTTCAGGTATTTCAAACAGCTCAGGGTCATTTCCGTTGGCTTGCAGCAGGAGGGGCAGGACATCAAAACGGCCCTTCGGAGCTTTCCATCCAAGCTGCATGCAGATCTAGAGACCAAACGCAACAAGTGCAAAACGGGCATTTCTTACAGTGAACGTTTGCAAGTTTGCTTCATTGACTTAAAAATACATTTCCTCTTGTTTACCTCAGTAAATTCAACATTAGCAGGGTCTCCCATGATCTGTCCATCAGGCTGTTTGTAGCCTGCATAACGAATCAGCTGACTGTTCCACACTCGAAAGTCATGTTTGCCATCAGTCCTCTGGGGAAATATGGTGATGGCCGATCTGAAACAAACAAACAGAAAAAGATCATTTAAAAAAAGTATGTCAATAATGTGTATAGATATTCGCAGCATTTGCATATGTGAAGTTGTTACTAGCTCTAATAATAATAATATCATATCTAAAAAACAAACAAACAATATATTCCGATTCTGAGCTGTGCCACAGCAATATCTTCAGTGGCATGTTGATCTCTGCACATACTGTTTACGAAATAAGAGGCTGTGCGACAAAGCATTAATAATAAATTGTTAATATGAATATTTAAATAAATGAATTGACAAGATTGTAAACATATGGTTGGTATTGTGCGTGTAATCTGTGTCCAAAGGCATTTTTAATCATGTTATGTCAAAGGACTCATAGCAGGGTCAAAGCTTAGCTACTTTTGGTCTGTTCTACATCCCAGTGGTGTTTTAATGCCATGACCGGGTAAAAGTGTTAATACTGCTAAGCTGGTTCTAAGTCGCTGAGGAGGGAGAGCAGCTGGTATAAATCTGGGCCAGTTGTGCTAGCAGTCTACATCTGCAGGAAACAGTTTCTCAGCTTGGCTTCGGAAACTGGTGTAAATCGTGAAACCAATAGCCTGTACGATCACACTTCATTTTCATTTGTCATCTTGTGGGAAACATATAATGTGCAACAGAGCAAAACAATTATGTTATTAGGCTACTGAACAATATTATCATTATAACTAAATCATGAGTTCTAAATTGGCCACATGCTTTAAAAAGTAACAGTCACATTCCTCTGCAGCTATAGTTTGATTTTGATACCACTTTTTAATATAGTACACTTTACAAAGAAGTTATTAGTTGTAACTAATAGCTTTATTAATTGTTATTAAATCATTTAATAATGCTTTATTGATCAGTTATAAGCCACTATAAGTCTGGTTTTCCAGGTTGTGAAAACTCCCTCTGACCTTTGATTGACCATATATTTTAGTCAATCGAGATCAAAATCTATTTATGACTTATTAACATTTATTACTGAGGCTTAATGGCTTGTTTAAAAATGAGAACCCCATATGAACTTATTAATTAATCCAAACCATTCATAACAGCATTTTTACTAAATAGAAAGAATATACACCAGCCAATGGGATTTATCACAACCTGGAAACCCAGCAATTATTTTTAATCACTGTTGACTTATTATCACTATATAACTTTAAAGGATTAGCAAATGATTGATGAGCCATTAGTTGCAACTTTCAAACCCATAATAAAAGATGGTAGTGTGATATTATATTATTACATAGCCTCATTTTCTTTTAGTTCATTTGCAACCAATTTAAAAGGGAAATCTAATAACATTTTCACCATTTTTTTACATAATCATCTTTCAGTTGAAACAATTTCTTTCCTGCACTGTAGGCATAATGTTTTCCATGAAATCTACCACTTTTACAGTCTTTTGTTTTGCATCATTTTAGGACCATCTCTTAGAATATGTTTTTGTAATGTTGACAGGTGACTTGAATAAGCAAAATAATTCCAAAACTATTGCAACATGTTGCAATAGCACTATATGTTTGTGTGTGTGTCTGTGTTTATTCATGTTAAAGTGAGCCAGGCTGAGAGAGGCGCAGCCAGGATGTTGTGCTGGCTCTCATCAACATGTGTATCCGAGCTGTCCTTCCGAAGGCCAGGCTAAGCGTAGTAATGAGTCAGAAGCTATCCATCATCCAAGAAGTAAATATGAGGTGTCACATGTGATTAGGACTTGGCAGAAAGTGAGCAAGTGCTGTGCAGGTCTGACAAGTGACTGCTTGTTAGCAAGGTCCACCGCTTCAGCGATGGGGCAATGATTGGTGCTGAGAAACTGACAGATAGACAGCAGATAGTGTCAGAGGCAGCGTTAAGAGACAGAGCACACACTGACAGATGGGAGGGTGGGTCAGGGATGGAGACTACATGTGCGATGAGATACATGAGTGCAGTTGGAGGAACTGAACAAAAGGAAACCAGACTTAGGTAAACAGTTGAGCATTGTGTGTGTGTGGGGTGTATGTGTTTTAGAAATTGTCCAAAAATGACGTTCCCTTATTCCTTTTAAAAACAACATAAACATGCTTTTTACATCTACATACCTACACATTACAAAATAAACAGTTAAGTTACAGTAGAAAGAAAACATTCAATGGTCCTGTGAACTCACCACCACGTGGGTGTTTTTGTTGAATTATTCGCTCGCTTCAGCTTGACCGATATTTCATTTTCAGTCAGTAAAAGGGACAATGTGTGACACCTATCCGTCAAGCAGTGCATTCAGTGCAGCAGCCCAGGCCCACGCAAGAACCCACGAGGCGGCAATCTGTGGTGGTGCTGATCTTTTTTTTTCCCCAATCAATATTAATTATTATATACTTATATAATCAAATTTAGAATATTCGTTGACATCCCCATTGTGCATATGAATCTTTACCTCAGGTTGCCTTTGTTGGTGGCGTACTTGATGTGGTTACAGATGTAGTTGTACATTCCATGAGCTGTTGTGCAGTCTCTAGCATCAAAAACCTGATAAGCAAATGTGAAAATGAAAACCCAGAAGCAGGTTTTTGCATAATGAAGTATTTTTAAAACAAGTAACTGAACCAAATGTGCTTTACGTCTCTGAGTATGTTGGATATTATACAAAACTGCAAATGTAATATAGAATCTCTTTTGAAAACATTTACACATTCCACATGCTATGGGGGATTTTAGTTTAGATACTGTACATTACCTGTAGTTTGGACCACTGGATCCTCCCTACACACCGGGCAGCATTCCTCCAGGCGTGCTTGGCACCATAAATCAATTCAGTGTCTTTCAGCTGGTAAGATCCTGAAGCTTCAATCTCCTTGGTCACCTCCTCCAGTCTGTCCACATGGGCCTTAGAGCCATACCTAGGCAGGACAGGTCCACAGGCACAACAGAATAAGAGAACACGTACACACAGTATAGCACAACATAAGAGGTACTGGTTGTAAAATTGTGCCATTTTGTAAGGATCTCTGTAATTCCATAAACAAATGTGGGTCTGTCACATTCATATCATCTTCAAAATATCTAACACATTAAGGGAAGCTGCCATCCTTGACAAGTGAAAGTAATTATTTTATTTATTAAGGACTTTTTTTTTTACTTATTAGTTTTTTTTTAATTATTTTAAACCACAGCATTTTTACTTATACTCAATTACTTTTAGTATTATAGTTCGCTACATTAAAGTCACATGAAAAAGTCATGATAAACTGTGAGATTGGAGAAAAAGAAAGGAGCCACAGGCATGTGTCCAGAGTGGTGACACCCAGTCTAAACTGGGACTCAAAAAAAGGTTGCATCTACCTTATTTAATCACTAGTCTTTTGGCAGTTGTTGACAATCTCTGTCACAATCTCTTTGAATTTGAGGAGCACAGCGGGACAGAGAGGCTGAGTGGACTGGGTATATTACGCTTTGAGAATTAATGAGCACAGACGTTGAACCTAGAGCAGATAGGCGGACTTTGGAGGTGCATAACGCTCACTAAATGCTATTCTACATTACGCACCCTACATATGTAGCTAAATAAGAACTGCATAGCCATTAATATACCAACGATATTACTTCTGCTACCTTTTAATGGAGGTGTAGTACTGGTCTATGAAGTCAGTGGCCAGTGGAAGAAGCTCCTCTTTGCCTCTGACCTCGTCTGGTTTGCGGACGTGCTGGTTGGGCATCACCACAGAGCCGATGCACACATTTTCGCTGCAGATTGGCATCTGAAAAGACAATTACATGACAGATGAGGGAGGCTTTATAGGGATGAATTTTGCTTGTTGTTTTTTCTTTAGTGCCAAAATGCCGAGGATCCAGGTGATCATATGGTATAATTCTCTGGTAATGTCTCTGTAAATATCCACAAAAATGTACTTTGAAGCAAAGAATAACAGTAACAATACCATGTTGGCTCCTCGGCACACAAAATACAGGTGTTAATTAATTTTATTGGACAAAGAATTCTTCAAAAGAAGTGGCCTTCAGGATTCCTGTTCACTGTTCAATGCTTTTTGCATCAATCTCATGTTGTGACTGAATGCAAAATGAGAGAAGCATGGCATCCACTTAATTTACAAAAGGCAGGGCTATCACAGGACCTTCTTTCACTATTCATTTAGATTAACTAGTTAAGTCTAGGTTCTGCTTGATTTGAAACGGACATAGGAAATGCTTAAATCATACTTATTGAAATGGAATAATTAAAACACAAAGACAACCGTTCCAATTGAATTTTCCTACATTTTCTTGTTCCTATTTTAACTTCAACTGTTGAACCATAATAAGAGTGACTTTTTTGCCCTTTGGAAGAAGAAGCTCAGGGAGCCAACCCTGTGTAGAAATATATATTTACCTTATACTTTCTTACAAAATAACCATATTAAACATCAAATCAAGGGCTGCTAATAATTACTTTGATTTCACGGCCTTTCCTAGGATAAAAGACAGAAAGGTGTCAATATGAATAAAAGAATAAAAGAGGAGAAACCTGTATTTCAGTATGTGAAAGGTTCCAATTATATCATAAGGTTTCACTTGGTTTGAATAAAAGGTAATTTTTTCTAACAAGTAAGGTTAATTTTCATTGTAAGTTCAAGACTTACAAGGGATCAAGTGTTTTACAGTTTTCATTATATCGCTCACACATGGCTGGCACGCATGTTAATGAATGAGTAAGTCCATGAGTCATGGATTGGTATCCTTCCATTAAGCAGAGACAGGAAGATAGAAAGAGCGAGGAGGAAACACAGAAAATAAGAAAACAGACAGATGCAGAGAGAAAAGTGCTCATAGCTGAGAGCAACCTTGTGTGGTCAGTTCAATGTGATTAGAGTTGAAGTCAGCTGTCACTTTGGTTTGCCTAAATGCCTTCACCAGCTTAGAGAGAGATTGACTGAGTGAGCAAGAGCGGATGACAGAAAAGGTAGCGCAGGCGTACATTTGAAGAGGAAATTTCACAATGACCCCAGCGCTGCTAAAATTGGCTTGTTACACCAAATGAACAACACACTTGCACTGTCCAAACACTGGACAGGCAGTCTGTCCAAAATAAACTTCCGCCCCATGTCCCTTCCAACAAGTCCAACCCTCACTCGACAGAAACAGAAAAAATCTGTTGAACAAGACAGCAAACACACCATCACGGCCAGTCAAAACAAAAGAAAATGGGAAAGGAAATTGAGTGAGAATCTAAGAAAGTGCAAACAAAGATAAAAATAAAGGGATAATTGCAAATAAAAAGCTAAGCTAAGAAAAGATAATTGAGAACAAGAGGGAACAACAAAGCTGAGGCCAAACAACATGAACAGTAAGAGGTGACAGAGTAAAAGGGGGAAATGGATGAGTAGAGCAGGGAGTGTTAAAAATAAAACAAAGGAATCACTTGTGCTCCAGCACGTCCGCTCATCATACCGCTCTGGGCATTCATGCCAGCCAGCTGTCCTTTTCGAAAAAGACGGATCATTCTCATATACAGCAGCGTCTGTGATATATAATAAATCTGAAGATGCTACTACAGGCCATTCATTGGGATGCACAGCCTGTCCGATAAGTCACCGAAGTAATTAGGCTGCTGTTTGCTGTTTACGAATGGCTGCAGTGTTTTGGAAGGGGGGGGGGGGGGTGAATGCTTAAACAGTGGGGTTCACCTTTGTGCGTGCTAGACTGGCTTACTAACTAGAGGAAGAAACTTTGGCTGCATGATAAAATGGAAGAAATGCGTGGACAGAGCAGTTGATAGATGAACGGGGAAGAGAAATCAATTTTCTTACCAAAGTATTTGCATGTAGCTGATGCTTTCTGGTGTTCTACCTTCACACAAAGTTTTGGAAAT
>NW_023339718.1:17759696-17761584 GCF_004916995.1 Morone saxatilis
AGAGACTGTCCTCCCAAGAAAAAGTTGGAAAATAACACAGCATTTTGCGCTCAAAACATTATCTTTACGTTAAAGTGACTGAGCTCTCTTGCGGCTGCACTAATTTGAAAGTTGTCTGTCAAGAGCAAAGGATTCGGGGTGGGTGAATGGTCTGCAAACATTGGACTGCTGTTCATTTCCTGTTTCCAACCACTAATCAACTTTGAGTTCTTGAAAACAATCATTCCCGAACATTCATCAAGTGTTTTCATTGTAACCATGACACAAAGGTCCCCTAAACTTAACCAAGTTTTGATTTTAACCCAAACTACAGTGTCTTTCTAGCCTTAACCTAGTAATGTGTTTTAACCTAAATCATGATCTTTCTGTTACCATATAAAAAAAAAACAACAGTGATGTTGCCTTGTCCATATTGGCATTGGTTTCGTTCTGGAGGGCATGGACCCACAATTTACAGTACTTAATTTTACAGACTTGGTCTGAGGTTAAAATTTGTGGGATCGCATTTGTTATAACATCCCCTCATGACAAATTGTAATAACTTTAGTAATCCTCTTTTTCATCAAGCACAATCATCAGCTCAACTTTTTATTTAGCCTAATACTTTGGTTTATAACGAAATACCTGCAAAACTAATAACATTTCCATAAGCCTCAGCTGTACTGTCTGTTTAGTGCTAATTAGCAAATCTTAGCATGCTAACAGAATAAACTAAGATAAAGAACATTGAAAACTTACTAAACATTGCATGTTGCTCAGAATGTTAAAATTCACATGCAGATATTAGCATGTAGCTCAAAGCATCGCATCATTGCCTGAGCACAGCCTTACAGAGTTGCTAGCAGGTCTAGTCTATGTCCTGTTTTACCCCACAAAATGTGGGACAGAATGCCATTCTCCTGTAGTGGGTGTGAAAGTAACTGCTGAAGATGGAGGGGTGAATGGAGGGATCGGTTTTGTTAAAATAATCTTGCTACAGATGTAAGAATGTAGCATTAATATTAGGCAATTAGGATATAAATATCCACCAAATGTCACATTTGCTGTTTTCTGAAAATGCTGACTGCTTATATGACCATGTGAGTCACTGCATGACCATGTGAGCTGTCCCAATACGGTACATCAGCACTGTTGTTTTATTTCAGAAGGATTTGAGGTTTCATAAGCTTTACCCAGATTTCACAAACCCCCTGCTTTCTGGCTAAATAGTAACAAGCTTTTTACCAACATTTTAAAGAAAAGCTCTCTAATGTACGAAAAGAAGATAGAAGATATAAGAAAAGAGAAAAGGCATACCACACTGTGCTATTATCCTTCAATCTACTTGACTTGCAAATGATATTGAAAAAATGTTTTTTCCAGTCGATCGTGTTTATCATGTTTGCCCTTATTGTGATGTGTCAACGAGTTAAGAGTCAAACTCTTTTTACACTTCTTTTATTTGACTAAATAAATCATCTCTGATCCAAATGCAGGATAATCAAATTCAATAATCTAGGCTTTTAAACCCGTACAGTGCAACCAATTCCTTACTTTTACTTGGTGACCAGAACTAAAGGAACCCCTGTATATTGTAATGTAATTCAATACGGCAGTCCGACCTAGTGACCTTGAATAATGTTTGTCATACATGCTAGTTCAACTCTATGGTCCCATCAATTAGAGCTTAAGTCGTTTTTCAAGTATAAATGCCAAATCTTTCTATTGTTTTAGCTTCTCAATTGCAATGATTTGCTGCTTTTCTTTATCTCATGTGATAGTAAATATCTTTGTGTTCTTTGGGTTTTGTACTGTTGGCCAAACAAAACGAAGATGTGACATTGGGTTTTAGGAACTTAGTTGTTTTCTGATTTTATACTTTAGACTGAGCGAGAAAATTATCAGGAGA
>NW_023339718.1:17761599-17767247 GCF_004916995.1 Morone saxatilis
AGTGTTAGTTGCAGCCCTAGAGTCAACAGGCAGACAGCTAAAGTAGCCTCAACAAGATTTTAAATAAAGTTATATTTATTGGAGGCCTGTTGTATTGCATTACAATTGCATCATACAGGTGTTTGTTTTTCTGGCCACTTGGTGAAGTAGTTTATTTTAGTTCTTTTTCAATTTAGTGAAAGGTGTCAAGGCAGGAAAAAACAATAGCACCTCAATTTGGATTCACCACTGGCACTGACATAGAAATCCTGGATATTATAGGATGACTTGAATAATTACATAAGATTTTTCTCATCCTTGCCATGGTTGCCTCGGTGACTAATCTAAATGCTGCAGTAGACTGCTTTATCCAACCACTGATTCTACTGATTTCCATATTCCTTACCTTGCTGGAGCTGTGGTGGAGTGTGTCGCTATAGATGGTGCCAGTCTCCCAGTTCTTGATCTTAAGGAAGCGGGGGCATTTGGAGGGGCTGCCGTTCTGCAGTGACTTAGTGGGTGAGGACCTGTCCTGGGCCGGAGGCTGGAAAGAGCACACAGACACATACACATGAGTCATTACTTCGTGCCTTTGTACTGTGTCTGACTAATAGATTCTGACCTCTGTGACACCTTTGGTGCAAAGTGGTTAAGTTGTTTATGACTGGGAGTCACACTGAGTAAAGCTGAAAAGAAGTGCAGTCGTCCCACTGTTGGGGAGTGGTTTTAAGTGTCAAAATTGGACATAGTAAGTTTAAGAAGGAAATAAAATGAGTTATATCTGGAAGCATTGTTAACAAGACTTTTACAACCATTTAAGGCAAAGAGCTTTGTCTGTGGACTTCCATCTCTTTTTTCTCAAGGAAAATCAGTTTGTCATTGTGCTTAAAATCTCTCACACAGTCTTATGCACAATGAACTACCTAAATTCATTCCTTCTTCCATTTCTGTTTTATTTCCCACTCGGGGATAAAGGCAATCAGCATTTAACAGCAGGTTGATGGCAAGCTAACTCTTGGCTCACTGGGTTTTCCAATACTGTAGCTATTGACTGATGAATGCCTGCAATTTAACCGCAAAGCCAACTGTAAGCGTTCCTACAGAAAGGCACCGAGTGAGTGCCTAAGATCAGAGTAATCAATCCCACACCTTGGAAGCTCTTTCATCATCTCCCACAGCATTGTTAATCGCACAGTGAAGCAGTTTCTGAACAACAGTGACACGATCATCATACTCGCCGGGGAGATGAATACCAACAGTGTCACGCCAGTTGAGTCTCATTGTCATTTTGTGTCCTCTCAAACAGCAGAGAGGAATGAGGAGGGTTGAATTGAATTTGATTTTGCACACACTGAGAGTAAAGAGCTTATTTCCTGTGTGTTCATGCTCCAACAGCAGTAACCCCCACTGTGCAGCTCAGATATGACACATTGTTATCACTGAGGTTGTGGACAGGAAGAAAGATCATTGTACCGTAAAGAGAATCTCAGTCGAATAGGCAATGAAAATCAGATGCAGCGTTTCAAGGCTTGTTGACATAAAAAGCAGAGCGGTCGTGTATTTGAATATGAATGTTAGGCTTGTCACTCACTGACCGGAAGTTATAGCTTTGGCATTTACATTTAAGAAAATCCTTTTTTCTATTAATGCCACATGCAGGTTTTAGAGAATCTGTTCACATGAACAACCTGTAAATGTCAGTTTACTTTTTTCTTGATACATGTGTAATGATGTACATTTTAAATGTCAGTCACTGTTGAAAGGACAAATATATTTTTTGGCCCTGACAAACATACTTGAGATCAAGGTCAGCTAATAAATGATGACTAATTATTTACTAATGGTCCAACTGACCTTTTGCTTAACCCCTCCCCCCATGCAGTGATTGTCCACTCACAGCCAATGTAACCAGGCACAGCAGGCCTGTCAAGGGCTTTGTCCACAATCCCTTCCTTGGTCACTCTTTCACTACTCCCTATATAACAAACCCTCAAAGGTTTACTCAAAAATGACCAGTAAATTGAAATTCTACACCGTTACTTATCATCATCATTTTGTGCAATCACTAACAGCTGTACAGTGGCTGAATGGTAATTTTTGAATCAGTAAAAAGCACACTAGCGTTTTTGTTCCATTGTCGGATATTTGTAGATACTATACTAGCAGAAATAGCAGCATGAGGCTAACTTGACATTTAAGGAGTTTTGAAGCTAGTGTTTTTATATTTTTTGCATTTCAAACAACAAAACTACAAGAGCAAAGGAATGGATTAAACTGGGAGTTTATTTGCTCTAACCTGACAACCGTTAGCATGCCTGGCTAACTAGCTTACTATGTATAATAGTAAGTAACCAGGACATAACTCCAAACCAAGGAGGGCATCAATAATGTCAACATTAGTTTTTTTGGTACCAAAAAATAAAATAAAAACCTATCCACTGTCTAGTATTTCCCCAAAGGATTTAAAATCAAAGCATTCTAAACCAACTCATCGAGCCACAGTTAGCTTAATTAGCTAGCTATCTACAGCTGGTACAATCTGCCAGCAACATTTACCAATGTAACCGGCAGTCAGCAGCTACAAATGATATTAGGGTTTATTAAATTAGTTAGTAATTTCCAATCAATCTTCAATTAATATTGTAACATACATACATACATACATACTTACAAACATACAAGAACAGAAAACTTACTGGCATAGTAACAGTAGTGTTAGAGTAGCAAATAGTTAATTACAAGACTTATTGTAAGGGACAAGAAAAATAAATAACAAAAAGGTCTATGACTCTTAGTAGGCATCTTATAGAGGGACAAAATTAAACAGAAAATGATTCTTTGTCTCTTTGTTTGCTAATACAGCAAGTCCAGCCCGGTTTAATTGCACAGCCCTCCTCTGTGCAGTCCATATTACTGAGAGTAGTTGCTGAAACACACATACATTTGCAGCAAATGTAAATCCCATCATGAGTCAATCACCAGGCCTCAATGACAAGAATAAGGTGTGGATGTAACAGAGGGGACCATCCATGGAGCTAGATATGAAGATAATTGAGGCTAATCTGATGAAGATAATTTCATAATGGGGCGTAATGACCAAAGTCTTTCTGGTAAATGCAGTTATGAAGTAAAAGTCTCCATTCACCCATCAATTAAAATTTATGGTAAATGGAGATGATGAGCGCAAGACAGGGGGTAGATGGGAAGAGAGAAAAAGAAAAAAGTGAGACAGACAGTCTGCGAAATGGAAAGAGATGCTGTTCGTAATGGTTTAGTCATGTTTTTTAAGACAAGTAAATTTATGGTTTGAAAAATGGCATCTAATTCAGTGATGATTAAGCCATCACGTGTAAAAGGGGACATGGAGGCATATTCTCTGCTTTCAATGGATCATCAAAGGTGGTGTCTCCAACTCAATAGCTGGTGGAATTTGACAGAATATTCTCGCACCTTTCCTTAGCAGCGAGCTTATTAAACATTAAATTATTCAGAAGCAGCTCAAGCTTGAGGCACATGGACAATCCTTCATGAAAGTGAGAGAACTAATTTGCACGCCATAGACATGTCACTTGAAATACTTTAGTATTTACTATACTACTAGTATTTAATCATACTTTTCTGACTTTTTTCTCAAACCCTTATACTAATGCTTATTTTATGAAGTTAGATTTAGGACTATCGTATTAAACACTTAGCAATGAGCCATCAAAGTAGCATCAGTTTCTAGCAAAACACCTGCAGGGGAACGTCTTGCTGCATGAATCAGTACACATGCATTTACTGGACACATATACTGATTCCACTTTCCAAAAACACCTTCTCAGAAGTGCATAAGTTTCCCCAGTCTGAGCATACACAACCAGGAAAGACATATGGCTTCTTATCACATCATACATGCATATCCTCTGTAATCGCCATCAAGCACATATCACCCACATCCCCCCTCACCCTCCCTCTTTCGACACTCTCACACAAATATTCTCACAATCATGCACATTAACATTCTCTTCTCTGCAGGTCTGAGGGGCTGGATCATTTCAACAGGGGCCACATTTGATGGAGAGAGATGGATCAGCAGCTGCACGCATTCATTAGGCCTCCTAGAATCATTTTGCCCCATCCGGTCCCATTCATGGGGGCTCGTGCGACGTCACAAGTGGGTGGATAACGCAGACCATGTGCAGATTACGACACTATCCTTGTCACAGACACTCAGACCTGTGACCAGACCCTTCTGTGTGGAAGGCATAAGCTGGATTTATTGCTGCAACAGTTTTCCCCCGGAAGGATCTAATGCCTAGGTGATGGGATCTTAAGCGAAGGCTTTACTACTATGTGCAAAGAAGCAACACAGATGTGCGTGCTCGATTTCTGAAAGCATGGAAAGTGCTAATAGTGTGGATTATTGAACAAGGCCAGACAGGCAAAGGCAGCCATGGATGTACATGCATTACACAACTGCAGAGACTAACTTAGCAAGCCTGCTCATGAACACTTGCAAACACATTCACACATAGACAAAAGGTCAAAGGATCTTCAAGATATTGATCTGAGGGAGTAGAGTCGCACACATTCTTGCTTACACATGATCTCTTTTACTCAAAATTTGTTTAAGAGTTGAGCATTTGTTTTATTTTACCTTGTCAGTGTCAGCGTTGTTGAACACCACCGGCATGTTTTCCAGCATTCTGTTGTTATCTGAGGCCAGCTGGGGAGATGTGCCATTTCCCACGCCAAGGTCCCTACAAGTCATACACAATTTTCTGTCAGGTGTGTGTGCTCACATGTGGGCCCAATAATTCCTTTCAGGTTAAAATCCCAGCCAAACCATGCACACACCATACAAACACGTGAAAATCTTGTTTCCCTCTTAACAAAAAGGAATCCCTGCGCGATTTCTAAAGGCTCTGCACACCCACATAGGTGTTTTCTCTGTTCGGGGATTAGTGGGTGTGTAGACGGAGCTTGGCTGGCATCTATCAGGCTCTCCTGTGTTACTTATTTGCACCTGTTGCCGTGCTGCAATGGGACAACTGGCTCCTGTGTGTCCTCAGCAATTTGTCGCCACAGTTCTGCTTTAGCTGTATTCTGACAGGAAGTGGGCTTAAACCACAAAACTAAAAAGAAAACACCTGCTGTGAGTGAGAAGGGGTAAAAGGGACTTAAATGTTAATTGAAAAAGGTGTATTGACATTGAATACATGCATGAATGTTCCTAGTTCATTCAGTATATTTAAAACAACATTGAGGTTTCTCGTCACAAACTCACTTGTTTGTCTTCATTTAGACTGGTTACAACATGGCCAAATACGGATTTAGGCTGAATCTTATTTGGTAATTTAAACAGATATATGGTGCAAACAAATGACAAATCAAGATTGGATTTCTGTCTTTCTTTGAATATAAGAATATACTGAACAAACAGCTGCCATTCATGCCCCAAAGATAAAAAACAGGATATGAACAGTGAGAAATCTCACTCTGAGCTGTAACTGTATGATCCTAAGAGACTAAAGGAGAAGGGGGGAGGAAAGATCCCTGTGGCAAACCACACGAGACATGAATAAACATGGAAAAACCATTGGCGTGTGATTTAAAGTTTGCATTTTTCAATTGAAAAACGCCCACACACATATCGCCCCTTACTGTCTTTCACCCCCCCCCCCCCC
>NW_023339718.1:17767347-17778259 GCF_004916995.1 Morone saxatilis
CCCCCCCCCCCCCCACCACCCTTTTTCTCATGTGCACGCGTCAATGCTAATTGTAAATCCTCACAGGCATCCCTTCTCCTTTTCACACTCCCTGTCACACTGTATCTCTTTATTGCTGCAATTTGCAAGAGCATATGTATCCCCACAATTCAGAGGTGGAGTTCAGACATGCAGAAACATGTAGACAAGTTGTATGTGTCATTTGTCATTACCTCTGAAGCTGACATAGAGCATCATCAGCCTCATGCTGAATTGTGAAATAGTAACGGCTTCTGCTCTGAATCAGTCATAATGTGTCATCTTATTCCAAGCAAATACTCAGTGATATTTTTGCACAAATGTGCCCAGAATACGATCATATTCCTTTCTTGATAGTTTCTAATTAGAACTCTTCAGAAAGCCTTCTTCCAGAGCTAAAACAGAAGATAAAATTAAGTTAGCGGTCTACTTAATTGTGCTTACCAAATGTGAGCATGTTTTTAGATCGTCTATAGCCTTAAAACCACATTTCTGGTCACTGAGGTTCCCCCATTGAGAAAGGCCATTTTAGCAAGACTTCATCGTTCATGCTTTGAGGTTTTTTTCAAAACACGTCTCCCTAGAATGCAATGAATCACTCAAAGTGTATTTATGAACGAGAGGAGGATGTGCATGGATTGCTCAAGAATGAGATATTGATTCATAGAGACTGTAGCCTCAATTTGATTTCAATTGGCCTTGAGAGTACAATAGCAGATAACTGAGACGCCAATATCAACAGTACATGGTGCAGACCGTTTAGACAGAGTCTAGGATGGAATATTGGCTCAGTCTTAGGAAAAAACTGTCAGTAGTGAACATTCAAAACAAACAAGCAATCTAAGTGCAACATTTGTGAGTCTTCCTCATTAAATATTAAAAAAGAGACATGTTTCATATACCGAATTGCTGCCAATTCCACACTTCTCAACTACTTGCTTGCTGAAACTGCTGTACCTGACCTCCATAATGAATAGGGACTGTTCAGAAGAAGTTTTGTTCTCTTGCAAGCAGATAAAGAATGGTCTGATGACAAGTTTATGACAGGCTTTGTGTTGCAGTATGCTAATTGGGGTCTACTATGTCTCATTAATATGAGAACTGACATCAATACTAATGAATGGAACTGTCTATCTTAAAACATTTATATGTGAACTGAAGCAAAACTCCAAATCAAGGCACATTGCAATGACATTCTGATACATGCAAATCATCCTCTGAAATGTTTGAAACCTATCTCAGGTCAAATATGCAGCCAATCAACGCAAAACCAGGAAGTTTCATTCAAAGTATTAAAAATGACCAAAGGCAAGCTACATTGTTTGTTTAAAGAGGTTTCCATGGCCCTACATTAGGCATTTGTCACAGTAATGGAAGAATAGCAACCGCAATGGTCATGACAAATGTTGTGAGCAATTTCATCTTAATTGAGGTTCGCTAGAGACCAGCATGCAGACAGCAATTACTTGGCACTGTACACTGAGTCATATTAGATGAATGAGAGCCTGGTAACTAATGCAACACAGCTGGGTCAGGTAGTTTGGGGACTGCAAGGTGACAAAATTAATAGGGAGACTTTGTTTTAATCAGAGGGCCAGGTGTAGGCTCTTGTGTCAGCTAATAACCACCTTGTTGAAGAGTTCTTGACCTAAATCCTGATTCTAATTCTGCCTGGGCACTCCAACCCACACTTTGAAGGGGAACAAGCACAAAGACATTTAAACTAAGGGATCAATAAGGTAATATCAGATCGCAAATTACCACGCCACTTGAATCTCGGCGTCCCTTCTTCCCGCATTCCTCTGGCCTTCTCCATTGATCTCCTTTTTGCTGTTTTTGATGAGACGCAGCACTGGTTCGATCTCCTTCAGCAGTTCGTTGTTTTCCTCCAGCCCGTTGCACAGGAGAGCTCCACGGCCCCCATCCCTCATCAGCAGGGGGTCCTGGGCCTGCACGCCTGCCCTCTGCAGGAGGGACTGGGTGATGGATGGAGAGGACAGGTTCTCAATGGCCCTGAGCTGGGGATCCTTGTTGACCTGCTGCTGCTGCCCAGGGCCGAATGGGCTGAGAGGGGAGCAGTGCTCGTAGGACTTGGAGGGTGGGAAGGCAGGGCGTGTGACCCTCACTGTGCGTTGGCGGCCATCTCCAGACAGGGTGGTCTCCAGGTGGGTGGTGAAGCCCTCGGGCCCTCGGAGGATCAGCACAGCGTGGCTCTCGGGTGACACGTTCTTCAGTGTCTCCAGGGCCCGTTCGTAGGACAGGTCCACCAGGGGCTTGTTGTTGACTGCCAAGACGATGTCGCCCACCTGCACCAGGCCACACTCCTCTGCAGCGCCGCCACGGATGAGGTCAGACACGATGACGGGCGGCTTGGACACCCTCTGCTTCACCAAAAAGCCCAGACCGCCAACCTTTCTCTTGAAAAGACGCACTGAGATGATGTTGGGCTGCAGCTGGCACACTGTGGGCTCTGACTCCTGCATGGTGCCTTGTGTGATTGCGTGTGTGCGCTTGCTTGTGAGTATATGTGTCCCCAGGGATGTTTCTGGAAAGCAACAGAAGGACAGGGAGGATGGGAAATAGAAGTTCTATTAGTTTTGGAGGAAATTACCTTGGCTGCATGATTTGTTTACAGTGTGCTGATTCAACATAAGTCAAAGAGGGTATATGAGTCATTAAGTGTTTTCAGAAGGTATATTACACAGATAATTAATTCCTATTGAGCTACAGTTGCAAAATATTGTCACAGATGTGAAAAATATTAACCACCTGATCAGACCTGCTAATACCTCTGTGATCCTCAATATTGGAATCACTGTGACTAAACACTGTATCAAACTGTAATGTCTCAAAGGCAAATATCGGCTTAGATACTGATACTGATTTGTGGTACTTTTCATTTTTAAGCTATTTAATACTTCTATCCCACTACATTTCAGAGGGAAATTTTGTACTTTAAACTCTGCTATTTTTATTGATGTGTTTATTTAACAACACAACATAGTTTCATGGCACCCCAGCTCACCTGGTAGAGCTTGCACCACATGTACCATATCTGAGCCCCTACCACAGCAGCCCAGGTTCAAATCCAACCTGTGGCCCTTTGCTGCACGCAATCTCCCTCTCTCTCTCTCCCTTTCCTGTTAATCTTCGGCTGTGCTATACAATGATGGCAAATAATATAAAAACCAAGGGCAAACGCGCCGCAAACTGCAAAACGCTTCAAACACGGGAATGATGCAAATCCAAAAACACACAAACACATAAAACAAATGCAACAGAAAAATGCTGCAATCACAGAAACGAAGCAGAAGCACAAACTTACAAACCCACAAAACAAATCCCAAAGAAAAATGCTGCAAAGAAACAACTTCTTCTTCATGTCTTTCGGGTCTGGTCCCACAGGACTGGTCCATCCCTCAGGTCGGGTCCACCTAGTCTGCCCTACAAAGCATAACCGCAGTAACTACGCTAACAGTGAAACTCTTTAAAGTTTTTGGGTTTTGGTTGGATTTGTAGTTACGTACAATTTTTACATCAGCGTTTTCTCCTAAGATCGGAGCAAGACTAACTTTGAAAAATTTGTCACAAGATAAAACAGGCCATGTAAAACAGTTCATTTCAGTCATAACTCATTTTGACCCCAAAATCGTAGTTACTGTGGTTTTGCCTTGGTAGGGCAGTAGTGGCTGGCCCTTCCGGATTTTTGGTCGAGTTGATATATTGGCAGTGTTTCTATCCTGGCAGTTGTTTTGTTGTTTTGTGTGTTTTTGAAAATTCGTTTCTGTGATTGCAGCATTTTTCTGTTGCATTTGTTTTATGTGTTTGTGTGTTTTTGGATTTGCATCATTCCCGTGTTTGAAGCGTTTTGCCGTTTGCAGCGCGTTTGCCCTTGTCGGCCACCGTAAAAAACACACAAAAAACACCAGCTATAGTAGATTAAGAATTTAAATGGAAAAAAAACATCAGTTTATAAAATATGATGCACAGGCAACCCAAACCACCCAACAGCATATAGCAGTTAATACGGTAATACATCAATGACAATAATCCATATAGCCTAATATCATTGGGGCATTTTACTATTGATACTTTTAAGTATATTTTTGCTGGTTGGAGTGTAGGACAGGATGACTTTTATCAAAATATGTGTACATGTTAAGATTGCTACTTTACTTTTACTTTTGAGTATTTTTTCCACTTCTGTCTCTCCAGTTTTTATTTCCACAATTTTCTCCCAATTTAAGTTACAAGGAAGTGACTGGTTGAGAGAAAGATTGAGAGGTTGAAATAACTAACCTTATTAATATTGTGTAGGAAGGCAAGATTACCTGTAGGAAACCATACACTGTGTTTGTTGTCAGGAATGTTTCTATTGAAGTGCAGTAATGCCAACCCTTCAGTGTCTGCCTCTTCATTTTATTAACGCCAGTTACAAATCCTGCTTGCACCCCTCTTTGCATATATATCACAACTCAACTTTTGAGCGGAAAACAAGAGCAAGGCACGCAAGAAGACTAAAGCCGATCTCTCCGCTCATCGAGCCCTATTACTTCACCCAGTGTGCTGCATTGTCTCTGCTCTCGGAATGAACTTTACGAGCAAAAACAAGCGCTCCGGCGTCGTTTGACAGATGCTACAATAATGCGTTTTACTTCGTTGTGTTGCAAGCGTGTTAGATGTTCTTTGAAACCGGTCCATCTGGCCGCGTGGGTGGCGTCGCCTGGTATGTACACTATATCAAAGCCAACAACACAGCTGGAGCTGCTGTGGCGTGCTACGCAGTCAGTATCGGGCGGGCAGGCACGCAGCGTTTAGCGGGAATCTTTCAGCACCAAGGTCAGCGCTCTGCCTCCACAGACTGCCTCTGAATGCTGCTCCACTTCTTTAGGATCGTTTCTGCTCCTCTGAAACACTGAGCGGTTTATTTTCAACACTTCCCAACAGAGAAGAAACCAGAGGGAATGCCCTTGAGTGGAGGTGTGCTGCTATAAAACCAACTTCCCCAGAGCTCAAAAAGTGAGGCGCTGACTTAGTCACGAAATGTTGATATATATTCATGCACTGGCCGCAAGTATAAAAGTCACATAGCTGAACCAATTCGACTCCACGTTCACTGATATTCTGCATATCGGTGACACGACACATTCATGGGGTCTTCAGTTGGTGGCTTTAGGAAAAAAGTGGCGCACCTTCATAAATATTGACTGTGAGGGTCCTGGGGCACAGGAATAACTCAGGTAGGCGGCCCTTTAATCCTCACTCTTTGTAGTTGCACCTTATCAAAATGAGAAATTACCAATAACAGATGTGAATATTAACGGAAATGTGCTCTGAATATGAAGATTCAAATCATTTTCTTTTAAGTGCTGCAGTGTCTGGTTCTGGTAGGGATGACTATTACAGTGCCATGAGCTACAAGCTCAGCTGTTGTCTGAAGCAAGCATGAGTTGTTGGTGATACACCATGCACCTGATTCAGAGTTAAATGAACAGTTTTATCAAGACAATTGTAGCCTATCATTATCAATCAATATCTACAGGCTACAGTAATAATTCGGAGTTATTCAGAAACTACTTGTTACCTATCCGTTTATAGGACGTAATTCCTGAATACTGGAATTTCTTGTTTCTTCCGTGGTAAGTACAGTCTGTCATTTGCGTTAAAATATGTTCCCAGGCAAACATCTGTCACATATTTCGAATTTGTGTGCTGGCGACTTAACATACATTTATTGATTTTGCTATAGAACCAGTGCTGTAGCCTATAATCAGTCACACAAAGTGACAACCCGTCTAGGACCATTTTATAGCAATTTTGTGGCGATACGGGTTGCTCTCCATACCTTAAGTTCAATCCGATCATGCAGCGTTGTTTATACCATGAATAGTGCAACACCCACAAAACAAACTTGGAGGACAGGTTTCAGTTCCCCACCACCGCTACGACAACAAAATATAAGACAGATCAACCAGATGGTGACACATTTCTGCATTAACTCCCTTTCCCTCTGATTTGTTTTGTCCAGAGACCAAACGAAGCAAATAAGCAGCTACAGAACTGCGTGTTGATACTAAATCAGCAGGCCTAACCAATCTGCCACAACATGCAAACAAAACGGAATGATAGAATTTAAATGTCATTAAAACACATCGTTTACATGTTAAACAAAAAGATCTTTAGGACTTAACAAACAAGGACAAGTTATTAAAATGTGTAGTTTGGTTTCGTCCTGCACTGCTATCCTAAATGCAATCGGCAAAAAAAAAATGCACATGATGTTCCTACCGAGCCTGGATTTAATGGGTATTTCCCAACGCAACAAGTTCTGGCGACACTTTTTGGCCAAAAATAAAAATAACAGTCTGCAACTCCTATAATTTGTATGACAAAGAGATTTTTCAAATAAAATACATCCTGTAGTTGCCACAGGTTTGCACATTAGTTCGGGACCGCTCCATCTTTACTCAATAACAGCTCTTCTACATCCATCGTCCACCGGGGGAGTGCGCAGCCTAATTTTCCCACAGAAACAAAAGAAAAAATAAATAAACTGAGCACAGAGCATTAAAACGACGAAAAACAACTCACCCCTGAGAGCAAGTCGCAGTGAACTTGGGATAAAACTCCTGCGCTCCCGCGTCTCTTCCTCGGCAGCGGCTGCACAGGTCTTTTCATCCAAAAACGTCTCCAAGTCGCAGCGACGCGCTCTGCCTCTCTAGAGACAAGGCACGCTTGTGCCTTTCCGCGCACCGGGGCGCCTTATAAATACAGAGCAACGGGAGACACTGTGACGAGCTGGGAGAGAGCCGTGCGCGGGCATTTAAATGAACTGTGCGTGGGTTTCGTTATGTCGGCATCGTCATCACTCAGCATGCAACAGCCGAGTCTCCTCACATACACACTCCTCACAGAGCCTACTGTAGGACGGAAGGAAAAGATAAGGTGTGTCACTGATACTACACGTAGACTTTGAGTGTGATCTTCTTGAACTTGCAGTAAAGTCGGATTTGTCGGGGAGGGGGTAAAGGTTGGACCACTGATCTGTAAGAGACTAGAAAAGGCTAAAGGAATGATTTTTGACTAAAAATGCTATTTAAGGCTTAGTTTATTTGATATTAAACACCCTTTCTTGCATTACAAATGAACACCAAAAAGTTTTTAAAACTTGTTTTGGCATCCTTTTTATGTGAAGAATTCATTGGTCTGTAAGTCATTTAGCTCACCAGCACATAAATGAACATTAGAAGTTTGTTTTTATTTAATCCCTCTTCAAAAGAGCAAAAGTTAAACTGTAAATGAAACTAATAGCCTTAACACAAGCATCTGTTTATGAAGGGTTAACCTCTACAAGGTTTTTGAATTGGGACCTCAGGCGATCCCTTTTAAATAATTAAGCAGAAATCAAGTAGTATCAAAATATAAGTATCAAATAGAAGGAGGAAAGTATTAAATAGCTCTTTAACTCACCTCTATTCTAATGAATGCACACAATAGAAACAAGTCAAATGTAATGGCAGTGAAAAGAAGGATGAATGGATGTAATGAAAATGGCTAGGAACTTATAAAAGAAGAACCAGTTACAGTATGAGAAAGAGAATAAACATAGAAAAACTCAAATAAATCAGTAAAAAGCAAATGGCTGCAAACTCAACTTTTACACATCTGAAACACACATTTTAAATAAAACTTATCCGTCACAAAGTTGTGTATTTGAGGTTAAGTGGAGAGATGTAATGGACCTTCATCAAAACACAATGACATAATGATGTGACCCTTTTTCTTTATTTGTTTTCCAAGACCCAGGTTCAATTAATTGTGGGTTTTCAATGAGATCTGGGTTCACAAGGTCCCTCTTCAAACAGGAGCTGCAGGTTACTAGGTAATAATAATAATTTTAGAGCTCAGAGAGACATTTGACACACCTGGTCTGAACATTCTGTTTTGTGCTTTTATATTTGTGACAGAAAAGACAAGCAAAGCAGACATTCTTTATATTTACATTCTTTGTTTGCAAATTTGCAATTACCAGCTGCAGACAAGACAAAAAGGGAGAAGGGTTTGAAGGAAAACATGGGCTGTCCAGCTAATGTCTGTACAGTTGGTATTTGTAATGAAAGAACACAAACTGCAAAAACAAGACAAATATGAAAATTCTCTTTGTGTTTCAATCTGTAGTCGCCATAGGATGCTCAGTGTAACATCTGACAGACCTGATCTGACTGTTCTGTGTTTGTGTGTTTGATCTGTTTCACACTGACTCTTCAGGTAAACTAAACACACACTGCCTGCAGTGCACCATTCATTCTCCTCGTACTGTAGGACAACCTGGTCCCCATAAAACCTACAACATATTTCTTTTTTAACTAGTTTTTACATTCTTTGCTTGCAAATTTGATGTTTTTCTCATCTGACCTTTTTGTTAACAGAGGTGACAGTATCAGTAACAGCAGCAGTAGTAATTGTTGCAAGCCAATAAATAATTTGATGTTTTACCCATGGTATTTGGAATATTATATAAGTGGCTTCTTTTGTGATTACAACCTGAGCTCCTATCGTCTGAAACATATCAAGGGAAATATATTTTATTTCACTCTGATAATGAGCAAATTGTATTTGAATCAACTGGTCAACTGACATGTCATTTTAAAGTAAAAATGACATAAACAAACACACTGTATGGTATACAATGAAATATTTTCACCCTCATGATTAATTGGAAAGTACCAATCTCTGATTAGTAATGACCTTTAACTAGGATACATAGACAATTATGGTATATTTAACAGACAGATGATTATAATCTAACAGTGCAAAGTGCAAAGCAAGTATCACCCTCTCAATTTTCATTTTAGGTATAAAACTAATGTTCTTTTCCAGGCTGGCTCACAATAGTCAAGTTCCTCCAAATGTAGCAAACAGTTTAACATAATTCCTAGAAAACTGTGCATTATTGTGTGTTTCCACTAGTCAAACTTTAAACAATGGAAAACCATGTACAAAACGTAATGGAAATATGGCATTTATGTTTCATAAACTTTGCACTTTGTCATGTTCCATTTTTATTGTTACTCTGCTACTTGTAAAAACCTTTTTCTGCAATATTTTGACCAGTGTCTACTACGTTTTTAAAACGTGGGCCTATAATAGCTAACATTTCCATATAAAAATGTCTTAAAATGCTTGGCCTATGTTACTGTATACATTTTGTTTAGTTGTGTACTTATATTATCTAAAATGTTTCCAACAATGTGCTAACCCAGAGCCTCTAGTTGCTATAACCTCCGGGTGAACAAGCTGGATACAGCAAATAGTGAAAAAAAAAACGAATTTGGATGATCAGTTTTCATCAGCAATAGAGAGCTGCAGTGATGACGTATTTTTGTAGGCCAACCCAGAAGTTACCATCATTCCTTCAACAAAAATCCAATGGGATTCTTCTTGTTGGATTTTATATTTTTGCATAAAATAAGCTCTTTGGCGAATAAAGCTTTATGATACTTTTCACATTTTGTTCAGCAAGATAATCTTCACAAATGAGCACCACGAATGTCTATAAACAAACTACATCACAGTTGTTTGACATCAATGTCACCACCACTAAACTTCCAACTTGTATTTAAATTTAAAATCTACAGGTTGGAAAGTTTGAGTTTGTACTGGTTGAGAATAGTGTGCAAGACTGCAAGGCTGTAAAGACTAGTGAGTAAATATGTCTCTGTGTTTTGTGTGCTGATGTTTAATGTCACCACCAACCTTTTTACTTCACAACGTTTAATGCAAAATGTGCATTAAAACAGGTGAATGGGAATGCACTTACTAAGAGATTATGTACCAATCTCAAGGGCACTAAGACAGGACACGTAGCTGCTGATAGACACACTGTGTCCATTTCAGATGAACTTTTGGTGGCAGAATACCTTGTGTAACAACTGTGGGTCATCCAGTCTTCCTCGTGACATAATCACATATTAAATTTGAGCTCAGCTCTCCATTCCTGTGTCTACCCCACTTTGGTACCCGAGTGATAACAAATAATGGGATCCAGACATTACAGCCGAGCTTCCCCGCGTGTGACCGCTAAGTGAGCCTTTTTTTCCCCAGCAGTTCTTGAGGTTCTCCCCAGAATAGAAGAAAATAATTACCTTCATTTATCATAACAGGCTGAAAGTGGAGTCCTCCACCTTATGTTTTCTCTGTTATCTTTCAGATGACGCACAGACACTTAGGTAGTTAGATATGGAGCCCACTAGCGCAACTGAATTAAAGTGCTGAAGTTATTTAGCAGTGAGACATAACCTGGCAGAGTTCAAAGTGTGTGTGGTTATTCATGCATAATCAGTTAGATGAGACAGGCCTTTGCCTTACATCAGCTGTCTCTTGATGTGTCGACATGCAGACAAAACAGGGTGCATCTCCTGGATATCACACACATGCACACAGTGGCTTCGTTTGGCCTGGGCATTAGAATGTTTACTGAATAGTCCCGGATCTCAAAAAACAGATCCTGTAATCTATTCATCTGTTATTCCAGTTATGCATTAAAGCCCTTGAAAATAATGATATTGTTCAAAATGATATCAAAAACCTAGGTTCTCTATGTGTCATTTAAGCAGAAGATCTACTTCACACTACTTGGCAAGTGCGCATTTTGTGTGAGCGTGTGAGAGAGAAATAGAGAGAGAGAGAACTTGAAAGAGCAACAGGAGCACAACACAGGGAGGGATGAGGTTGTGAAGATAGATATTATCAGATTGAGAGAGCACAGAATCCACTGATTGCACTGCAGTAAATAATAAATAGCAACTGAATGCTGGTTGATGTACATATTTTGCTGCATTGAATATTGGCTGTAGCTGGCATCCAATAGTGCTGCTGTGTTGTGTGACTGTTA
>NW_023339718.1:17778378-17778662 GCF_004916995.1 Morone saxatilis
GATAAATGTGTTTATGATCTAATCACCACATCAAAAAATTTGATTCCTGACTCCTTCGATTCCTTCTTGTGATAAAGACAGGAGAGAGGAGAACAGGAGGAAAGAGCAGAGTGCATTGAACAGATGACACACCAGAATAGTCCTCAGAGAGAAGAAGACGATGAGCTCAGACACCAATGATTTTAGATTTTTAGATTGTAGATTTATTTATTTGCACAGCAGAATCAAAAAAACAGAAAATAAATTGTACAGGTGAGATTTACAAACTCTGACAGGCTTTTATC
>NW_023339718.1:17778762-17828809 GCF_004916995.1 Morone saxatilis
GAATAAGTACATAGCAGACTAATGCTTTCTGGGTTCTAGATGTACATAATTTTTTTTTTTTTTTGCCCTCTGGGGCCCAAAATTGATACTTTGCAATTTGGTAGCTGGGCATCCAATATGGGTGCTGTGTTGTGGTGACTGGTTAGCCCATAGTAATGAGCAGTGATGACTATTTGGGCTCTATGGGATGGAAAGGTAACAATAATGAGTTTGCTTTTGTGTATAAGTAAACTTCGTGTCGGTTGGAGGTTCAAATAATTGTTGAAGTCTGTATACAAAATGAAATTTGATAAATTGTGTTTATGGATCTGAATCACCACAATACAGAAGAATTTCGATTCCTGAACTCCTAATCGATGTCCTATCTTGTGATAAAGGACAGAGGATGAGGGAGAGAAACAGGAGAAAAGAGCCAGAGTCAGTTGAACAGATGACACACCATGAATAGCGCTCAGAGAGAAGAGACGATGGAGTCTCAGACAACCAATGAGTTTTAGTTTTAGATTGGTAGATTCGTATTTATTTGCGACAGGGAATGCAAAAAAAACAGGAAAGAGTAAAGTTGTAAGGTGGAGATTTTAGCAGAACTCGGACAGGCTTGTTAGTTCGGAATGCGTAACAGATTAAGGCAAATAAAAAAAGCATGATCAATATTAAGGATCAAGCATAAACAAAATATAACATAAACGAGTAATGGGTGGCCTTCAAAGTAAAGATTTGGTGAGCTTGTGGTTACAACATGGGAAGTCGTTTACATGATATGCTTAATATGCTCAAGTTTAAAGTGAGAACACCGCTGATAGGCAGCGACATTGATGATAAAAAAAACTGCTTACATACTTAGTCATGTGCTAAGCCCCCAGTGTTTCAGGATCCCAACAATGCCTTAGGATGCATGCACATGCACACAAACACACACACACACACACACAGACAAATAACGATTTAACGTGAAAAATCCTAACCGCTTTCTTTGAATCATCTTTAAGGATATATCTTTAGACACACAGAGGCACACATAAACTCATTCAGTACACACATTCACCCACATTCCACGGTCGGCCATGTCATTATGTCAATCACTTCCTGCTTGAGTGGTACCATCTGCCCTCTCATAAAGCCACACACCATGTGGATCACTGTGCAAAGCCCCTGCTTAGCCCCGTTACATCGCACTTTGCCCAGAGTTAAGACTCCCTGGTTAAAATTACATCGGTTTCTTTTTATACATCTTCCCCTCTTTCTCTTTGTCTTCAGACCCTTAGCCTTTTTTACTCGCATTAAAGGAAATAAACAGTCGCAATTTATGCATGTGTGTATGCATAGCTATAGGAGATGTTTTGTTTGCATGACTTTATTTCCATGCCTGAATGAATACATGTGCCAATGATTTCCTCAACACACGTAATCCAGAACAACCATAATTTACATCTCTTAAATTTAAATTCAGTCATTTCCATGTGATGTTCTTCGTTCCATGCTTGTTGAACCAACAACCTGTCTTTCACCAGATTTAGAAAATTATACAGTGGCACATTTATCCGCAGAGGATTTGACTGTATTTACCGTACATTTAGATAAATTACTAGCATTATCACAGCAGGAGTGCAGGCATATCTGTGAATGTATAGTGAAATTGCAGTATGATGACTCAGTTTTGGAGATACATGCACATTAAGACAAGCTATAGGTACAGTCTTGTTTTTCCCACCAATTAAAAGATTTGTAGTTTTGTTTATGACAAATGCTCTGTCTTTTGTTTCTATGGCAACTTTTAATTAAATATCTGTCCATGTTTATTCTTCTTGGCGGATCCATTGAGACTACTTAACAGCCTTTTAAAAACTGGTCTGCTCAATGAATGTGTCATGAATTAAAATAACTGTGTTTACAGCCAATATTTACAGTTTGATTGCTTACAATCACTTTGTAGTGTCAATTTACAATCAATTGACCAACGTGAAACGGGAATGGTGTATGATTAAAAACATGCCCAACAGCGGACCCATCTTCTGAAATACTTGCATGAAGTGATTGCATGCCATAGTGAATTATAACTGATTACAAAGAGTTGTGCACCTGTATGTGCCAATAAATGAACGCAATTATATAATTCTGTTTACCTTATTTCAGGTATTTCAAGTATTTGTTTATTTTGTTTTCAATTTTTCATTAGATTATTTATGTATGTTGATTCACTGTATTCAGATTGTGGCAAAAAAGTAAACTAGTATTTTGTACTTTTTTTGTCAAGAAATGTAAGAATGCAAGAATGTGAGAGGGAGAGAGGAGGGAGAGCTTCATCTTTGTGCTTCTTCTCTTCCCTCTCTCCCCATTATTTTTATAGTAGTTTTGTTTGGAGGCTTTTTTAATATAAAGCTAGAATAAAGAGCAGCTTCAGCAACAGAATCGCCTCCTCCCCACTGCAATAAGACTTTCTCAATATTAATTGACTCTGAATCAGGCCTGCTATAACCACTATAATTTCCCTCTTTGGGATAAATAAAGTTATTTCTATCTATCTATCTATCTATCTATCTATCTCATATTATCGTTAATCTATCTGATATCCCTTATCTATCTATCTATCTATCTAATATTATCTATCTATAATATTCAACCATTTTTATGTTATTTATATGTTTTGTAACTTTTAACTTCTGTGTTCCTTTCCATGTCAGTTTTTCTTTCAATTCTTTCCATCAGTTTTCTTGCAAAGCTCTACTAAAAGTATTAAGGAACTAGATGACGACAACTTGGCCGCTTTAGACTTAAACAGGAAATGTTTTGTACCTGTCATTTTGAGATATATGACTACCCCTCAGCTTGTAAATGCAAGAGAAATCTTGAGTTTATTCCTTTTTTTTCCAGACTTCCCAGGTTTATTGCTCGGGCAGACATACCTCACTCTCTCTGTACTTTAGTTCTGTAGGCTTATCAATGTTAAATTGCATTACAAAGCGAAGAGACTGAAAGGACAGATGGCCTCTTTAATGTATATCTGTTTTTTAACCAATCCCATGATTTAGCCTCAAGCAACCCACCCTATTACAGGGTGTGGCCAGGGATGGCTCAAAAAGATATAGTACATGATCCCTAAGGCCATGCATAAATCTCAAAATTGATTACTTCACTAAAAATTAAAATAAAAAAAGAGAAAGTTAAAGATAGAAAAACATAACATGAAGGGTTTTTGTCCTTTACAGTGTATGACGTTTTCAAAGTAATGTACAGCAAAAGTTTAGAGGCATTTTCAATTTGGAGCCAAATAACAACAATTCTATATACATTTCTTATTGTTTGTTTTGTTCTATGCTTTTTGCTGTTTTATATTGTGTTTCTGCATGTTGTTGGTTTGAATCCAACCAATTTAAAAGCAGTGCCAGATGAGCAATGTAAATATCCTTAATATCTGAAGAGATTGTGTGAAACAGCAAGTTTTAAACTTTTTGAACCAGGCTTCGTTTGTTCATAGATTATGAGGTCCAGATAAATGGATTATGTTCTGCGGGCAATTTGGCTTATGATTGCGCCTCAGCTGTGGTACATGCTTCAAAAAAAAAAGTTGTTCAGACAAATAACCCCGTTCATCAAGCAAAGACTGAATGGTTCAGCTCTAAAAACTAATCCATCAAAGCTGACAACCATGTTCCCTGAAGCTCCACTTATAATGGTTAAGCATTGGAAAAACTCTGTCTTACTTGCCTGTCTCGATGGACTAGAATGATATAGGGGCTGTTTTGAATGCCGAAACTCTGCATAATGAATTAAATGTGGATGTGTATGCGTTGGTGCAAGGTATTTGCTTTGCATGCATGGCCTCTTCAGCATTTAAGCTAGGTGTCGGTGCATAAATTAAAGCAGTGTGTGAACTATACCATGGCTTTCGGGTAACTCACTTTTTCTACTGTCACAGAGGGGGTGGACTGACCGTGACGCACAGTATGCAAAACAGGGAAATGAATAATGGCGATCCGGCGCACATCAGTTCCTGTCTAGGACTAGGAACGTTTATTTTATGTATATTTTGTGATCTGAACTTAATTATATTGTGCTGCCACACTTCAGTGGTGATGGCAAGAATAGACATATCTTTATTGAAGTGAATTAGTGATTATTCACCCCCATGCACAAATCATATTATTAGCAGTCCAAGTTATGCATAATCCATGACAATGAAGATATAAAAAAAAATAGAAATGCATGGCAAAAATAGCATATTGTCCCCCTCAAAATTCTCTCATTCCCTCACAGGTGTCTAAAATAATTACCCTCTCCTCTGCTGTTCATTAAAGGAGCAGTCCTCTGTTTTTGTGGCTGGCTGCTACAGTATGCATTCATATACTGTATGCATGACTGCAACAGGTGCAAAACAAAATTTATTAGGCAGATTTCCACCAAGCTCAGTGTTCTGAGTTGGTCAGTTCTAACATATTTCCCTCCCATAACAAATTCCAGTCCAGAGTTTAGGATTTAGTGGCATCCAGCCTCCTGGCTTCACCCACCCTCTCCGAGTGTCAGGGAGAAACTAAGGTGGCCACAAAACCTGTGAACATCGCGTGCGGCCTTATCTAGAGCTACTGTTTGGTTTGTCTGTTCTGAGCTATTGTAGAAACATGGCGGTTCAACAAGGAAGGCAACCTGCGGTGTCTGTAGATAAAAATGTCTCATTCTAAGGTTATATTCAATTTCTGCAAATCCTCCTAAATGTTACACACTGTAAATATGTATGATTTGTTTTATTTTAACAATTTAACTGAAAAAGGCATGTGCAGTCCTATCTAACCAAGACTCGCTTCCCAAAACAGGTGGGAAATTCCCAATTGGCACAAGGTAAGAGGAATTATTTTTGACAGCATCAACTCTCAGAGCAGCATGAGGGTTAGGGGCCCAGAAATTGTCTGCTTCACTGCTTGTGTAGTAATGTTGGAGAATTCAAAATGAAGTGGGCAGTGCTGGCAAAATGATGATAAAATGAGAAGGTCTGAATATATTCAAGACGAAGCCAGCACTTTCCCACTGGCTATGATGTGGAGAAGTCGTTCCTTTTGATGTGATCCGAAACATAACATCAGTGTTGATTCCCCGTAGCTCCTGGGTGAAACTGAAAAATTGTAAAGACCAGTGGGGCCAGTGTCAGGCAGGAACACGGCCAGGGCATTTCATGCAAAATCTCTGACTTGAAAAGAAAACACCCACTCTTTGTTGGCATTGAGATCATATTGTAACCATCAAATTGAACACAGCTAAAAGGGTCAACGCTGCAGAGCCAAAGACAGAGGAATGAAAAGATCCAAGGGCAACGCTGCACATGGAAATGTGCTGTTTGCACTTTGTCAAGGTCATCGGGCAAAATCATTAACAACACAGATGAGCTCTGCTTTGTTTCTTGTTTCTCAGCTTTAACAGACTGTTGAGGATGATAACAGTAGTCTGTGTGGTATGCAAGAGCTTGCAGTGTTTTAGATGTGGGAAGTCTTTTATCCAAACCATATCATATTTTACTGTACTCCTCTTGACATTTTAGAATATTTTGGCAGTGTAAGTCTAAATCTGCAGTACACTTTAATGAATCTGCAACTTTGTACTTAACAGCCATTTCACTTTAAACAGATTTTATCTAGACCCTGGAGCGAGGTATTCTGAAAACTTTTGTTATAGATTTTGCTTTTAGTCTTACTTCTAACTAAACCAACACAGTTCTGGTTTTGGTTCTGCCCATAGGAGGAAATTCCCCAAACTCTTCACGTTGAATACGTAAAGCAAGGCAAAGCACTAACACAACAATGCTTACTTGCTCTTTAATTTTTATTTACAGCATTAACAGTCCTCAGACTTCCTATTGAGCAAGTGACACATTTCACAATTCCCTTGGCCACAGGTGTGATTCAGTTTATAATCAACAGGTGTGATTCACCCTTGACACACTTGACACCATTTTTCACAGCAGACATTTTGACTTGTTATAGTAGGAAGAGCAGAGGTATTACTAATGACGGCTCTGTGTGCCAGTAAGGAATGACAGTGTGAGTCAGCATGCACAATCCTGTAACTGAAGCAGCTTAATTCATTTCAGCCATTGTTCATTTTATTATTAACACCTGTGCTTTTTTTTTAACTTTGACATGTCAAAGTTGTGCTGTGAAAAGAGCAGATAACTGTGTCAAGGGAGGTTCACCTGTAGATCACTAATTGAATCACCCCTGTGCCATGGGATTTTGGAAAAGTGACAGCGAAAGCCTGCCAGGTGTGATTCAATTAGCACTCAAGGGTGAGTCTCCCATGACACACTTAATATATAAAAGACAATGTAATATTCAAATTTAATGACAAATCTGTAAAAAAAATAAAAAAAAATAATAATAATTTAAAGCAACAGTACATAAAAGACATTGATATAACTAATTCGATGAAACAATAAATTTTTTGGGAAGCCACTTAACATAGCTTTTCTAAACTAAACTGTCAACAGGCGTGAAACATCTAGCTGTTTTGTTCCCTACTGACAGAGCCAGGCTAGCTGGTGGTATCACTCCTGTCATCTAACTATCGGCATGAAATTGAATGAGCCTATTTCCCCAAATGTTGAACTATTCTGGTTATAATATGGCTAAACATTTGTGTGTCAAAAATAATTAATATCAACTTCTGATTTAAAATGTACACTGAAAAAACTAAAGCATGTTGCATGACCTTTCAAAGAAAAATGTTGTGAAAAAAAAAAAAAGTGAAAGTGAAGGAGCCTTTGTACAACTCATTTGCCTCTTGGACCCTTGAAGTGTTTCCTTTATAATTTCTGAAGCAATATTCTGAGCAAACACTGTGAAATCCTCTTGCATTTGAAATTGCTGGACATGATGAAAAAAAATTCCTGTTGACTGGTGAGAGCGAGGTGCCCACCTGGTTTTAAACCTTCTTTCAAATAATCGCTCTGAGACTATGACCACAAACACAATATGAGCAGATAGTTCACACGAGGCTGCTTTGAGCCAACTGCATTAGGTGTTGAAATTACATTCCCAAATTCCAATGAAGCACACAAATATGGGTTCCATGGGAGTGGCGAACAATTTCAAATTTACAATCTATAAGTCAGAGGATGAGCCCACTGGTGCTATTGATCTCCAGAACTTTAAATTAGTTTTGCAAAAACTTCCCCCAAACGAGCATGGGTATGAACTCTGTTTTGTGTTGCAATGGTCTTAAACAATTAATGTGGTTGTAGCAAACAAACCATAATGGCTCCTGCAAACATCTATAAATATATTAGAATCTCTGTGGGAAAACAGCAATAATGCTAATTATTTAGACATTGTGAACAGGCTAATGCCATTATCCAGTGAATGCTTCACATTATCATCATATTTTGAATGCTGCTTGTTGATGGCTTGTGCAGGGCCACGACCATTTTCACCCCACCAACAAACTTGCACCAAAGAGAAAGCTTCCTGCAATAGCCTGCATCTTTCTATCTTAATGTAGATAATTAAACTTAAAGACAGGCTCTTTTTTGTACTTGTGTATTTTACCATCTGCTCCTGCCTTCCTTCAAAAATGCTGCCAGGAAGGGCGACAACTCCGGTCTCCCTGAAAGGTCAAACTTGTCATTAGCTATGAGGCTCTCCACTGCTTCGTCTCACATAATTCAGAAGCCCTCTGCAAAATAATTGCTGTAGGAGTTCACCCCAGGCTCAGTGAGCTGCACAGTGTCATAGAGCACAATGTCTTCTCTGCATTTTGTATTTCAAATATGTTGCAGCAACTTTAAAAGAAAATTTGACTCTGTCTCTCAACAGCTTGTGCTGTGTTGAAGTCCTTTATCAAACAGTGTGAGTAAGAGTTTTCTCTACAGTGTAACATTTTATCAAACTATTGTTTACTAATCACATTTCTAAATGTATTCAACATTAATTTGATATATTACTTTGATAACATATTGGTCAACCATGTATTTCAAGTTTGAATTGATGTATTTCTTCTACCCACTGTACCATTAGAACTGCAAAGTAAGTGTGGGTTTCAACCCTGCTGGTTTTCACCTCTTCCATCTCATCAGGGAGTGATGTACACAAGGTGAACGCAAGGTGAACCCAAATAACTGCAATTAACTGTAATTAACTGTAATTAAGTAGTAGGACAGAAAACCAGCAGTCATCAGGGGCAGGGATAGGAGCTGCTGGTTTCTACTCTTTGGATTTCAGTGACATGGCACAGCCAATCCACACTTTTCTATAATGATACTTCTATGCATTTGAATACAAAAATATTCCATGTGTTCCTGCTTCAATCAGTGCATGTGGGAGGTAAGTTTAACTTCTCAATATTGACTCCCTCATCATTTGCACAGACACATACAGGTGTGGTTTAGAAATCCTAGATGCTGATGATAGAGACAGAAAATTACAGTTTTGGGCGCATCAGTGAATAACAACATACAGGCCTGCTGAGTAGAATAACTTATGACTTTTACTAGATGCTTACAATTCACTAACAAAGACCATGCCAACAGCTGTATGGAATAAGAAAAGTTTATTACACGTTATGAACAAATATGGAATACTGTGGGAGAAAAAAAGGTTAAGGGATGGAGGGGATGAAAGGATGAGGGGATGAGATGATGGGGGGATGAAGGGGTAAGGGTCGAGGGATGAGGAGAAGGGGTCAAGGGATGAGGGATAAGGGGGTATGGGAAGGATGGGTGAGGATTGATAGAAGGAAGGAAAACTGGTTAGGCAGGTGGATGGAGGGAGAAGTTCAGCGAAACGGTCAGAGGGAACAGAGTGGGTGCTGTATTTTGATAAGAGAGGGAGAGAAATTAAAAAGCATTGGGGGGGAGTGATGTAGAAAATGAGTCAAGGAGGGAGTGAACGGATAAGGTGTCCTAAAGTATGTTTTGAGCGGAAATGAGGTGAGTTCGGGGCGTGGTCCTTGTTCCTGAACCTAGTTATAAAACTTCATGTATAGGAGTATTATGATTTTACTTAAAAATAAGAGGCACCCACTGAGTAATTTGTATTTATTTTGAGCATAAGGCCTAACAATTATGTGGATGTAGTTTCATTAGTGTACACAGGACACTACAACTAGGTGTCTGATTATTGTATCCAAGCCCACAAGGTAAATCAATGGAGTTTATATTTCACATTTAGGACTAGATCCATGTATGGATGGACAAGTAAGACACAAGCGCAAATGTTACTGGGGCCATTTATGCCTTTGTTAGAGAGTCAACAGTTAAAAGATGGCAGGAAATAAGGGGAGAGAGAAATGGGGTGAAATGTATCTGGTTAGACTCAAACCAAGGATGTTGTGGTTCATGGGGTGCTTTGCATTCTGCTAAAGTTTCGATTCCTCCCATCCTCACTCGTACGTCCTCCAGGCTGTGACCTGGAAATCATCTTGGAGGAGACGAGGAGAGAGGAGGCTCCAAGCAGAGGTAGGAGCAAGGAACCTCAAGGGTATCCTAAGTTTTTACCAGAGGGAAACACCACTTTGATTGGAATCTGTTAACTGATTGTTCAGCTGATCTGACGGGACAGTAAAATAAACATTATTACTGTAATATTATTATACTGTATTACAGTATGTTAGACAAACTACCTGTGGAAACAGGAATACAGGCAGCAACAACGGCACCTCTATTGTTATTCATATTTATTCATGAAATAAAAATATTATGTGTGAGAAGCTGAATCATGAATGAATCATAAAACATTCGCAACCTTGTCTATCATTCTTGTCATGTCTATAAATTTCATTTATTTCCTTCCTTTTTAATTTTCCCTTTCAAATTAATCCTGGCACATTCAAGGGAACTTTACAGCTACACAGTCCCCACACAGTCCATGGTGTGTCATGGTTATTATTATTAGCCCTAAAATATCAGCCTGAGCCTGAAATGGAAGTCAGACATGTCCGCTCTCTTTTCTCAGTAAAAAGCAAATTCAGTCATACAGATGATGGCCTGACACAGCTATTTACAATCATTCCTGGAGCAGCGATCAACATCTGCCAGGAGTAATTCTTTTTTAAAACCGTTACTTAATTATCTCGACACATTTTATGAGATGCTGTGCATCACAAGTAACTGCTGACTTCTTAAAATGCTACCGGAGGGATGTCCCGGTTGGTGAATTAAATTCCCTGATCGTTGGCTCTCATTCTTGCATCTCTTTCTCACATCTCCGCTGGGAGGAGCAAACACACGAGGAAGACACACGAGGGAGGGAAGCGAGGAGCCACTTCAGCCGAATGGAAAGCACCTGTGGTCAGCGCCTTAAGGCCATAAGCCACCAGAGTACCCAAAAAGTGTCCTTACTTGTTGAATCATATACTTAATATGAAAGATCACTTCGGACATCAATCTCACAGTTTACACAGAATACTCAGAGTTTCTTAAAAATTACAACAATTTTCAGCAAAGTGCACTTACACTCTTCTACATAGTGCTGTATGCTTCCTTTCCATTCTTAAGCAAAAACCAGATGAAAGGTTCTTATTAGAGAAAAATATATACAACCTACTCTTGTCTCTACATGAAAGCAAAATGAGCCGTCAGTAGTTGGTGGTCAGAGGGCAAATGGATGTTTACTTATATATGGTCAAATTAAGATGGGAGTCCACACAGGCAGGGAGGTGGTTTCAGCTTTTTTCTTTTATGTCCACTGATTTGCATTGCCCCTCTGAAGTCTGAAATTACACTGATTGTGTCCAGCAGGGAGGTTCATGAGCCAAAACACATCTCCAGCTGATACAGTTTGTGAAATTCTCATTCTCAAGTGTGGTGGCTACGTGACTCTCTGGGCTCCAGTTTCTGACCAAGGTGAAATGAATTGCATCACACAAGATGCATGAATCCCTGTCTGTATAAATGCAACGTTTCCAACTTATTTTTCTCCTTTACATGACTGGCTGATGTCAGTGCATCACAGATTTCTTTATATGGTTATCTGCTCCAGGCAGAGCACGGCTGAGCGCACCCACGAAGTACATCGACCCGCTCAGTCTGTATAAGTTATCCAAGTCCTCTGCTCAGGAGTCAGGACTAACCCTTTAAGTTTTTGTATGCAGAAAGTGCTTTTCGGGTTGTGAGGGATTTAGAGAGTTTACTGATAAATCATTGCAATTTGAAGCAGAGCAGCCGGAGGATGTCAAAGGAAAGACCAGAGAATATTTTAATTTGATCCAGTTTCAGCAAAATCAATGAATAAAGTTTAAACGTTGTGTGCTTTTGTACATCAGGTACCCAGAAACACTCTTCTCCAGCGGCATCTGTCTGTTTTCCAACCTAATTCTAAGCTTTTTGGGCTTAAAGAAACGCCTTGTTTCAGTCATAGTATGAACTGAGAGGCCGGCATGAAAGACCAGTATAAGATAAATAAGGATGTTTCTTGAAGAACGAATCATACAAAGCAACTCTAGTGGAGTCTCAGACTAAGAATGTAGAGTTGGAAATAACAGGCGTTTCATAACAGGTTAAAAAATGAACATTTAAATGACAGGCAATAATAGATTATGATGTAATTCAAAATGACAGACAGTGAGAAAGTATAACACAACATCTGCCTGGCAACCTGTGCAGGGTTTATTGTGCCTCTCTCCCAGTGTGAGATGACCCTGCACTGGATAAGTGGGTATAAATAATGAATAGATGGAACATGATTTTCTAATATGGGTATTTATCATTTTGGAAAGTAACCTTTTAATTGTAAAAGTTTAACAGATGATGAACATACTTAACAAGCACACCTATTAATGGTTTTTGCACACATTTTAGACTTGCAGAGTGTGTGCTATCCTTCAAATTACTGCCATGAGCTATACTAGAAAAGCATCAAATTAGTTCAGATGGCCTTCCTTGGTCAATATCAAGAGAATAATAAATTAGCTTTCTAAATTTAATGTCAAGGCAACATAAACTGCATTAATAGCAACGTTAATGACGTCTTGGGGCATAATATGAGTCAGACAGCTTTTTTTTTTTAAAGAAACATCAATCTTGTCTCACAGAACGGAGAGAAACGTAGTCATAACACATGAAGCAGTTGACTTAATGCATGGCGTGAGGTGAAGCTCAAATATTCTGATGTTTTTTTAAGGCAGTCTGTCTTTCCTTTCTAAATTTATTGTTTGAGTCAGACAAAGAAACAAAATGGAGTGGACACAGCCTTCACACAAACAAAAGGAAATTATCACTTAAAGTTTTTATTGACAATTGTTCTTCTCTTCTGGACAGTAGAACAAACCCAAATGTTGCACAAAAACACAATTTTTTTATAACAAGGCCTGCAAATTGTAATTCATTGACATTCAGTTGAACAGCAGAAACTAAATAATTTCTGGAAGGGTAGAAAACTTTTATAAACTTTACTGTACAAATTATACAAATGAAGATCCAATACAAGCTTGAATGATAGATATGCTCTTTCGAGTAAAGACAGCATCATGTGTTGTTGATGTTATCATGAGTATGATGATGCTGATGGTCATGAATTAGTGATTAAGATGACGAGTCAGGAACCTGGAGGGAAAGAAGCATCATGGTGTTGCATTATGACTGTGTTGCAGCAAAGCATTGACAACAAAATGACAACGAAGAAGGAAAAACTGACATGGTTTACGGAGGGATGAGCCCTGGACAAAAATACTTCTCCTTTACAGCACACAGTATTCAAAGGATGAAAGCAGATTCAGAGCACATTTGAATCAGCAATATGACTGTGAATCAAAATATAGACCAGTGGTGAGGGGTTGTCTTGAGAAAGGAGGATATACTGTATATTTAGGCTAATCTGTTCATATTGTACTATAAACTCTTCCCTTTTGGGAAAGCTGCTTGTATTCAGCAGAAATGCTGGATATTTAAACTGTATCTTTTAAAAAACTTTGTTGTTTAAATAATGAACTTGTTTTAAGTCAGTTCCACAGCACAAGGTTGTACATTTTTCTATAAAATCACAGGCTTTGGGATCATTCACATATCAGTTAAGCTCTCATGTATCCATACAGTCTGTCATGTTGGTCAGTAGGAAAATAAACATATTTGCATCTGCATGAAATCATCTGCATTTGTCTTGGAAAGCTTGTTTCCCATGGTTGACTGTGCAGCACGATACACATTTTTGTTGGGGTGAGCAGGGGAGCTGAGAACAGCTCATTTTGTAATCGAGAGCTGCCTTTCTTCCTCTGTGAAATGTTTTTTCCCTTTTCCTTCCCTTTTGATGTCCTGCAATTGTGTTTGATTTCAACAGGGTCCTATTATCCAAATACCTGTAGGAAGGTTAAGAGGAATTGTGGAGAAATAGGTCTAATGGGGTATGTCCTCTGCCCACACTGTGTACACTTATACAGGAAGCAGACATTCATTGTCTAAAAAGTACTGGTTTAAACCAGCAGGAGCTAGTGTGGGGGCCAAGTCGAATTTATATTTGTGCCATGACCAAAGTTATTAAGCAGTATGAACAAATGAGCACAAAAATCCTAGCACAAAAGTAGTGGACACTTGTGACATATAAATGTGAATAGGACAATTGAGTGAGTAGGGCAAAGACATATGAATGCCATACTCTAACATAACACCATGAAATCAAAATCTCATAAAAAGACCAAAACCACAATTTGTCCTACTAACAAGTATTGATAGCATTCATTCATCTTTGACATATACTTCTATTGTGCAAAAATCAGCAGTTTAAAGTAGTCCCCTACAAATGAACTTCTACTTTTGCTAAAACCTGCAGTGCCCAGCTGTTTTAGGAAAGGTTTTTAAAGGTATATATTTGCAACCTGTTTTTAAAGATATTATGTCTTTAGTGCAGGAACCACTTAGCTCGGTGCCAAGTGCCACAGACAAGGAAGTCAAAAAGTACAAACATATTGTAACTTTCAGCCTTTTCATGGGATTTGTTTACAGTAAGAACATCTAGAATATCACCAGCATTATCCTTTAATGGATGCAATACATGGGAAGCATAATAATTTTAGTTTTTCTAAATGGTATGGCTGCAGGTTTAAAACAGCAGCAGTAAAAGACAGTATGTAGCGGGAGACTATAAAGCTGCAGGCAGAGTACACAGTGCAAACATCTCCCATGTGGCCTGCCTGGAGCTTTTAAACATACACAAATAATAATAATAATCACCTACTTACATTTATAGGGATTGAGTATTGTCCACTACCAATGAAAAATTTAGAATTTTTTGTATAAAATCAGAGTTGTAATTCGTTTCAAGTTGAACAGTGCCAGGACATGGTGTAAATTAATAAAAGAAAACCCTTCCACAGTCCTGTCAGGATGAAAAAAAGAACTGCATCTCTCATGAAAATTGTATTTTTAACTCAAGGGATTTGTCACAGTATGAAACCATGTCAATCTTTGATCCAACAAAGCTGTTCTATCAAATAGAAGAATGACAAACCAGAGATTTTCTAGTTCACTCTGTCCAAGCAATGGCATGTTTACATCGAAAGAGTACAGTGAAGATACTGCCCCATATGTAGTGACTGTGGCTGTTAATTAAGTACTACAGAAATAAATAAGTAATTTGCAAGTTGCCTCTGTAGACCACTGTCAAATTTACAGGAGTGAAACCTCGAATTCTCTCACAAAAAACTGTACAGGGAGGTTTAATATTAAATACTCCATCTTAAATAGCATATCAGAATCAGAGCTTATTGGAAGATGTGTTCCCTAAACAAATCAAAATATGCTTTGAATGTATGTAAAGGTTGCAGGTGTATCGAAAGACAAAAAAGGTACTTGGGTTTGGTTTTGATTACCACTAGAAAACTAAAACTAGAAAAATGTAAATGCATACTCAGAAATGTCAATAACTACTAATTCTTGACAGTCAAGAAGGAGTGGTATTAAATGAACACTTAGTAAAATATCTACCTTTTCAAAATATTGAACTGTATGTTTTCTTTATTTTAATTGCATAGCCTAGGTCGTTAGACACCTACATGTGTGGGGAAAGAGTTTGAATAATCTATTAGCTCACTGTCCCTCACAAACACATTTAAATATTCTGTCCAATTATCTGTATTTTAGTGCCTGTGCAATTTTCTGGATTCACACTGTGATTCACACAAAACTCTCTGAGAAACACATTCATTCCACTGGATGCGAATATCAATGGAGGTATTTTAACATTCGTCTGGTGGGTACAGGGTTTTTGTAATTCCTTTCATTCTTCACTCACTGGGAAAAGATTAATTTGTCAATCCAGACAAATGGGTGTGCTGATTTCTAAGTTAGTAGACCATGTAATAGAATCAATTAAACTGAGATATTCTCATTGGAAAGTTTGATTCCCTCCACCAGCGTCTGATACCCTTCCATCTTTTCTTTTTCTCAGAAGCGTTGGCTTGCTCGAGCTTGTCCAGCAAAGTTGAAAAGCTTCAGAGTTTAACGTAGAGATAAACAGTAACTGGCTAAATGACTTTCAGTGTGCACAGATAACACTATAGAGAGATGCTGGCTTTTCTTGTGTCAATTGGGAGCATTGAGGAAGCAGAGAGTTTAAAGATTCATATCAGTGTGCATTCTTGGGATCAACTGGGCAAATCTGGGTGACAAAAACAAAGAATCACCTTTTCCTAAATAACCTCTGCTGCTGAGGTGCCCTTAAACAAGGCACTTACCCTCCTAACTGCGCAGACACAGCTGCTTAGTGAGCACAAGTACAAGTGTGTTGATGTGCAGCTCTTCGTCATGTGTAGCATTTACACAACTGCACAACGTTCAAAGTGTTGTATCATTTCAACCCTGCCTCCTAGAAATGATGTGTACTGTTTTCCTAATTTGACTGTGGTATGAAATTTAATCGCACAGACATTGTAGGTAGGTGAGTCGGGGGCTGAAGCGTACAAAGCGCAGAACTGTGATGCCCTTTGGTAAAGGTTGGGGAAAAAATGTGTTTTCAGTCTTTTGAGTTTTCAGTATTCAACAAACACCAACAAAGCTCTGTGAGTGCTTAGATATAACTAGATTTTTTTTAACAATGCTTGATACAAGCAAATATGGACCTGCATGGTTGGGTACTGTAGGGAACACCAATGAATATGGTGTCAGTGAACATTTTGCAGATATGTTTATATGAACATTTTGCAGATAACATTCATTAAAAAAAGTTCATTATGTTCAGTATGCCTCATTACATATTTCAGGCAGCATGAAGACTTTCCCAGAATTATTACAAATTAGCAGTATATTATTGTCATTTGTAGGAGATAGGGTTGTATGTTGATGTGTGGTACTATTTTTGGTTACAGGCACAATAAAAACAATGAAACCTGGTGAAAAAAAAGAAAAACCCAACTTGGTTTGAAAAAACAAAATGCAGTGGTGCACTGGAAAAAATTTATATGTAATGCATTTGTTGATAAAGTTGGTATCACAGAAATACACATTTTGAAGGTACAGTGGCATTGCTTTGTAGTCCGATGCAAACTATGAATCTCCAAATTTAAGAATTTTGGGATAAACAAAGTAAATGTTACTCTCAGGTTTGATAAAAGGTTTCCTACTTCTCAAGCCAATAAAACCCCTAAAAATATTAGCTAGTGGATCAAGTTTAATATTCCAAATGTACTGTGAATGACGCTAAAACATGAGTACTTTGCTCAAATAATTTTAAGTCTGCATTGTGGAGATCTCTTTAAAGCCTTAAGAAAACGGCGACCAAAATTACGGACCATGGTAACTTCAAAATGTGTCAAAGTGAGTCCTTTGCATAATGTTACACTCCAGATTTTGTAATTAACAGTTTTATAGCTGTTGTGAGCTCTCTAAAACAGCTGAGAAGGATATGTTGCACAATCATGGTATTAAAAAACATATTTGCAGCTTAAGATGAGTTGCATTATGGCATGGATGGGTGTTGTATGCATGTTTAAATTCCTCAACAGAAAGACGAGGGTGTGGTTTTGGGGAAGGGCTTCAGGCATAGAGCGGAGAAAGGCCTCTCTGTTTGAAAGTCTGCGGTGTGTTTGTCACCCACTCTGGCAAAGTGGGCCAATACTGACCGCTAAAGGGTCCAATCAGGCATTAAGGGAAACATGTATGTGTCAGAGCTGGAGCAGAAGGAGGAGCAGGAAAGGTGGGGGTTGTGGAAGCAAGGTGGGGCAGGGGCGCGCGACGTTACCGCCGGGAGCGCCCCCTCGCCGCTGCGTGTGTGGGGCGGCGCGCGCCGCCCGGGGTGGTGGGCCGGGTTTGTTGCGTGGGGTCCGCCGTCCCCGTCGCGGGCGGCCGTGCGGGGCGCGGGGGGGCAGGCGGGTGGTGGAGCAGATGTGAGCAGAGCTGAGGACGAGCTTCACGCAAAGACACAGTCCCATCGATGCCTCCGTTACAGCCTGGAGCAGGAAGGGGGAGGGAAGGAAAACAGAAACAACATTAAATTGCAAGCCATCTTAACACATAGCCCTTCAGGACACCACACAGTTAACAGGCTACGTTCAGACAATGCAGAGCACATAAAATAAAATTTAAATCACATCCTGAAATTGTATTTCAGGTGTTCTTTTAATTTAACCAATTCAAGATTACAGCACGTTAAATTCTGTGATGCACTGTGAGTGGAAAATGCTGCCACATAAAGTCATTCAGTCATGTTAAATTACAACAAAACCTATTTATAGTGTTTTTCTAACTTGTTGCAGCAAGTCATTGTTACATAAAATGATTCTACTGTCAAATCACATGAAAGCATTTAAAGGCCCTGAAAACAATATTTTCTCCAACAGTGAACATTCTCTGCCATATTCAGTAACAGTTTTGGTATTTCACACGAGAAATTTCTGTCATTTATTTTTTTAACTGGGTTAAAGTCACAATTTAGCAACATTTGAATCAAAATCTGATGACAGCTTGGTGGTTGTTTGCCTATATTGCCCTCACTGTCAGTTCAATTTGCCAGGCTCCACTGGTTGCCTGACAACTTCATAGTGATACACGTGATGAAAGACACCATAAGTGACTTTGTCCAGACAAGGAATAGTCACAAAATCACAACTTGTGACGTTTACACTACAGTGTTTGTACATATTAAACAAACAAGATATAACTTGTTAATTAGCAAGTTTTAGATTTGCGGGTAAACAAATGTGTTACCTTTGAACAGAGCCAGGCTTGCTGTAGTTTTTTCACTGTTTCCAGTCTTTATGCTAAGCTAAGCTAGCCCTCTGCTGATATGTGAGTGGAATCAATCTTCTCATCTAACTCTCTGCAGGAAGGTAAAGGGTATTTCTCAAAATGTTGAACTGTTCATTGAAATTCTAAAACAAAATAACCAAGAATGTTTTTTCTATGAACATTTACTTTGATGCTTACTTTTTAAAGAAATTTAAATTTAACTTAAATAAGTTTTCAGGGGCTTTAAGGTCAGATATGACAAAAAACAATTATTTGCCTGTTGTCTGAACATAGCAATATGAGAACACAGAAGCCTGTAGCACTAACTCACTAATGAGGTCCACACATCACCCAAAATCCCAATTACACACATGACTGACATAATTGAAAAAAAGAAAAAGGATAGCATTAATTTGTTAAAATTCAAAAGCTAGAGACTTTAGAAGACTACAATATCTATCATCAGAGACTGTGCAGAGCAGAATTCAAAACTTTGCATCTAGGAAAACCACAATGGATCTTAACGAGTTGCACATTATCTGCCAGATGGGCCAGCATAGGGCCTGCTGGAGGGGAAGACAGGGTCACATCCTCCCTCCTCTTGCATTATGTAAGATTTATTTTTGGGATGTACAGTTCAAACCAGTGTGGGTTTGCCAAGTGGTTGTCAGACAGTCAACCACTCTCAGGCTCTTGAGCGTGATGTGAAATCACCACAGTTTGACCGCCAAAAACTTCCTCAAATATGTCAGACAGGCTGCCTCGCTGGTTGTAATTATTCAGTCAGTAAAGACATTTCCACCTCATTTGATAGAGTGTTTCTGGCATTATTGTGTTAAATGTATTTGCTCACTGAATCAGGCCAACAGCTGCATAGGATTTATTGCTACGTACATACAGGTGTTGCCAGCATGTTTAGCTTCAAGGCTTAACAAGCGTTTCTTTGCTGCAACTTTTGGGCTCAGTAAAGCTGAACCTTAAGGACATCCTTCTTATATGGTACACTTTGTAGTGCTTATGCTCTTTCTCTCTCTCTCTCTTGCTGTCTCTCTCTGTCCCTGTCTGTCTTCCAAACCCCTAGTCTAATGAAATGCATCTCCAGCATAATAAACCACGTGGGTGTCTTTAAATGAATAAAGAGAACCCCACAGTCCTATGAGGGTATATGGCAGAGCTAATCTGCTGCTCTAAATTGGCTATTTTTAAAGACATATATAGTGTGTGTCTTTTTGTAAATGAGCATTGTGTTTGTGAAGGTGAACATTGACTTGATCTAATTAGCCTCATCAATCTTATCAAGGTCCTAGAGGAAGGAGAAACTGTTCTGTTATATCTTCAATGTGTGATGTTTGGTGCAAACTAAGAGTTATTATAATTATTATAATATAATTAGATATTTCTTAAGAACTTGCCTTGCCTGCCTCTACATCATTCATTTCCTACATTTTCCAGAATACCTAATTAAAAACCTTCAGAAGAACTTGTTGCACTCAGTTGCGAGTTGTTAGCACATTTAGGTGGAGAAAGCTCCAAACATACTTAGGCAAAGTAAAAGTAAGATGGAGAAAACATGTGACATACTAGCTGATGTATTAGAGGAGCTGGTTAAATTCTGGCACAAACAAATTGTGCTTAAGAGGCTGATCACAGTACTGCAACACAAAAATATCCTGCAGCTCAGTATTTTCACTAATATCTGTCTTTATGAAAGCAAGACCATGTAACAATTGCTGAACCTCTGTGGTCACAAGGGGTAATTACAGGATAATTTCCCTTTATCAAGATTTTCTTCAGTCATTTGCTTTGGCTGATGCTGTGTTCATCATATGCAGAACACATTTTAGACATTTTAGGAGTGATTGCATACAAAGGCAGTGGATAGGCATGAGTCAATGACCCATTTGTGAGCAAAGAAAAAAAAGGAGGCAACCAGAGGAATCAGTTCTGTCACACAAACTCCACACACCAATGGTTGGTGCGTGTGTTTCTTGCTAGCTGCAGCTAATGATTTTACAGTCAGTTCATTGGCTATCTGGGGTCAATAAACACAGACTGCGTAAGTGTGCATAAAGCAAGGCACAAACTAGGTTCGAGTGGTTAAGTTTATGTTTTATTTTTGTGATTAAACTCTTGAATCTTATGATTGTTATTAACAATAATTATTATCATGAAATGTCAAATGTTACATGTATTTGAGTACAATCATAAATTAAATTTGTCTCAATGAAAAGTCTGCGTGATGAGGGAAAGAAAATCCCAAAACACATTTTTTAGCGTATGCACCAATTTTCATTTGAACAAATTGTGGAACATAATATCCAGTTCTCATTAAACATCTGATAGTCAGACCTTTTAAATAACAACAGAGCTAATGGCCACGATGCATTCTGGTCAATTGAGGCCACTGCTGGCAGTATGATTTTCCGTCTGTGTCTCTAGTTCCCTTCAAAGACTGTTGACTGGTTGGTAAAAAAAAAAAAGCTAACATTTACTACTGACATTTTAGAGAGCTGAAATTTTTCTGCATCTTCATTGAAGTTATGCTGCAAATACTTGACCGTAGTATAACACTGTCAATCAATTTTCTTTTATTCTCTCCAAGAGTGTTCAGTTTCTGTTTGGTGCTGCCATGAGGATCAGTTCCCAGTTATTCTATTAGATGAGCAGCATTCAGAAATCCAGTTTTATTACCTGCAACCTTGTTGCTCAGATAGGACGACAATTAAAATATGGATGAAATAAAAAATGGTGAGGACAAACAAAATATCATGAAGTGATGAAAAGGGTCTCAACTAAAAGGTAATGTGCAAGGGCAAACATAAGGAAATGTATTATATTCTTTATGTATTTTCCTTTGTGGAGGATTGTTATGTCCATCAATTTATTTCTTTGGACTTACATTCTGCTTTCTAGTTAAATTCCCTTCCTTTCTTTGCTCCTATCTTTCTCTTCACTCCTTTAATTAAGTCGTTTTCATAAATTGTTGAGTTTATTTCATTTCACCTGTAATTATTATATATCCACAGTTGTGATCTCAGCACAGTTTGTACATGAACTTGATCATCCATTTGTGACGCTGTTGAGCCACCAAATCTTTTGATCCCTTCAGATTTGTTAGAAAGTCACACTTGGGCTTTTATTTCTTGGGAACATGTCAACATCTAATCTTAATTGGGATTTTATTATATTTTCTACATTATTGACCGAATTAATTGTATTATATACTCAGCCTGAAAATGTATTATCTGGTTTAATTGTCTCTTGAATCCCAATTGTTTTTATTTTTGTTCTTTGTGTCTGTGTGCTGTAATAAGAAATGTACTGAACCATATCAGGTTTTAACACTTTTAAGAATCTCGACAGAAACCAAACATTCATGCTCTCATGGGCTTCAGCCTCTCTGAGATTGGGTGATGTGGAATTTTTACGCTTCAGTGGCTGAGGCTGGACTTTGGAGGTGGAGGTGGAGAAGAAAAAGGAGGAGGACTGGCTGTGCAGACAGGTAGAGCTTTCATCTGTCCATCTATTTATCTTTCGACCCATTTTCGCGCTCCATGCCCTCACTAACTCACTCTCTATCTTCAACCAGTGACTCAGGTCTGATATTGTATGCCATACAAACACACACACAAGCATGCACACAGTGTCATCCATATACCAGTTCGTTCACAGAGCAGCTGAGATAAATGAAAGACAGAAACACACCAGATCTCAGAATTTGTACTGTTTTAGCAGCTTCACTGTTAATTCCACCCTAAATTTACAACTTAAAACTAATTTTATAGTGTAAAAAGTGCAACTATTCCTTGGCACAATTATAAAATGTGAGTTGAGTTTCCAGCCAAGTTAGACAAAATAACCATTATATGCAGAGGTGTGGGATGTTGAGAGAGTTGTAGGGCTATTTGGTATCAAATACCCTATTTACACCTAGCATTAACATATGATCTCTATCTGGATATCCTGTCTAGGTAGGAAATAACGCAAATTCCGGGGTTAAATGCATGTAGAACGCATTGCGATTTAATAGGCCTGACCATGTGATCAGCTCTCCGATAATAATAATTAATATAAATAACCCACCCATAGTTCTGTCTAAAAACAATAGTCAAGTGCCCATTTTAACAATAAAACTGGTTTTGCTTGCTGTGATCCTTCCTGCAGTTTATAATGGCCGTGTAATGATAGGGGACAAAATCCAAAGTCCAAAGTTTCTAGCTAAACAAGAAAAGACTAAAAGAAAATGTTATACTAAAAAGATTGCAACCAGTCCTGCCTAACTAATTTGCATGTTGTCCTATGATCACAAAATCACGTTTTAAGAGGTAAGACTTGCTAGATACTGCTACTTTAGACTTCTGTGGGAGATGAGGATTTAGTTGACCTTTCAACTGACCTTGTTTTTTTAATTAAAACTCCTGGCTGAGATCACAATGCGTTCAAGCCAAACCAGGTCACATTCTGATCACAATGTGTTCTGTTCGCATTAACACCTTCCATTAACATGCAATTTTCATTATCTAGATAAGATATACAGATATCCATGCTAATGCCTGGTGCAAATGGGGTCTTGGAGATCACTTTTTCTAGCTGCACTTTGTTTTGGATTAATCGCTCCTCTCAATCATGGAGGGCAGCTACAAAGGCCATCTTAATCAAAGAAGAAAATGGCAAAGTAGAATTAGCCTTTTACTAAGTTTTTCATGGGCGTGATATATCACCAGACCTTTCTGTTGGCTCTATTCTGATTAAATACATTTCTCTTTTTATGTTACTTTTATTTCTATTTGTTAAAAGAAGTTATGAGTACAAGTTCAGGGTTGTCTCAGAGGCTAACAAGTGCAGACCGTTCACAGTAAACCTGACCTCTGTTAGAGATGATTTGGTTTCAGGGAATTGCAATTTATTTTTCCTTGCTTTTGGTAAGATAGAATTGTGGATGTCTTTGTAATGTTACTGCATGCAAGGTGAAGCTCCTGTCATTGATGGACCCAGCTAAGCTCATTTCATGGATGTCATGGAAACAGGTATAAAAGGAAGAGTAGAAATAAATAAACCAGGCAACTTCAAATATAGACGCCTCTAACCTCGACCTTAACATAGTGGTTTTTAATCTATATTTCCACATGGTGTTTGGAACCCAGTTCAAACCTGTTTTCTTTTAGATTGTCTGTTTCCTGGACACTGTATACCATAATGTATGCTAAGCTTTCTCATGGTGGGGACGACTCCTCTAGATTATTATATAACTATCAATATAGACAGCTAACAGGAAGTGAATTAGCCTTTTTAGATCACTGTTTCTTCATTCACAGAGAACTATGAAGTGGCTGCTTGCTGTTTCAAATGTTGAATGCACAAGCAACAAGTGGAAACTGTTTTTCTAGTGTTTAAGAGTGCTCAGAATATAATGGAATATAATCGTGTATGGAGTGACTAAAAGAGGCGTAGATTTTGCTGCAAGAATTCAAGAACAGTTCAACATTTTAGGATATATGCTGATTTGCTTTATTTTCACTCTTGAGAGTTAGATGAAAATGTTGATATCATTCTCAGTGATGTCTGGTGAATGAAAGGGTCAGTCAGCCAGCAGTCAGTTAGCTTAGCTTAGTCTAAAGACAAAACATCTAGCCTGGCCAAAGGTAGCAAAATCTGCCTACCAGCACCTTTTATGTTCACTAATTAACATGTTGTGGTTGCATGGGGGTTGTGTGCTGGATTATTTCCTTGCCAAGTCCAAAGGCTTCTTAAAGTCTCTGCTGGTTGCCGGGCAACCACAAAGTGACGACTAAGGCAATGTGGTTCTTACAGCTGTACATGAGACAAATTTGAGAGCGCTATCAATCTTATTATGGAACTGCTGGCAACCCTATTCTCAAAAATGTCAAACAATTCCTTCAATAAGTGTCTATGTGTTTTTTCTTGGTTATTTACACTGTCTCCCGCCATGAAAACCATTGGAAAACATAGTAACTGACATGAATTCACAACTACAACCACTGTTCTCTGTGAAAGTTGATGGTATAGCTTTTTAATTAACATCTTTCACTCCTACGGGAGGTGGGTGTTTCATAGTAACAGTTTTTGTATTAATGATCACTTGAAGTATTTAGAGTACACAGCAGGTTAGAAAGAGAAAAAATTGTAATTATAGATAGGATTTAATTAGGTAGTAAGCACTGACTTGACACTAAATTTGCTCTTTAAAGACGTGTTAAAAACTTCAACCAAAGTAAAATATGGATAAGGGTTGACTAAGAGAAAAGATGACATAAAAGAAACAGAAAACGTCCAAAATGAAAACATCTTTTTATTGTCATACACTTTGTAAAGGATGAGTGCAAATAAAAGAGCTTGTGACCAAAATCTACTCATCACTAAGCCATGGACCATAAGGCATCATTAAATACAAGCTTTTTGGAGCTATCATCTACAATACAAGGACGGAATCAAGGAAAAGAAACAACACAGCATCAATGCTTATGCAATTAGAAGGAAAATGGAGGAAAATAAATTTAAATGAACAGAAAACAGAAACAACAAAAAAAAAACACAACACAATTTGTACATTCAAAAGAAAGAAGTCAAAAAATTCACAAGGAATATTGATATTACGGCAAGTGACGATAAAACATAGTCTACAATCCGTTATGTACACTTGGCACTAATGTTAGATCTTTGATTGTTGTCCAGTCAGGTTGTTGTCAACTCTAGCATGTGCACAGGTCACTCTTTTTTCTTTTTTTTAATTATTTAAATGCTAGTCTAATCATTTATATAATCTATAAATATTCTGAAACAATCATTCTCTCAAAGCCGTTGAAAAGTTTTGCAAAGCCTGATGTTAAAACTTCATTAGGTATTGAGATCAAACTGCTCAATGGACAACAGTTCATCAGAAAAATGCTCACATACTTTTTATATATAGTGTAGAAGGATTTTTTTTTTCATAACAAGAATCAATGTTTGATAGTCCATCTCATGCACTTGAAAGTTGTAAACAGTACAAATATAAATGATTCACTTACAATATTTGAATCCCAGCAATTCCAAAATAGACAGACAGACTCCAAAAAACAGCAGCAGATTGTTTATATGCATTTTCCAACACACAGATGTGTATATAATGAGGTGGAAAATGGCTATTTAACATGATTGGATTGTCTCTATCTATTCGACGTGGCTAGAGAGAATCAAAAGCAGTATACAGCTCGAATGACGCCTCAGCTTCCAATTCATGATGATATGACTCAGTTTTGCTATGTATCTAAAACATACATTTAAAATATATTATGATATACAGTATGAAGTACAAAAATGGCCTGGGGTGGTCTTCAGCATCCTGATATGTCTTTACTGATATGTTAAAGGGAAACTTCAGCCAGATTTAAGTTACTTACTAGTTACTTTAACTTTATAATCCATAAACTCCATAATTCACACTTGTTTCAACATTTAAAAAATAAGAAGGCAAGTTTAAAATTTGTCCTCCGCAGTCAAACTTTTCAGCAGTGTTGTAGTCAGTTCTAGTTAATAACGAGACAAAACAAAGTCTGTTTTGTCAAATAAATTAACAATGAAAACCAAAGTCAGAGAAGAGAACAACATTATGAAGAACTGCTCAAATTTCATAATAGTTCTAAAATGGTCATTCATTTTCTGTTCAGGGTGTGAAAATAAAGAGTTACAGCGTTTCAGAGGGAGGCTTTGGCGTTTTCCTCTAAAATGAAAATGTTCAGAGTGGACACACCTTTGCCTTAAAGTAAGACTATCTATCTTTTGAGAGGAGAAATAACTAAAAAATAAAAAGTTGAATTCATAAGCAATAAAATAGACAAATGCTCAGTTCAGTAAAGTCTTTCCAGCTGACTTTTATTGCAGTCAATCTGTCTCTAAAATTCTCTTTGCATTCAGTCTGAACACACCTTTACACAGCTGATTTATAAATGATTAATTTAAGTCATTTATTGATGCTTAGAGAATGTCAGTTGGCAATTATTTGGGAGAGTTCATCTTCAATCATTTCTACTTTTTAGTTTAGCATATTAAAAAATGTACAACTTTTACTCGTTTAACTGTTGTTTATGAGATGTTGATGAAATATATACTGATTCTCAAAAATGCTGTGCATAAAAGTAAAAATATATAAGTTAAAGGATTTTCTGGATAAAAATTCAGGTTGAGGCAGGATGAATTTGAAGAGGTCAAATTTAAACTGAGTACAACACTGCTTTTAAGCAACTCCGAACAAATTTTAACAAACTTAAAAGTTTTAGTTTTGCCTTTTTAAAGGTCATGTGCTCTCCATTTACGCATCTAACAGTCAGTCATTACAGAGCTTGAATTGTTAAAACTTATTTTTCCTGTACAGAGCCAAATCATTCCAGACCTCAGACCCAGGCCCATTAGCAACAGGTTTCTTTGTCCAAACTATTTTATAAAACAGTTTCATACAGCACTCAGAAAGCTAAAGTTTTATTTTCAATACTCTGTCACTGATTAGGGTATAAAAAGTTATGTATCGATTGAATAAAATAACTTACTGGACTGACTACAGTAGCAAGCTTAAGATTTTAATCTGTATCTATTATATTCTGTATCTATCATTAGCTATTTAAAGTAAAATAATATACATTTATTTCTAGGAAATGAGGGATGGGGGGCTCAGTGATAGCATTTCTGAAGGGTAATTAGTTCTGCAAAAGTTGGCGAGATACATTTCAAGTGTCAGCGATTTCACAGAACAGCGTCAAGTGAGGGAGTCCTGGTCTGACCAGCGGCCTTTTTTTTTTTCTTCCCAAGATATTGTTCAAACATCTCGCTTATGTTCACAGGCAATATTCAAAGCACAAGCTGATCAGAGAACAGTCTCCCATCAAAGAACCATGCCAACCCATCCCCACACAAACGGGGATGCTGGCTTCTTCACATTCAAATGGTACGGTGTAAATAATAGGACATTTTTAAAGGTAAATAAAGCTTTTCAAACAAACATGTAACCTGTACAGACATCCACACATGAGAGACCATGAGGTAACACTGACAAAATGATCTACACAGTTGACAGACATAAGAAATGGCAAGACAATGTTGTGAAAATATACAATGCTTGATGTACAACAACTACATTCATCCAAAACAAAAAGAAGTGGAAAAAATCTACATTTGTTACTAAAACATGTGTTTTTTAAGTCCAAGATGATGCGATCAATCCGATCAAGTTACAAGCAATATACATCCAGGAAATAAATCAAATATTATGAAGGGATCAAGTCAATAGTAAAAGACAAAAAAGATAAAGGAAAAAATATCCTGTATGGTTTAAATCAAACCAAAGAAAATATGAGTCCCGACTGCTTTGAGAAGCTGGACAGTCAACGTATCTGTACACACACATGCCAACATTCCATGAAAATACACACAGCACGGGCAGTTTTCATCACTGGGCTGGCTTTTGGATTCAGTGCATTCTTTAAGGAGGTGGGTTATTTATGTAGAGTTATGGCGGCTGTTTTATTTATTTATTTTTTTTATATAGTTGCTGATTGTTTGCTATTTTGTGTCCCTAACTCATTTGACATACTCAGCTGACTTCCAGAAGTGCCCTGGGTGGGAAAGGCGACGGTTCCGTTTTGGCAACTTTTCCAGTAAATCTACCAGCTTGGAGAAGCTGGGCCGCTCTTCCTGCTTGAACGCCCAGCACAGAAGCAGAATGTCCTGGAAAAGACAGAAAAGGCCTTTCAGATTTCAAATTTAAACATCTTGAGGTATATCATAGGGTCTCCCAGGTAGGTCGGTATTTGACGTCTGGGAAGGAGACTCAACAATCAAATCAACAATCTTTCTCAAGAATGACTGACCCCACTTATAAAGGTCGAGTGTGTAAGATTTAGTGGCATGTAGTGGTGTAGTTGCAGATTGCGACTCCCTTACTTCACCCTCCCCTTCCAAGCACAAAGGAGAAACTACAATGACCGTCAAACGTGGTGTTCATGTCTGTAGATATAAAAGGCTTATTCTGAGATAACAAAAATACAACAACGCTTATCTTCAGCTGATTATACACTGATGACAACATACCTATAAATATTATATTCCATTTCTGCCAATAGATCCTCCCAAATGTTACATACTGGAACGTTAAATCTTTATTTAAAACCGAAAAACCCTAAAAAAATACTTTTCTTATAAACCACCAGGGTAAATGCATTTATGCAAAATTACATAAGGATGGCTAACACATTTCTAATTCCCCTCTTTAGAAAGTTTTTCGTCACCTATGAGCATTTTTCTAAAAACATTCTTTGTTCCTGGGTATACTTCACTTTGGTGTATCCATTTTTTGTTTATAAAACGTGTTGGTGAAAAATTAGTCTAGGATTCAATGAGTGCTTAAACGTGAAAAATATGCAGTAATTCACCCAAGTTTGAAAAAAGAGTGACTCATGAACCGTGACAAATTAAAAAGAAAAACTTACTGATATCTCCTTCCCCATGCCAGTTTGTGCGAGGTTGGGCTTCATCCCGCTGCCAATCTGCCATATGATCACCTCTGCTGGCTGACTCTTGTAAGGCCACTCACGTGCGTGTAACTCGTACCAGATGGTGCTGTGAAGACAGAACGGAGCAGGTCAATGCTTTAGACTGTCTGGTCAACAGAATAATACCAGTCTTCAAAACACACCTATGGAGGGTTCACGTCCCAATCAGTGCTAATACTACCAGGCAAGATGTCAGTCACAACTATAGACAATCCAACTCAGTGGTACTGATCATCTGTCAAGATAAATGTACAGCTGCAAAAAGAGTATTTTTTGGGGATAAATTGTTTCTGCAAGTTGAAGTTTTGAAGAACAATTTCATCCAGAACAACACATTTTTAATTACTGCTCATGCAACATTAGCATACACCACCCTCCCTGTGCAAATAAGCGGTTATTTTCATTCTGCTCTTACTTGTCATGTTTGAGTAGCATAAAAATAGCTCTTTGCCAGGAGTAGGGGAAAAACTGACGGCTGATTGTTGATGAATATGTAAAACAGCCTTGGGGGTCACCTCTAGGTAACACGAGGGCTAACAGAGCAGCTGGACATTGTGCGCCAGTGCTGCACTCTGCTTCCCTTTAGAATGATACAGCGACAAAACCTCCATATGGGGGACCATCTGAAAATGCAATTGTGCTTGGAGTCAACAGAGCAGGGTCCACCTCCACAAACGAATCAGTAATGGCAGCAGAGGAAGAACAGGAGCCGTGGGGATTTTTAATCAACTTAGGACAAATATAAAATTGGACTTTGGAGGAGGAGGGGGAGGACACCTTGGTTTAAGAAACCAAGTGACACTCAGAAAAGCAATCTGTATGTTATAATTGAGGGAGTCAGTGAGATGATTTGGGCCGAAATGAGTCAAACATTTTTGACATAAGAGATTCAAGGTAAGCCCGTTAACATTTTGGGCAGTTTCCGGTTTCAGGTGATGGTAGGTGGATTTTGTTATCTTAAGATAGAGCCAGGATAGCTTTATGCTAAACGAAGCTAACCTGCTGCTGGCTATAGCTTCATATTTACTGTACACAAATGAGACTGACATCAATCTTCTTACCTAATTGTCCACAAGAAAGTGCATAAGCATATTTCACAAAAATGTCGAACTATTCCTTTAATGCACTGGCTCATAACTTGCACAACTGATACTTTTATGTATATATCTGCAAACTCTACTGTATCTAAACCTCAAAAATTCAGGGTATTGTTTTGTTTTTCCGTCGTTATTTTAAAGGAGGGTACATTTTGTGATGTTTTTGAGTAAGTTTATTTTTATTCGCCTCGTATTATGTTACTTTGTATTTTGTTTAGTATTCAGTATTGTTGTAAAAGGTTAAATACAAAACAACTGCACCCCGCCTGTCTTTTCATCAATAAAAAGATGATTATATAAAACAAAAAAGTGTATGAATGTTAATTATCCATTGTGTGTTTGTTTTTTTACATTTGTGCTTTGATGTCTACACTTGAACTACCTGTTACAGAAATACTTTTGCAGATAACATCCTCATCACCACTGAATGGGCTGCAGTACCGGGAGAAAAAAACATGTATCATAAAATGTAGGCCATTAGAATTAACAATAAATCTAAATCAAGAGGAATAAAGAGTTAATTTGCAAAAACAGATAAAAGCTTTTCTTTCACAGAATAAACCAACACAAGTTTAATTGATATTCCCTTGAGTAATACAAAAAAAACATTATTCAAGTAAATAAATCAAAACAATATCTTGTTTTGCAAATTAATCTTTCACATGCACCTTATTTCAACTCTGTGGAAGTACACTAAACAAAACCGGAGAGCATATTTGCGCTTACACGTCTGGTCCTATTAAGTGCAGTTAAAAGCCAATCAAATGGAGTCACTGAGGAGTTCAGAGGGAATTGAAGGTATAACTTTGTTCAAAAATGTAACATATCTGACATAAAATGGAAAATACCTAAGTGGTACCAAGTTACAAATGAATGCATTTCACTGTGGGGTGGGAAGGGGGCAGATCATTGGATTTCACTTTTTAAGTAGCAAGGCTCTCCCAAGCATTATTAATATTTTCTTTCAGTTCTTATCTTGACTAAGAGAAAAACTGTAACACCATCCCCACAATATTTCAAAATAATATAACGTTATTGATTGGTAAAATTCATTTTGCCCAAAGAATTAAACCACCAAATCACACAACATTAGTGGAATTAGTACTTCCCAAAAGTTTGGCAAAAATAACAAAATTATGTGTCCTGTGTACCAAATATTGCAGCCATTCTTTATTTTTAAACCACAAGCTGTCATTGTCACTTTTTGTGACACATTTATATTAGTTTTCTACACATTTTTTATTCACTGTTGTTCTGCTTTCTGTTACTGTAAGTTTCATTAAAAATGAAGGTGGGAGCTGCTGTACGACAGTGACAAATGATAACATAATATTGTTCATTGACACTCTTTCCCCGTTACCCCCCCATCACCCAATAACTTTCAGTGTACAGTTCCTTAGCTTTCATCAGTCTGTAAAAACACATTCTTGTAGTCTTTCTTTGCAGTCATTTACAAATGATTTTTACTATTTTCACTTTATTTATTTATTTTCTATCTTTGAATATTTCCATTTGCCAATCAGGAGATACTGGCCATTGTAGTGTAATTTTCCTCTGATGCTCTGTGGTTGAATTCTTCTTTTCAGCTCACACAAACTGTTGCTGCTGCCCAAACATGAAGCTCCATCACCTACTGTGCAGCTGAGACTTTAACCTGGTAAACGCTCTAATAGACACAAGCTGTTTGGATACCCAATTGTAAAAACTTCCATGAGATTAAGTTTAGCATATGTTCAATCAGAAACACATCATCATTTGTAAATCTCATCATGCCTAATCAACCAGTTGATGTCCCTTAGCTCCTCAACATTCACACACCTTACCCTCTTCCTGTGATATAAGTTTAAAGGTATCTCCCTATGGTTTGCATCATTTGATCAATTAAGCTTCAAAACCTTCTCTTGCACCCACATGGGAGAACCAATCAAGAACCAGTGGGCTTTTTGTTTAACCCAGTCAGCTTCTTTGGTATATCCCAGTCTTCTTGCTGCCCATGCTTTGTACATCACTGCCTCCAAGGGTTCATTCATAAAGTGTATGTGCCCAGTCATAGGCCTTCACTGTTCCTGAGAATATGGGATCTTTCCCACAATCAGGTATATGGGACCAAGTGGAGTCTATGTCAAAATCTGATATTTTTTAAGCAATTAAGTTTAAAAATTGTTAATCCTGCTCTCATTAAATGGTTATAAGTTGGATATCTAAAGCCTGACAATAACAGAAGCAAAACTTTCATTTAAAATATCACATATAATTACATTATCTTTGTCTTTGTACAGTAAGCAGTGAAAATCTGTATCTATAATGAGATCTGAAAACCTGTTAATGAGAGTTTCCTCTTTGTCATGTCATGTGGAATTTTAGGACACTGCTCTGTAAAAGTAATAATTTATTGAATTCACACACATATTTTGGGTCCGTAAAACCTCTCTATTAACAGTGGGCTATGATTGTCCAACATCAGACTGGACAAACAAACAGGAAGGCAGGTAAGAGGACACTTACCCAAAAGCAAAGACATCTGACTGTTTGGAGAAGGGAAGCTTGTCCTCCTCTGTGTCCGGAGAGAGCTGCTGGATGATTTCTGGGGCCAGGTGACACAGCCAGCCGTTGGGGATCCTCAGTTTGTCTTCTCTCCGGCTGCAGAATGAGGAAACATGCAGATGGAGACTTGTCAGGGTTTACTGATCTCCTGTATCATGCTGCCAAGTCATTAATGTTACATTGCTGCATTTTCATTACAATACATTGTCATTGCAGCCAGCCATAATAAGATAAGTCGATGATGTTGCTTTTCAATTACTGTTTCAGAAAAGTGTAAGTGCTTTGCAGTTCCATCACCAGCATATTGTATTTTATCAATGGTATAGGCTGTGTGATAACGACAACCATAGAAATTCATTGCAAGTCACACTGCAAGAGGGGTCTAATAAGTTTTGATCACAATCTGCATTATACTGTACAATAGCAATTGTACAGTAACAGTATAACAGCACATTCAAGCCTGCCGAATCATAATCTGCTACGGTATGGCAAGAGTACAAAAATATGTTAAGTAAAAACATGTAATTAACTCATACAATGTGCAGTAAAACAATACCTTCCATGCCCTCCCATGCATCTAAAAACCTCAACAGAGGAAGAAAGGGTTACAGGAAATGGTGGTATAAATAATTTGAGCTTGGCAGCTTGTGTTTCAGTCAAATCCTCTGACTGATCAGAACTATCTGTCCACGGTTTTGTCCTTTAAAGGAAAATGTTTTCTCTAAAATCTGGGTTTCATTTTCATAGTTTTATTATTAGTTATTGTGGTTTAACTGAACCCTGTGTGAGAATTGTTGAATATCGCTGTGATTGTCAGAACTACAAAAAGTGATACTGATTATAACTGATTGTCGTCATTGTACTATTTGACCGATCAATCAGCAGCACTCACCTGTGGTGAACTGTTTCAAAAATCGATAAAGTAAAATAGATTAAATAGAATACAACATTTTGGGAAATAAACATATTCACTTTCTTGCCAGGAGTTAGACGCGAAGATGAATAAGACTAGTCATTTTCTTCTGGGTAAATATTAGGCTACCACCAGCAGACGGTTAGCTTGGCTTAGCATAAAGACTGAAAACGGGGGGAACAGAAAGTTGGCTTTGTCCAAAGGTTGCCAAATCCGTCCACCAGCACTTAAAAAGCTCACTAATGATGCGTTTTTAACACATATTACACAAATGTAAAAATGACTTGGTTTTACTGGGAGTTACATGTAACTATTTCTTGGCAAACAGCAGCTTGCAGTGACTATGGAGTCTTGTTGTCATTGTGATGCCAGGACACCAACTTCAATTAAACGAACAAAATAAAACATGTTTTTCAGTGGAAAACATATAAGACTTCTCATAATCTTGAAGTATTTATTTAAAATGAGTGGCACTTAACAATATCATAAGAGTAAACACATGCAAATATTGATTAAAAAATAATAATGTAAATAATGTAAATAAGATATGTAAATAGACTTAAACTATAAAATACTACTCAAATATGCAATTGTGCATACATTTAAACTCTCCCACCATTTTACCCTAACAGCTATGTTCATAATTTAATATCTTAACATTTTATGATTCCAAAACAGAACGGATTATTGTACTATGTGAGCCTTACTTTATAACAATATAATTATTTATATTATATATTGGAATCATCGCTGTTAATATAATCCTGCTGTGCAGGCAGATTAAGGTCTTTTCAAACGGTCACCGCACTGCTCTCTCTGGTCTTTCACTACTCACAAACATTTTCTGAAAGGTTGATGAAAGTCTTGACCTCATGAGGTCAAACTCCAGCAGATACAATAAGTGATTACTGGTTTGCTCAGCCATAACATGGCAAATGACAGAAAATATACTCTATTTGTTAGAGGAGTGAAAACCAATTTATAGCGTTTTGATCGTTACCAGTGATTCACTGTTTTCTTTGTATGACATTTCTGCTTGTACCGTCGGCTTTATCCAACACTATTGAATTTCTCTGCTCATCCTTGACCTGGTTATTCTCTTTTTCTTTCTCTTGAACACCTCCCTTAAACACAGTTTGTGTTCTTTAATGGGGAAGTGAGAATTTCTTCCATGACATCTGTAAAGATAGACTGAAGACAAACAGATTTTGTTTGATTTATGCCAATTTTAGGTAAAAGATTGCACTTGTGTAAGTTAGGCATGTTATATTTAAAACACAGACTTAGTTGGGTTTAACCATCTCTAGCTCATTAACCATAATCCATGGTGTTTCTTGTCAAAAAGATGATGTTTCAGGAAAGAAAATAGGAGCCAGTAACAGAAGCAAATATATATGTGAGTAGAAAAGCTGACACAAGATCAGCTGATCAGTTTGGTCAATTATTATTGGTAATTGTACAATCTTTAATTAAACGTTTTACTTACTGGTCTTAAAATATATAATAAAGTAAAGCTGACTGTTTTTTTGTGAATATTATACAAATTTCTGTATTACACATGCTAAAAAAAACTGCTCCTGCCTCTGATGTGTATTGGCCATAATTACCTGCCAGCCTGCAAAACCCCAGATATGGTGAAGAGTCCAAAGTCGGTGATGACAATTTTACCGTTGTCATAAAAGACGTTCTTGGACTTCATGTCTTTGTGTAAGATCCCCTTCGCGTGGAGGTAGCCCATCCCCTGAGGACAGAGAGAGAGAGAGAGAGATGTGAATTTCCTGTAATATGATGTGTACTGCAGAAGTGTTCTGGGGAATCAGTGGTTAGTTGTTTTACCTTGACCATCTCTTGTGCGATCTGTCTGGTCTTGTTAACATCCAGGACAACTTTGGCATCGCGCACCACAGAATAAAGTGTCCTGCCTTTACACAAGCTGAGAGAGAGAAACATAGACAAGGACAAGATTTTCAATTTACTATGTTGACGTGTAATAGTTTTATTTTACTTTAAAACATTTGGCAACACATGTCAACCCTGTGATCACATTCTGACACTGAATCTGAGTTTCAATGTCCACCTTCCCACTAACCACGCTGGTGTGCTTTTACAGTCATTTACTGCTTGTCTGATCCAAGCTACATTTGTTTGATGATTTCCTCATTAAAGCGCCGCTGTTTTCTCACAGTTGCCAAAGTGATGGATTGTGATGGTGATGGGTGGAGCCATGTGAGCATGACTGACCATCTGTTATGGGCCACAAAGTAGTAAAAACATGTGCACTGCTTTTCCACGACTGTCCTTCAAAATAAAATATTGTGCATCATCAAGTTGGGCTCAAATGTTGCATATTCATATGTGTTTTTATATCTTGTCATGTCATGGCATGTTTATGTCTTATGTAAAGCACTTTGATTGCCTTGTTGTTGAAAGGTGTTAAGTTAATTAACTTAAGAATGAACTGCAGTGTCATGGCACATTCATTTTCCAGTGGTGGGAGTGTGGATTGTGGACTTTTCACCACCTTGCCTCTTACGGTTTCATGTTCATATACAAAATATTACCACTTTCTTTAGAGCAAATGTCCAGTGTAAAAGCATCATTAGTTGGAATACTAACACAGTATTACATTTTTAAGCTCTTATAATACTGTCCTTTCAAATAACTGGTGACATGAGATACCCTTTAGCTTCTCAGTTCACACATTGCTGCACTCACTTCATTTAACCAGTCATCTTTTAATGTGTTTTTGCCACTTTTAACCAAAACACAGGATTACCCTGAAGTTCACATGTGTGAGACTGTGTCAGTGAGTTAGTGCAGTTTGAGATGTTGTTAGAGGATAAAATGTCACCATTCTGAACTGAAAGGTGGGCCCACTCGGTGCCAGGGTGAAGCTGCGGTGCGTGGAGGTGGTGTCATATTTCTGGAGGGGTGCCATCACCACGGCGTATTAATAGACAGCTCTACAACCACCCCCTGCCACACACCTGAAGCCCTCAACCCCGACTGTGCCACGCAGGTGACCAACAAAGGACCTGAAGCCAACAGTTCATGCATATTCATTTACAACGTTAACCTGACAGCAACTGCATTTTTAGTAGCTCTCTTCCCTCAAGCTCTTTTCAACACAGAAAAGTGGTTTTATGGCTTTTGTGACACCACAGTCAACACCTTTTCACCAACATTACATCTTATGACAACAATTACCACTCTACCTCCAACAAATAGGATGTGTATAAGCCTTACTAAAGACACAGAGGAACTTCAACATGCTGAAAGGCACGTACATGCTTTGAAAAGGAGTAATTATGGCTTATCCATAGATAAATACCCAGCAGTAACATTACAGATGACCCTGTGTTATCTATCCTCTGCAAATCCACCCACAGTCACTTGAAACAAATGAAGTAATCATGGAAGAAGGTACAATCAATACTTAGGTTTCCACTAATGCAACCTGAAAACCCTTAATAAGCCAATAAACCCCCACAACAATCTTACAGTTTTGTCATGTTGCACTTTGGGCTGCAAAAAAAAGATTGCATGTTTTAGTTCCCTTTTTTTAAACTGTGTAATAGGAGAAGCAGAGTATTGGTGGATAACAAAGCCACCTGTTGCACTGACATTTTCTATTATATTCAGCAATCAGCACTGAGGATTTCTGAAAAGCAGTCAGCTCGTCTGTAAGCTCCCCTGCTCTCACAACAGTTTCAGCTGGCATTAACTGCAATCACGCAGCTCAATCAATCAGTCAAGTAATCAGTCAATCCATTTTTTTAAAGACATTTACAACCACAGTGAATGCGATGGGAATGGAGTGATTTTTTTTACATTTAGCTTTGTTTCCTGAAGCATTATTTAAACTGTGAATCCTGCATGGAAATTCCTCTGTTTCTTTTCTTTTCTGTCCTTCTTGCATAAAAGAAAAACAATAATTTATTTATATGTTGAACAAAAACAGAAAAAAGAAGAAACAAAAGGGTTGTTGTTTTTTTCGTTTTTTAGTGAGACATCAGTCTTTTTCACAGCCTGTGCTGATATCAGTGGGGGAGTGGTAAATATCTGAACAATTTCCCTTTGAACATTATTAGCTGTGTTAATTAATTAAACAAGAGAGTATTCCTAGTGATGGTCTTTAACAAGAACACAGCTCTGTCCTCTTCATTACAAATGAGAAAATACTTACAGCAAAAAATTTGAAGGCTAATCTGTGAAATAATTAAAGTTTTTCACTATATGAGAGGATTCATTCAAGTTCACTCCAACCGTGTGCTGCAGTCAGTACTGTACAGTGAAGACACATGCAGCAAGGGGATGTGGGTGGTTCATCCATTCAACAATAGTAGCAGCTTGTTCTAATCATAAACTCTGCACGCGTCATTGTCAGCCACTCTAAACTCATTGTCGCAAGGGCAGATCTGTGGCTGATCTAAAGTGAGTGGGGGACAAGGATTGGCTCTGGAGGAGCGACCACTCAGAGTTCAGGAGCAGAGCAAAGCACAGATTCAGAGCTGTGATGTCAACTTTTATTGTTATTCATCCCCTTTCTCTCAATTTGGTTTGAGACAAATTATCTATGTGGAAACATTAGTGCTAATATTATTAAAGATGCTGTTTTTTAGATAAACATGCTTCAATTCTTAATACTTTTCTGGAAGGTGTTGACAATACACAAGGTGTATTGTTAATAGCCTCCAGGCTATAACACCTTTGCAGTGTTAGGCTTTATCCACACTTCTAATGTAAAGCACATTTGTGCAAACCATTATACAGCTGTAGCTTCCTTTATCTACTTCAGTTTTATTTCCAATATGGTTTTTTTTATTTGGGTTTGTAATTTTTTATACTGTCAGCAGAGTGATATTTTTTGTTGTTTACACAAACTTCTATTTATATAGATGCAAGTTCTTTCATTTGTGGTTGTGATTTGCGCTTCAAGGTAACTGTAGAAATGCTTCAAAACACTACATAAGCAGGTTTTCAGTATGTTGTGTGTTCACTTCAAAACTGCACAAAAAAAGTGGTAGTATGCATACTACTATTGATGGACACCAATTGTCAATGGCAATTAACAAGGAAAATGGAGGTGCAATACTATAAAGATTTGTAAATAATCTACACTAAAAGTCAACTGAGGTAACAGTCTCTATGAAATATGACAACACAACAACACAACTTGTTGAGTTGATTTCTGTAAAACACAACCTTGTTACATTTTAATTCTTACCTGGTGATGATGGCCAGATGTGGTGGGCTCATGCAAGCCCCCATAAACAGCACCACATTCTCGTGGCGAGTGTTGCGGTAGGCCATCACCTCACGCTTGAAGGCCTTGAGCTGGTCCTCGTTGTCGCGCTCAATGTCGATCAAGCGGATGGCCACCTCACCATGCCAGCGTCCATGGAAAACTTTACCGAAGCGACCCTTGCCGATCATCTCCCCAATCTCCAGCTGCTCAAACGGGATGTCCCACTCCTGCAGGAAGATGCTGGTCTGACTGGCCTTGCGTGGGAAGTTGCGAGCCGACAGAAGTGAGAGGTTCATCTCCTCAAACTCGTCACCGGAGTCCTCGTCGTTGCCCTCCTCGTTCTGTGACAAGGCAAAATGTAACTGTTCTTTGGCAGCTGCAAGCCTGAATTTCCCATATTTACAGATTTAGTATGCAAGGTGATTAAAATGCCTTTATTCAACACAAAGAGGTGGTGTTAAAATGTTCTACAAAGATGTCTAATGCTTATTTTCTGACAAATGCCACTCAGCAGCTGGTGTCATATTATTTTTGTACTTTTCTATACATGCAATTATTATATCTTTATTTCTGAATTTTAGTTTAGTTGAGGTCATTAATAAATATATACTCAGTACTGTTTAAATCATACATATGCTCTGGCATATACGTAAAGAACAATACTCGCATTTAATTTTTCTGAAGCTATGTGCATTTGAAATACATTATCAATAAAAAATAGAGAGTTATGAAAAGAGAAAACAGCCAGGGGGAAAACTGGCTGATTTAGGATGATTTGATTTTAAATATAATGTACCGGTGGAATGAAAATTACCTATTCAAAGTTGCCTGCTCAAATATCATTCAAGGCAATCTGCATCACATTTTCTCAAAATATATCATTGTTGCAGGAACGATCAGTGAAGCTGTTTTTCCATCTTGCTGCATAACTTACCTGGAAGCTCCCCAGAGAGCTTAGCCAAATTATGCTAAATGAGTGAACAACGCAAATGACTGCGACAAGTGGTGCTAGCTGTATATAGTCTTCTTTCAGATTCTTCACACTTACTTCTCCATATGTGGAGAAGTGAAACAACGGAATAGATGAAAAGCTTAAATTCACATACAGTCAAAAGCATCACAAAGGTCACACTTAGAGATCAAAAGAAGCACTCACATCTGATGTAGGTTCAACTTCGATTTGAAGTAAAGGGTTGCCCTCATTCCTAAAAGGAAGAAGAGTAGATGTAGAAATAAATCAGAGATAAAACAATGTAAATAGAGTAGCTCTCATTTTACACGAAAGCCTGTGATTTTTTGCTCCGCTTATCAGGTTTTTGGCTCTTTATTGCCCCCATAAAGTGTGAACAATACATTTTTGAAAATGTTGCAGTCATGATTGATATCCCAAAAAATATTTATTTAGTACAGCTACAGCATTAGTTACTTAGACAGTTGTTGTGAATCTTGTTTGTAGAGTCACATTTTTTTTATTAATGATTGATTGTCATAATGAATTGATAAATATCAATTTGATTACTTGTCGATTAAAGATCGAAAGTAATGCACCAAAACCAGAGATATGTCTTTTTTTATTCCACACATTCTTCTTCCTTGTCAAAACCCGGGGCCTGCATTACCCACAATGCATTTCGACAACCAACATTGCGTCTCCGGCAGAGATGAGGAGCTGGTTACGTCTGGTAAGTTGACTTCTTTCTAACTGTACACCATCAGATTTTGTTAATTTTCAAAGTTGTAGTTGAGTTCCTCTTTAAATTTTGTGTCCAGAACCAATGTTCAGAGTAATATAATTTTTTAAAATTATTATCACATTCTATTATTTGATAAATTAACTCATGCTTGGTTTATAAATATTTTAGCATTGTAGGAATTGTATGCTGATGTTATTGATGGCAGAGCTTGATCTGGGATCCACACGTGTGATCAATCAGGGCAAGTCTATATGTGGACCTTCATGGTTGCAGGCTTTATTTTCTCCCCCTTAATTGAACTGATTGCTCATTTACTGCACATGTGTCTGGTATAGTTAGGAGAACTGAAACCTTGAATCTGTGAGCGCTGCTGAAACTCAGAGGGACTGAACTGTTTGCCATTGATTTTGTTCTTTTTGTGCACCAGAGCACTTTTACACAATGCAATGTGTCATGGCTGGATTTTGATGCTGTTAGCTGCCCACCCTATTCTGTGAGTGGGTATCGTTTTTTTTCTACCAAGACACCAAAGACAAGAAATATTCTGTTGACGCAGAATCACTGTGTTCTAAGTTTAAAAGTTCTAAACCCATATTGAGGTCATTTTAATGACTTCGAGATGACAACCATTTTCACTGTGACTAGCAAACTTGTTTTATTTTAAATCATCACAACATTTCTTTCCTAGAATTGCGGAACTGGCAATTGAGGTTGAGGAAAAAGATAATAGTTAAAAATCCCATCCTTGGTATCCAACTAGGCCATCCTCCAGCCTTTATTTGTTGATTATTTGTGGACCCAGTTTTTTGTGGAGCTAGCATTTTCTTTGGTACTATTCTGCTCAATCAGGCTATGTATTTTGTTCCTAAAAAAAATTACAGAAGATTTTCATGCCCAGAATATACTGAAATGAATGGCCCACAGGCTGTAAATCACCTGCAGTGAGAGCACATTTAGCACATCAAGTCTATTTGACAGATAAATGTATAAAGTGTGAACTGATTTAAATGTAAGAAAGGGCACTCCTAATTACTGGCAGCATTTTCGGATTTTTAATTTTACATTCGCTTTATGAACTTTCAAGTGCATTTGCGCCCTGAGCCCCTATTAATTCCTGACCCCAGCATGTACACTGTCACCCACACGGTGGGTGCCAAGGACACGACACAAATGAACCCACTTCTCCTCTTCAACCCATCCTCCTCCGTCCATATAACTGGCTGTGTAACACAACCTCTTTGTGGTATATTAACACTGGTAGCAATCCTGGACTCATGGGCAAAGACCACAGGTGAGGCAGTGTATAAAATAATATGTGATTCCTGTGGCGCCAGGGGCCCCTAGCAGCGATTCGATATCTGCTCTAATGAGGGGTACCTGCCCGGTGTTGGGGTCTGAGACAGGCCCTCATTAACCCTGGGATGAGGCCATTAAGGCCAAAGAAATCTGCCAGCTGCCACTGCAAGAGCATACAAAGATGTGGGAAAGGAGGGACAATAGCATTAATTAAATCAGAGGAATATGGGTTTCATAACCGCGCTAATGTATTCAGTCGTCAAAAGGCAGAGAACAAGAGACGGTGAGAGTGAAAAAAGGAGAAATAGAAAAATTGTGAAACTGTCCATCTAGAGAATTACCGAGTAGAGACCCGACGACACGAGGGTTCAAGATGATCATGTATGTTTTCACCCTCTCTTTAAGAGATGTTTTCCTCATCTAATTTCTAAATGTCTAGCTGCATGTGGCTGCCTTCATTTAGAATACTCTGGGCTTTATTTTCTCAGCTCTTGAGAAGCCAAGATAAATAATGAATATCTTATTACACATTATCTGTGTACATAGCATGGTGGCTGCAACTGATCTCTTTTTTCAATGCTGTATTGTATAAAGTTGAACCTTGAAGAGATTTTATAGAAATACCTAGCTGTCTGAGGTACGCCTGTAAAAAAAAATCAGGGTTAACCAGAAATTCAAAAACAAACCTGTAACGCTGCATAAGTGAATCAAAGGCATTCTCTTACCTTTAAACACTATTTTCATTGCCCTTCCACTTTTTACCTTTGCTTCATCAGGAAATTTTGAAACAATCCACAGTCACAGTCACCAGTTTTGCCCAGTTTTTGTGAGAGACTTTAGGTAAATGTTTTTGTTCCGAAGGGATTATTTACCCTTTAATCAAAAGAAACAAATGTTGCATTACATATTGGCAAATTAACACAACACTTATTTTAATAGATATCTGATTGAATTACTGACCTGAAAACCGGCCCCTGTTCTGCTAGCCTGTGCTACTAGATGGTTTTAGCTTATAGATTGTTTCTTTCCATGATGTTTAATAAGATAAAACATGGCCCTAAAGGGGCATTTAAATCAGTATGTAGCTAAATGGGCATCTAAGCTATTGCTGTACAAACACCATCATTTTGATGAAGATTAAATCATGTTAGCAAACAAAACAATATATCCAAGGTTCATGTCCCATTAATGCATGTTATTAACTTAACTTCTTCCCCAGAATTTTATCATATCATTATTATTATTAATAATAATAATAATAATAATATTTATAATTCATCATCATTATAGCTGTTATCATCATCATCATCAGTTGTTACTGTTGCTATTGTTATTGCTGTGCATCTCTGTCTGTCTTTCTCTCTCTAGGCCCACACCCCCTCCCCCTTCTACACCCCTCTCTTCCCCTCTCTCTCCAACCCGAATCGGTCAAGGCAGATGGCCTCCCACCTAGAGCTGGGGTCTGCTCAAGGTTTGTTCTGTTGGGTCTCTGTAAATAATAATAAAGGAGTACAGTATGGACCTGCTCTATTTTAAAAGTGTACTGAGATAACTTCTGTTATGATTTGGCGCTATACAAATAAAATGGTATTGAATGGAATTCTATAACTTAATATATTTATATATCTTAAAATATTTATACAAGGCTTTATTATATCCTATAATATATAATAATATATTTATTATAATGAAAGTGTCCATTTTGAGATTCCCTTTCCAAGATCAAACGCCTACACTGCTGCAACTCATTCACAGTCAGCCCCAGTGTGTATAAAGAGACCAATCTGACTTTGGCTGATCATCTCTGTTGCTTTGCTGCTTTAAAAAACTAAATTCCTGCATGCACCTTGTGCACAACTGGCAGAAAGACCTTACAATTCAATGGCTTAATCAATATCAATAAAATAATCGGAACATCCAAAAAAACTACTGTCACAGTCAATCCCATTCTGTTCAAACCGCTATGGGAGTGTGGCACGAAGACATCAAATACAGCTTTTTTTTTTTAATCGAAATACATCACTAACAGTACAGCCCCATGCCCTATACCTTAATCTAAAAACTCCTAACATTTGCCTTTCTCTATCTAGGACCTTTTCAAGACCGCGTTGATATTTCAAAAATGAAATTAACAGTGGCATTATTTGCTATTGATTAAACCATTACAATCTATGGGTACAGTCTATATTTAATCACAATTGACCATCAGCCTATAGATGGAGGTTATTTTCCCCTGTTTCTCTTGATTGATTGAGATCCTAATCTAATTAACATCTGGGTCGAAAGGCATCTCATCACTCCTCCTCCTCTTCCGGTTGTTTTCCCGCGACTACTGGCTTCCTCAAAGAGCCAGTGAAAATCCAGTTGGCATCCCAAGTGTAGCGTGAACTAAAGGCCATGCTAACATTAGTCTCTGAGTATTCGTCATGTCGGCCCTCGCATTGAAATTGTCACCCAAATATCTGTGCTCCAATAAGTTTGACTTGGCCTCTGACCAGCAGCCACACAGAGAAGGAGAACAGGGAGGAGGAGATGAGGGAGCATGCAGATGAGAGCAACATAACTGAGAGGAGACATGGAGCCTGATGATCAGAAGTACTTTCTTAATTCCTTTCTTACGGTCAACATATGTGTTCTATTAAATTACTTATGTAATAGATTCTACTCACCCAGGTTCAGACAGGACAGGGTGCAGGATGACCTGCGGTGCTCTGCTTGGAGGAGCTTCTGGAGCAACATCTGCAGATATTAGAGTCACAAAATATCAAACCAACAGTTTAGAACAAAGCTGCATTCAGTGTTTAATCCTTTTTTAACACTGTTTATAATGCTGTCCGTGCTTTAGAAAGGCAGTGGAAGATCTCAGCAGCTACGGGTGGGTTAGCTGTACCTCTATCACAGATACCATCTCCATTGCAAGCCTTATGTTTACAGCTACAGTCCATTTTTAATTTTACAGTCTATGGTATAAACACTGCTTTAGACAGGATTTGCTTAATGTAGGAAGCCATGTGAGAGGAATGGGGTCAAAAATATACTCTGCACCACATCTGGAGTAGTGATGAAGAAACTGACTGAAATACTGAAAAAATAACCAAAACAAGATTTTTAGTTGATACATTTCAAACTTTTACACGAAATGTGTTTTACTCCCCAGACATTTTTTTTCATTAAACTTACTTTCATCCCATTTTGAACCATTTTTGATCAAACGACCACATTGGTACATTTTGACATATGTACTGGGAGTGTCCTGGCGTAAATCCCTCTGATGAATTTGATATTAAAATACCTTGTTGATCATTATTCTTTGGCATAATCAACAGCAGCAAAGAAAACTATTGAATTGTCACACACTGTCAGTGTGTTTCAGTTACAGACATTAGTCAGGCATCAAATTCACCATATATATTTGTCCATTTAATGCCTGACAAAAGATCATGACTGAAATGTGGCCTTTTCAAAACACAGCACTGACAGTGTGTTTGACATATATTTATTTTTCTATGCACCTGGTTTGCATCAAACAACAATTTGTTTGAATGGAGCATAGAAAATGTAAGCTGTTCAATGGAAACCCCTCACATTCTCCTAACCATATTGAATTGCTATTTTCTTTCTTGACATTATTTGTATAGAAATATAAACCACTGTAGAAAATGTTTTCATGAAGGGAATGCTGGCACGCTCTGTAGTATGGAGGGATATGAACATATGTGTTGATATACGGTTTCATATGTAATATGCTGCACCTACACAGTATGTGTCTTTAAAGCATGTTAAAAAACATTTACTTTGATCAGCACATGCAGCATGTCGTATCATTGGAGAAGGAGACACAGCAGGTGGGATTCTCTGCGCTATTCTTGATGACTAAGGTCAGCTGTTGTGTTGCATCTACCTCTGAAAGACATCAGAAGATTCTCTGCCACGCTTGCCGCCTGAGTTGGCACACTATGGCAATTTGTGACACAAAGTGGGAGCCACAAAAAAAACATTCCCTTTGTGGCACGGTGCATTAGTAGCTGGCACCATAGCCTCACAGCAAGAAGGACGTGGTTTTGTTTTCTGTGTGGTGCCTGCATGGATGTTTGCATGGATTTACTCCAAAGACCAGCAAGCCAGGAGGATTGAAGGCTCTAAATTGGCCAATGGTGTGAATCTGAGCCAGTCGATCTGTCTGTGATCCCTGCGACAGACTGACAGCTTCTGCTGGGTATTCCTACTTTCTACCACAAAATGTACACTGGAGCCCCTTGCAAGACTGAAAATGAGCACTTGTGTGGAGACAAAAAATTAATACATTTTAAATCATACTATAATTGGCCCTGGGAGGCTTATGCAAATGTTTTTGTTTGTTTTTTGTTTTCTTTTCATTTCTAAACAAGAGCTAGCATTTACAGTAAATTTAATATGACCTGAATATGGCATTAGTTCCATTTACAGCATAATGGTTTTAGATTGATTGGACTAACAGTAAGTGGTAGCATTTGGCCATGTTTTGTAGCTCATAAAGGTAGCCGATGTAATTTAGCTGAAAAACCGACAACAGCATGTGTGACTACAATAATCAGAACCTCTGTACCACGCTGCATGCTGTATATTTATACATTTCCAAAAACCTGTCTCCTCAGATCTCAATTACACCTCATTTTTTTCCTCACACCACTCCAGGTTGTCTCGGCCGTAACAACCTGCCAAATGAGCAAAGACTGTGTGGTACCAATGTGGGCAAAAGAGTCTAGGCATTGACAAATCATTAGGAGGCCCAAATGAGACAAGCAATGTGTGGGTGTCAGGGCAGAGAGTCTTAAAGCAGGTGAGGAGATGAAAATTAGCACCAACATCAAAAAGAGCCCTCCTCCTCCTTACTTTTCTGGTTCTGGTTGCAGTGTATTATGGGTAATGATCAATTATGAGGTACTTACCTGGGAAGATGAACTGTTGTTTGTATTTGAAATAACTGGAGGCTGTGGAAGGAGACAAAGGAGAGTTTGATCTGAAGTCATGTGGACTTGGCTGTTTGGTCAGTATCTATTCTCAAATATAAATAAATATTAATTTATGTTGGTTAACCAACTCTAGTATTTTATTTACATCCCCCTCTGGATAAATTAATGATGAATTAATGACTTTTCATTTGATGACATCATCAAGTCAAAACTTTAACTTTGGTTTTTGACTAAAAACCTTTAAAACTTAATCACATTTCCATCAGCCTCATATGTAATGTGTGGTTCTTGCTAATTAGCAAATGTTAGCAACATCATAAACATTATACATCAGCATGGTAGCATTGTAAACATGTTAGCATTTAGCTCAAAGCACCACTGTGCCTAAGTACAGCATCATAGAGCCACTAGCATTAGTCTGCATTAGAGGACACAAACAGGAACTATAATGCTGCCAGACAGTCATTGAGTTAGCTATGGGTAGTTGCTGTTTGCACTGTAACAATGGAAACAGACAGTTATGAGTTACTTTTGATACTGAAGAAAACTTCCAAAACCTTTACTCCTTGTGTCTTTTTCTATTATGCCCAAACTTCAAATCAGATTTATTGATATCCTCAAAAAGTGTCAGACAATGATATGCTTAATTACCTCCTCTGTGATAACCATGTCAAATAATAAAATCTGAGTACTCAGTTCTTGCACATTCTAATACCTGTCAAGTTGAACTGTTTCTGTTGCCGTGCCGACTGTGGGGAGGGATGTAGTGGCGAGGGGGGCGTGGCACTGCTGGGCAGGGGGGGAGCCGGGGAGGATGGAGTGGAGGAGGTGGTGGATGAGGGATTACTGCTGGAGTCTGGTTGGTACGGGACTGGGATGTGATCCTGAGAAGAGACAGAAAAGAGAAAGGTCAACAGAAGCTTTACTTAAACGTCAACATTGGTATTTTGCAAGTTTTAGTCTGTCGTCACAAAATGCTTGCACTCCACTTTATTGTTGGCCTCTTTCTGAATCACACCACAAGTTTCTAGATTGATTTTCTACCTTCCAGGCAGCACTTGGTTTTCATTAATTTCAGTACAATATGAAAATCAACTTGCAGAGACTTGAAACTTGCCCGACAGAGGTAATCCATCACAATGAGCAATACGCTGCCTTTACTTTTTTGACAAAGTTATGTTATCATTGCGTAGGGCTGCACTTGTGAACAGGAAGCATTTTTAAAACTCCCTTCAGTGGTGCATTCAAGGATGCTCCAACATCGCAAAATCTCAACTTATTTGAGTGTTGATTAATTATATTTTTGCTGTGAAAATGTAAAATAGTTCTTCTTCAGGCTGCTTTTACCATCTCCATCTCCTGTGTTCATCAGAGCAAGTTCCAGACTGAACTCCAGGTCCAGTCCAACAAGCTCCTCAGTAATCTGCTCCCGGTCACATCTGTTCAATTCACTTCAGCTAAACACGTAACTTCTGGAGAGATGTCTCTTTGTTACCAACTCAATTTTTAGATCTACATCCCGACCGCTGTCTAGACTTCATCCAATTTCTGTTCAAATAATGGCTGGATATAATAATTTCATAATGGAGTCTAATCAACCAGCTTTTCAGTAATAACTCACAAATAATCACTTTTTCAATAAGTCTCTCCTGATTGTACAGACTCTGCGGGAAAAAAACATGTTATTAATTACATAGAAAATGTAATCCAAAATACTAACAGTAAGCAAACATGTGTTGTTGAAACAAATGATGAGATAACGGGATTTTTTTCTGTTGCAGTGTCTTAAATCTCAGATGTCAGAGCATCTTTGAATGTACAAAAAGTGTTTTTAAAATGTGATGATAACACACATTTTAAAAACCAAAAAAATAAACAGTAAACTTTCAATTTGATGGATTATATTTCTCAATGAAGTTTCAAAGCCCACTGCAACATTAACATAACCCACAAATGAGCAAAAACTTGTGTACAACCATGTGCTCCTTTACAATTTTATCTTAACCGCCTAATAAAATCATGGCATTCGGAAATAACCATTAGCCACAGAAAGTGTCATTTGACTAATTAAGGCATAAAGTAAGAGAAACCGGTTGTATCAACATACTGTATTTATCTCTTTGGTGTCCTCTTAACATCCACTGAACACAATGTTTATACGGTAAACTTAAGTTCCACCACTGAAATTCAAAAACTCATGACTATAACCTATTGAAGGAGAGGTACTTTAATACACATAAAAACACCAGTCAAAATAAATATTAATTCAATCAGGATTTTAGTACCTTAGACTTCCAGTATCTGTGGCCAGGTGGGACATAGCCTAGTATCAAATATTTCCTAGATATCCATCTTTTTTTTTGGTTTTACATGTTTACAATTGGTAGGTTGCATTTGTGGGACATCTAATAAAGCATCAAACGACCTAACCAAACCACAACTCTAGTTAGTGATGCTCTCTTTTTTAATTAAACAGTTTCTCATATCAACAGTACACATTTCAGGCAGTGGGTCATTGAACATTAGGCATAGGCCAGATGTAGGTGTTTTCTTGGATCTACTTTTAATAAAAAATCTGTGGAATCTTGAATTTTTACTTCAGGAACGGCCTTCTTATCTCCTAAATCACCCTGCCACCCATCATAGGTGTCCATTTCAAACCCACAACATTAAGAATAAAAGTTGTCACACGCTAGTACAGCAAAGATGATGATGCAGATGCAATTTCTTAAAAACAACTCAAATAACGTAAACTTATCTCTACATCTATCAAAAAAGAAAAATATATCAGTTTCAATGATACTTTCACATGAAAAGTCGTTTTCCATTATGTTGTTGGTGGTAAAAACATGATGATAAAGGATAACCAGCCTTTATCATAATTTTAATTATGTTGTTACCACCATGGGAAATCTTGTGACAAACTGTTTTCCCTTTGTAACTGAGAAACTGTTAGTGTGCTGACTGAAAAATATTCAGTGTATGAAAACAAATCCATCTGTGTAAACATCAATACTGCTGAAGATATTTTTGTATGGTTTGATCCCCTGGGAGAGACACACTGACTCATAACCACTTTCCAGCCCCCAAAAATTGAAGAAATGTGATATATAGGACAGGTTACACAGAGATTGTAATACACGCTGTATTTTTTACACATACCTTGTTGATTTTGTTGGTTTTGGGGAGCGTCTGACTGATGTGCAGGTCTGTGTACCTGAGCGGGTTGTTGATGTCACATGGCACTGATTCTGTCCGTACCAGACGAGCTACTATAGGAAAAAACAGAGGAACAATGAAGCACTGTAGGAGACTGAAATTAAACAACCCTCGCCTAATAGCTTTAGGGAAATTAGGAGAAACTCTTTATCAGGCCCTGCTTCTAATGTGAAAAATGAACAAACTGCCCTTTCTTGAACACCATCCATTTGTTATCGCATACAGACGTTATACACCATCCATTTGTTATCGCATACAGACGTTATACAGAGGTTGTTAAGAAAAAAAGTTTCCTTAAGCAAACTATGTCATTAAGAAAACTGTCACTTTCTATTACTAAAGCAATGTAGAAGAAGTCTAATTAGTGTTCTTTACCTTGAGTTGTTCCTTGGTGGTCTTATTGGGGGGAGGGG
>NW_023339718.1:17828909-17831758 GCF_004916995.1 Morone saxatilis
CAGGCACATTCGCATACACACAATTGGTGCTTACGTTTCTGTTTCTCTGGAATCAACACAGACTACACAAACAATCCAGTATTCAAATTTGCTCCCCATCTTTCACACCCCTCTGAAACTGATAAAAATCAGGTGGCCCCTGAATGTCGGTAAAGCAGTATAGTGGCTAGCCAGCAGCTAAAACACAACAGGTACTTCCGTCAACTGTGGAATTACTGGTAGGCCTGTTTCTTGTTCCTGGAAGGCGCATTTCTTCTTTTGGCAGAGGCTAACCGCTTTCCCACATGTCTGGCCTCGGTGCCAAGCTAAAGCATATCAAGGTGTATTCAGACAGAGCACAAGGCTAATTCTAGAGGCAGTATGACAGCATACAAAATTGACTGAAAGATGCATGTGGGCATGATCAGGCACAAATTTGCTTGGGATGATGCAAATTCAGGTGAGAACGAATCCGCGCAAGCTGAAAATGTTTCAACAATATCTGGTGAGTTCAGCAGTCAGTCAGAAGCTGAGCTGCCACAACACACACAGGCACATTCGCATACACACAATCAGCGCTTACGTTTCTGTTTCTCTGGAATCAACACAGACTACACAAACAATCCAGTATTCAAATTTGCTCCCCATCTGAACAAACGTTATTAACCATTCAACCCTACATCAAACCCCCAGTAAAACTGAAAACAAGCTGACTCCCAAAGGTGTGGTATAAATAACAATCATCAACACTGGAAATGACAACATACTAGTCTTCCACAAGGAAAAAGGCAATACATTAAAGACAAAACATGAAACCTGGCTCATAAAGGCTAAAATGTTGCATTAAAAAAAATACCTTTAAGGGATTCTCGTCCACCTCGCTGTATGATCAGTAAATGGCAAGGTGGGGCTTCTTTGGTGCATTTGTTGTGGCACTTCAGCCTGAGTGCATACATAGGGAAATTTGGTTAGTGTTTGCCTCATGGTTGTTGTTGCCATCATTCTAGTTTATTTACACAGTGATGAAACCTATGTAAAGTGGGAGCATTAAAATGTAGAAAAACAGACAAGCGCTAATTTATTCAAGTGATAAGATAAAAACAAAAGGGTTCGTGTCATCTAGAAAAATCACCTAGAAATACAAACCAAAAACAAGCAAGATGACACACAAATTTCATAAAATAATGACAGCAATATCAGTGAATGTGTACACAAATCACTACTATTAGCAATAAATGGTAAGCAGCCTTGATACCTACTTGCAGTTTTTACATTTCAGTCCAAACAACATTCCCTTTCCACATACTATGCATGTCTGGGACATCCAATACTTTGTGGAAAACCTGCAGGCAAAAGTAGAGAGAGTGAGATAAGGACATTTACAAAAGTCAAGACATCACTTTCAGCTTGTTGCACATCTATATGACATGTAAGAGCTGTGGATTACCATGAGAACATTGCTTTTGACCTTTTGTCTTTCATAACATTCTCTCATTCTGACAGACGGCATTCCCTACGTAACCTTTCTGCAAGGATAATAAATACCTGAAGAGGCTACTTCTGTGAAGGTGTTTACCTTCCTAATCTCCCTTACTAACTGATTTAATTTGGGCCCATTTCATTTTCATCTTTCAGTTACGCTGTGCAAATGAACAGGGTTTACATCAATACAAGAATCAGTCTGGGTGACGGGAGCTCGGAGGCCTGCACCGCCCTTAAAGGGTCCAACACAGTCTCCTCTCAAACAAACAAATCCACAATGTGCTCCGCAGTAGCAACCAATTCCCTGCACAGATTGACTGAGAGGTACGGGCACGTATGTGACTATTGGCTGTATTTACTGATGCGACGCCTGGGTGCCAGCAGTGCCGCTGGCTGGCTAATGGCAGGTGACTAATGTAGTTTGACAGAGTCCAAAGCTCTTTATTAGGCCCCTCCTTCGCCTCAATTGAGAGGCACGACTCCATCCAATTCTTCACTGATTTTTTGTGGACTCTGCTGTCAAATATGAACGGTGATGTGACATTAAGGGCAGATTCTGCATAAAGAAATGTTCAGCACAGCAGGGGCTCCAAAGCCCAACTGCTGCATTGTGTACCAGCAATACGCAAATGCACTTATCTTAACGGGCCAACAATGCGATCAAGGGCACATATACAAATTGGCACATCAAGGAGATTGTTGGATGGAATAATGGCATTTCTCTTAAAACCAGCCTTAATCTTCAAATAACAGCTGTATAAATTACATTTGCGCTCAGTTTGACTGCGTATGACGAGGCTTAGAGTTTCTCTCTCCACCTCGCTGACTTTCAGCAGGCAAAACACCCACGTTCTGGAGGTTGCTGAGATCCCACAACTAATACGGTATTGTTTTACTTTTTAGATCACTACCATTTGGAGTCAAGCAGGGTGAGAGAGAAAGAGAAAGGCAGACAAAGAGAAAAAGAGAATTGAGATGTTATGCAAGAGGCCCTTTTTCTAATTGGACTGGCATTCTGTCACAGTGGTATGAGTGAATGCACATAGGCAAACTCACACACACTCACCCACACATTTTTCTTCAGCCCTACCTGTGTTTTATTGAGTTTCCCAGATCTCTTCGGGGAATCTGTGGGGACCAGCGAGGCACTGAGAGAGTGTCTGGAGAGGAAGAAACAGGAGGTTGTTTTTCATTAAATGGTAATACCGACAGAATGTCTTTCAGAATTGTCTAAATGTCTTGCATTAAACATTCAATTTAACACATATGGCATTTTGACATTTTGGTGTCAGACTTAATTATCTGTTTATACATCATGCACACAGTTAGCCATGACTCATTGTAAATGAGATGAGAAATGAGAGTCAAATTAGATAGATAGATAGATA
>NW_023339718.1:17831858-17837067 GCF_004916995.1 Morone saxatilis
ATAGATAGATAGATTGATAGATCATGCATCAGTCAACAATACATCACATTTGAATTGTTTGCATGTATAGATGCAAATATATTGTATGATGAGGCTACTTTGGTGCTACCTTTATTCCATTGTGAGGCACTCTTGCTTCAAAAGGTTTTCACAACAAAAAACATTCGCTTGGTCCATTAGTGCTTGCAATGACACAATACATTTATGCACAACCTCTTAATTTCAGGTGAGAATGGCAGCCTACACAGACTTGCCTGTGACGGTGGCTAGATGTGGTGGATATGCATTGAGATCACTGTAATAATGTGCTGGCTGCCAATAATTCCATAACAAATTAGCCAAGCTGAAAAATGCCAAAAAAAGTCATAGGTCATACCAGAAAATGCATCATCCAAGATCCCTTTTTGTTCTCAGTGTGGTTTAAATTCATGCAGAAACCCAACATTACAGGCCTATTTAGGTAATGTTCTGTTACACTTTTGACATTTTGGAATGTCAAATGAATACAGTCAGCCTAAACAAAACATGAAATAGGATTTTTTCACATAATACAATACAAAAACAATTACAATAGCAATGTATAAGGCAATTTATCAGAATTGGCACAGCTCTGGATCCACTCATGGATTTATAAATTTTTTTCACACATACATACTCCCAAAGACCTGTAAAAAGACTTGACTTCTCTTTAAATGTTGTATGTCTCATATTTGCAGAAAAAAACAGGTTTTATAAAAACTGAATAACTATGCACATACTCTGTGCTATTCATAAGCATACACTCACTGTCTCATCTCTCATCGTTTGCATCTTCTTGGCTGTCAGTCCTAATTTTGAGTGGAAGGTGTGTTTAAAGAAAACAGCTCAGTAAATAAATGTGCAGCTTTGAATTGACAAAATAAAACTGAAGAGAGGAAAGGATAGAGTCAAATGTGTGATAACTGAGACATTTTCCAAGACGCAGGTCTTTATGAGTTATTCATAAGTATTTTGTTACTTTAAACTGGGAAATGAATGCCAGGAAGAGGGGATCAGAGGGGACTTGAGATTTTTGTGTGTGGGTGGGTGGAGGAGTTGAACAATAAATCAATCAATTGTGAGGATAAAGAGGAAACACACTTTCCTCAATGCATCAAACTCCAAATGCCTTCAAAATGGAACTGTGGGCTGAGGTGAGCACTGAGATTGATCTCCATATGAGAGGACTGAAGAGGCTCACTTTAATTAGGCCCAGAAAGAGTTTTTCAGCTGAAAATCCCACAATACTGCCCAAAATAATTAATAATCTATGAATTTGAGGACAACTTTTTCAAACATTTTCAATTTTGTTTTTATTTGAAAGGAAACAGAAAATACATTACCTGCAGTTGTTTGCTTGTTTGTTAACTGGCATCTATAAAACTGCCCATAGGTGTGAATATTACCGACCTGTCCATGGTGTACCCCACTTCTCCAGCCCCACAAAAACCTCCAATGATAAGTGAGTTTGGGTAGATGAATACTTTGCCCCCTCATGAATTTATGTAAATAAGGTGGACAAGATATAATAAACAGCTTTCAATGTAATACACTGCAGTACAACACCACCACCTACTACAAACTCAATAATAAACATAGTCTAGGTCAAATTATCACTCGCAGTGTCAAAACAAACTGAAATCTATGCTTCTATGCAAAGTGTAATTTGTGGCTTTTGTATTGTTTTAGATTGTAAACTAATTAAGTGGCTAGTGAGTGTACTTTGAGTGATTTTTTCTTAAAGATGTTTTTGTTTGGGAAAAAAAAGTCTAGATCACACAGTCTTCTAATTGCGTTTATGTACTTTTTGTAATTTGCACTTACTTTCTCTCTCCCTCTTTTTTAACAATGATTGGTGTAGGTTGAAGATGATTGATGCAGATGCTGACATTAGAACTGACAGCATCGGCAGCAGATAAGAGAGATAAGAAATCTTTGTGTGATTCAAAATCTTCATCTGGTGATTGGCTCAATCAGTCCTATTAATTGATTACAAGGCTGTGAGTCGTTGACTGTGCTAATCTCATGGCCCCGGTGCCGTATAGCATTTCCTGGTTCCTGAAACACCCTTCCTCCCTCCTCCAGTCTCTCCAGAGGCTTGGTGTCTTCTCTCTGCACGCCGATGCATTGCTCAATTACACTCAATCAGCCTGATAACTCAATAGAGAGGGGAAACTGACATCATCTGCTTCTTGTCGGCCTTGTTGGCGACTGGCAAATGATTGGACTTGTCAGCGGCGTGGTCAGGCCTATTTATCATTGTGTGTGCATTCTGTTGACGTCGCTGTCTGTCATCCACAACAATCTTTGATGATCCAACCATCCCTCAAACAAAGGGGGGATTGTAGATTTATGTCAGTAAGTACTAAGAACAAACACATACACACATGCTCACAGACATGCCAGTCATAAGCGTAAACTTGACAGACGCCTTGAATTTGGTCCTGCCCTGTTAAGAATGGCATTTGGACATTAAGTCAGAGGTTGGGTCAGAGCTTATTTACAAGTAAGATGATGAATCCAATTTTGATTGAGGTATTAATCTGTGTTTGTTGTATTTAGATGCACTGATGTGGATATTTATCTTTTAGTTTGGTCTGCACTGATGTAGTTTGGGTTAAAGATTCTATTGTCTCATTTTACATATTTTATATCTGTCACTTTCAACTTCTCAGTCAGTTTTTACTGTGTCTTTTGTGTTTTCTCTCACTTGAAGTGTAAATGAAGGTCAATAAAGGTGATTTGATGTTTACACATACAGGTGTTGTGTAAACATCAAACCACATAACCAAAGCAAAACCACTGGAAATTTTTGGACATACAAAACACCATACCAAGACAAACAAGGGTGTGTAGTTTCTATGTGCATATATCGATGTGTGTGTGTGTGTGACAGATGAGCGTGCAGGAGCCAAGAAACCCCAAGGCGCCAGACAATAGTGTCCTCCTCCATCTTCTTTGATTGGTCTCAGCCTAATTAAGCCAAGGCCTTCCTTCCCCCTCCTTCATTGGCTGGTCACATGACATACAGCAGGCCATGGGCTGGAGTATGCTGTGTGTGTGTGTGTGTGTGTGTGTGTGTATTTTTGTGTGGGTTAAAGAGAGAAATGTAACTACACTGAAAGATGAAGGAATATATGTTTCTGTCTGTGTGTGGGTTAAACAGAGGGGGGATGGGTGTGTGTATGCAGAGATAAAGAGACTACTTGAGTCTAGGAGCCTATTTAAAGCCAAATATAGTTTATTTGACGTAAGTCTGAGATGCTTCTCCAAGTGATTGACTGAGCGCTAAACACTGCTATTCCCTGTGGAGGACAAATTTTTACTGCGGGTAAAAAAGAAAAGAGTGGAGCGTGTGACAATTAAAATGACATGAGATACATACAACAAGGGGAAAAAAAACACACAAATTCCAATTATTCTCATTGTACACTGCCTCTTGTCATTATCAGAATCATCAAAGTCCTACAGCTCAATGGGCAGAGTGTAGCACTTTGGCGGTTTGGATAAAAGCTTCAATCAAATGGTTGAATGCAGTCAACGATATAACTGTCACAGCATCATTGAGAGATAATCAATAGCTTAAGATGCGTATACCAAACAAATTCAGCGCATAACAACACTAGAAGCAGCATGTTGATGAGAAGCCTGTTTAACTAGATAAGAGTCATTATCTAGAGACATTATGGTATACACGGTGGACTGTGCAGAGCAGCAGAAGAAGTTGAACAAGAGTGTAAAAGAAATGTGTGGGCGTTTGCTGCACAATGTGTTGCATTATAGCACACGAGTGTTATATGAGCGATATGTTACATGCTGTTGCTCACCATATTCTCGTCGTTTCTCATCCATGTGTTGTAATAAGACTTTCCACAAGGTGAAAGTAACTGAACCAAGTATTTGTTTGGAGTGACAGCAAGAAACGAACTACGAGAAAAGGGTGGAAATAGACGAGAGGGGATTTTTTTTTTATATCCAAGTGTGAACAAGAGACAAAGCCCGGTTGCTCAGTTGCTATGACAACAGCTACACGCCAATCAGCCTTTTTGCAGAATATTTTGCTGTCATCTTTGACGAGCAATCACATGCACACACACACACGTTTACAAATAACCCACATACACGCACAAAATCCCTGTGAGAAACCGACAATAGCAATCACAATGCTGGAAAATAACAATTATGTTGGATGAAACAAGTATCTCTGCATAGGCCTTATAGATAGTGGGAGTCTTTTAAGACTGCGCGGTCTAAAGTGTGCCAGTGAGACAGAGGGAGAAAGGATGGGAGAACAGATGATGCCTTGAGGCCTTATGGCTCGGTAGTGACTTCCTCAGTTGGATAACTCAAATGGCTCGGAGCATGCAGACGAGTAAACCGGTCGACAGACAGAGCAGGTTTTGGTGGTGAGGCCAATCTGACACTATGGAAAGCTTTCAGGTGACGTATCGTACCCTCTGGCAGCCGTACGAGAGGTCCATAGCTCTTGGACAACACTGATGACGAACAGATTTTTAGTATATATACAAAGTTGCTGTCTCATTAGAACTGTGCTCCCTCTTGACAGTGTTTGCATTCCCTGTGTGTGTTGTTCTACCTCGTATCAAATTGAAAAAAAGGCTAGAAAAAAATCCCAAAAGTGTACTGGAAAGATGTTTCAGTGGTGCTGACAGATGGGAAGCTGTAGCATTTGATGTATCATGACTACATGACTACATGAACAGCACTTTCTTCTTCAGCACGCATCCTGGTGAAATATGGGAATGAACTCATCTGATTTAGCTTTAGTGGCAAGTTGAATGTTAACATCTGTTGCTTTGCTACACCACCCTGCTGGCTATTAAAACAGTTTGTTTAGATTAGCTGAGGTGTCAAGTCACCACTCTAAAGAGACTAAAGGATAATTTACTGTTTCTGGTAGCAGAATTAACTAAATTCCCAGTGAGATCAGAGGGATTTTTCCAGCATTTCAATGTAGATGCAGTAGCAGTACAATGTTCAGCGTAAGACTCCTTTGACTTCTGACACTGTTTCTAACACCTGCCCTACTTTCCAAGGGTAACTATTGACCAATCCACCTCTTTATTGACGGGTGCCTATTACCTCCTCTGCAGGATTTCATTAGTTGGAGTGAGACGAGAGCTTAATGCGGACCTCTGCGTCAGAAAGAGTCAATTAAGTCCCACTTGCT
>NW_023339718.1:17837106-17841469 GCF_004916995.1 Morone saxatilis
CTGTCATTGTTTAATCAGAAGATACAGAACAAAATACAGAAAATACATAATATTATGGAAGTAAAGATAGCCTTTTGTGGTTCATGGGTCAAAGTAGTTGACGTTTGACAAAATTGACATTGTTGCCTTTTGGTTATTGGTTCACACTGCCCAATTACAAGTGGACAAAATATTATAAATATGTGGTGCCAACCCCGGCTATTCTTCTCAGGTAGCTCTTTTTCCTCACCCTGATTTAAATGTAGCCGTTATTTGTATTTCCATTTTTATTAGCCTATTCTCAAAGGAACCTCCGTTGTGGTGCCACACTTGGTTGCTAGGATATCTATGACGCAACTGCAAAGCGTCTATGGGAGGTTAGGGTGTGTGGGTGACGTCATCACAACACGTAGCATCACCGAGCGTTGTGCACAAAGCGTATGAAGAACATCTAAGCCATTTATATCCACAAGCACACACTCACAGACTCCCACACTTGCTTTCTCTCTCTCTGTATCTCATGCCAGCACACACACTCATACACACATCAGTTTTACAGCAGGTGTACGTGTTGATCAAGTCCCAAGGCTGATACTGGACCTCCAAGTGGATACAAGGCATCCTCACAAATTGTGGCATCTGTCCGCTCCAACTGTGTGAGATCAAACAGCCTGAGGCTCTAGAGGTGAGCTGTCCATGGAAAATGTCTCTCAGTGGCCACCATAACTTTTCATAATTGGACAGACAATGACTTATCATAACACCTGGAGCAAGAGCAAAAACACTAAAAACGTAATATTTATTATTCAGCATGACCATGGAAGTAAACAAAAAACAATAAGACACTCCTTGCTTGCAAAATGTTTTTTTTTTCCAAGTCTGTTGGGCATACATCAATATAAACATCAGACAGTGCAAGAAAATGAATGCCATGGCTACTATGATGTTCACTGTCTGCACATGTTTCTTTATGTATGTGCATCAGAAGCCTTATTAAGTAAGTTTTGTTTCTGCCATTAAGGATGCCATCTTTTATCTAATCTAATCATATTATAACCAGACTATTATAAACAGTATATCTAGGTGGTAAAGCCCAATAAACTCAAAGGAAGGCATTGACGTTTCATCTTAGACTGGGCACTGACTCATCCCAAGCAGACAGTGTTTGGTCAGCTCAGCCAGTCTTGTGAGTCCTCTTTGTGTTTTGATTCAGATGACTAGAGAGATGAGTGATAATGCTTTTGGCTGTAGGGCCCTGACGTATGAGACAAACATAGACACAGGACGGATGTTTAGGCTGGTTTACCAGGAGCACGCACGCTTGACCACATGATCACACACAAACACACACACATATATATGCCATTCCTAACATAAGAACTAGAGACACTTGGAAGCTCAAGAAAGAAGAAAATATCATTATTTACAAGCAAGCGCAATGAGCAGTGACTGATCACATGACCTCTTCTATTTTTGTATTATTAAGCACTATTTTGTCTATATCAATATTGGCTTTATGGCATCAAACAATACAATTTGGACATCTGGATAACAACCTTATAAACAGTACTACTAATAAAATGTGAATGAAAGGATGAATGGAAATGGAAAAGTGGTAGTGAAATGTTGATGATATGATAATAATAAGACAGTAATTACACCACCTTTAAAAAAAAGTAAAGTAAACACGGAAATGCATCTTATTTTCCATCTAGGGGGAAATTTGTGCTGCTGCTGTTTAAAAAAAAAAAATGCACACCAGTCGGTTCTCAAACAGATCTCATCAATAAATGTCACTGACACCAGCACAAACCAGTCTACCTTGTATTTGGGAGAACAAAAAACATGCCTTAACAGTTGCTATATTATTTTAAGAAGAAGTCCGAGATGTTTCTGAAGAAGCGTTCCCAGCGACTCTTCCTAGAAAGCCTTAAGCGGTAGGACTCCTTCCACCGTCAGAGCTGTCCACAGCGGACAGCTTATCTTGGATTTCAAGTATACAGGCAGGTCTCCAAACCAAGCTGTGATACCCACTGTGTCTAATAATGCTTTCTATTACAGCAGGATAAAAAAAGCAATGTGTACTTCATCCAACTTCTAAAAACTCCTTGTGTATGTAAGAAGTACCCATCTCTGCTGTTGCCTGAAGCAGATGCTTTTTACTTGGACACTTTAGCTCAGTGGGTTGTCAGTATGCACTCCCACATACGTACAGGTGGAGACATGGGAGATGGCTTCATTGTGAATGACTGGAGGCCTGTAATCATTATTTACAGCTTTGTGATCATACATCATGTCTTTGTTGATTTAACATTCATTTTACTCTAGACAGTTGACGCTGTCAGGGGGAATAAGGGTAATGAACAGCTACAATTAACTTGCACAAAACTGAAATGCCTGTTTTCAGCATTTCATATGCAAACATATCTTCCCAAATGGTAGTCTGAGGTCAGGTGGTCAAATTAACTAAAAAAAGAAAAAGCAAGTGATGTGCTGGGGGAGGATAAAATCCTTTTTTACAACCTGGCAACACAAGATTTACTCTTAATACTGGCTTAGTGATCTATAAAGGATTAGTAAATGATTAATAAAGGCATTATATACTTAACTCACATGCACACATTAGCAAGTGAGAAAATACCAATAAATTCACAGCGGTATTTGTCTGTCCTCTCATGCATATGGTGTGTGATTATTCCATGTCATGCCTCTACCAACAAATATGCACTGCTGCGCCCCGTACTGGTTAGTTAAGGTCCGCAACTATTCACAACGTTAAGTGTTGACCATTCATCACTCCTTTCCTTGACACAACCTCCATTACTCCCCATCTCCTCTTCAGTCTAATGGCTTCCGCAGAATGCCCATAATGCATCAGCCAATAAGGCTGCCAATGTGCAGCAACACACCACCTCCGGTCATTATGGCACGGCCTGATTGTTCATTTGTTGCACTTTCCAACAGGGCTCTACTTAAGCATATTTTTAACAAAAAGAATTATGGGCGTGAGTGCTCTTTTTTCTCTTTGTGGAGAGTTCAGTTCGGTGTCAAGGCAGAAGGTTTAAGACACTAGAAAGTGGAACCAAGCAAGATAACTGTTGCAATGCTGATTTCAGGGTCAGAAAAATAATAAGATCCAAAGAAACGAGATATTACATGATAGCTAAAAAAGCAGATACCAAAAGGGATTAGAACATGAAAGAGATATATTAAAGGCATTAAAACGTATTTAAAAAAGTCATAAAAGCTAGAGTGTGAGCTGATTAATAAAAGAACAGCTCACTTACTTGCAGAGGGTGTTTCAGCATGGACAGGAGGTGTGGAGGGGATGAAGGAGGGGAAGAAGAAGGATCGCAGAGATCGTTCGGTGTGGAAAGGTGAGCGCTGCGTGGGCAGATTCTCACAGCTGCCCACACTGCTGTGGATCTTAAGGTTCAAGGGCTTGGTCTTCTTCTTGGCTCTGAGAGAAACAAGACAATAACAAAAAAAATTGATTGACAGATTAGAGGTATACATAACAGGTAAAAAAAAAAAACCTAATGGCATTAAATATACATTTATTGTATTTAAATGTACCTGGCTGCTATGACGACCCAATTTCCCTTTTGGGATTAATAAAGTCTATCTAATCTAATCTAATCTAATATGTGCACTGACACAGTCAAAATGAGCTCTAAACAACTGCAGGATAGTTTCTGCTTATACCAGTATTATTCTCTCCACCCACACATACTGTATACCCCACAGCTGAATGCAACAAGTTCACACTAGCTCTTGGGTGGGTATGAAAGTCACTCTGGTGCAGGGCCAGAGAAAGGAGAGTCAATTACATAGTTGCAAAATAACTCCTAGAAAGCATTGAACAAAGGTTTTAAGATTATCCTACAATGGATTTCTTTATTTATTTTGTATGAAAATCTTGCATTTATGTGCTTGTTCAAAGTCCCCCTACTGCAGATATCTTATGTAACGTGGCCGGTTTACCAAACAGTACAATACATATACGTGCAAATCCACACTACAAAACCACTACAATGTTTTATTACAAACACAGAAAACAAACAGTGTAAGCGTAAGTACGGTGCACTGTAACTACATAAATTAGGGATAAAGTGATCATGATACTGTATTTGTGGTTGGGTGTCATGTTAAGCTGACAACAGCTACTGGCAAAACAAACTGCTGACAGGATGAGAAAAGTATGCAGGATACAGTGACAGAAGATCTGCCAAAGAAAAAGGAAAGACAGCTAATCTGAAATGAAATGTCACACCTCATTTGATACATTGTTATGTATTAGTAAGCTTTTCTTTGATGGATTTAATGTTTGTAATCCAGTGTTACAAAACATTGACGAAACATTACTGTCAGTTTTACTAATTGT
>NW_023339718.1:17841494-17854173 GCF_004916995.1 Morone saxatilis
CTTTTTCTTTTCCTTGCCGGTTTTAAATTGAAGGTGTTGTTTCTGCCTGTCCAGTTGGTTAAGCTCCACCATATAAATTACCAAGGAGTATTTGTCTTAAGTCAACTTATTCGGTCTCAAACAACTACAGCCAAGTAAAAGACTTTTGGCAAGTCTTTTTCAGAAAAAAAGAAGGAGGTTTTCAGGTTGACAACAATTTAATTTTTGTAAGGCTAGGGATCATTTTTTGAGGGAACTTTCATGGGGCGTTAGGGGAATGTGAAGGCCGCTCAACAATCTAGGAGCATTCGAGGACCTTCAGTGAGAAATTTGTGCAAAAAGGTTGTTTTTGCTGGGACAGGAATGGGATGCGGATGCAAGTCTTACTGAATTGGCTCTTTGGACTAAGCTGAGAAGGGGCTGGGTTGTTACCACAGTTAATACCCAAACAGCTGTGTCTTCTGTCGGTTACAATCCTACTTTTCAACAGAAGCTTGGTAAATTAACTTGAAAGAAACATCTTTGTTAAGATGAGTAGTTTCATGTCAAATCGAAAAGGTCGACCAAGTAATTTCCGCATGAAGTCGACTAAGCTTTCTGTTTGGTTGCTTGCCTGACTTTCCTTTTGCCGAGACCGTGTCGATTTCAGAAAATTGGTTTTGGATAATAAGCTTATTGGTGCCAATTTGTCTTTTTGTGTAGGCTTGTCGGAGTACAATTTGGTTCTTGGTAAAGACCTTTGTGCTATTTCAGCGTATGAGTATAAGTCACGACAGATCTTAATGTGGATAGTGGAGGTAGACTGGGGGTGGAGGCTGAGGGTGAAACTGACACATACGGGCGTACACGAGCTCGGGCCTCGGATTATGATAAAAAAAGAATTCTAGTCTGCATTTGATTCAAAAAACTAGTGCTCGAGCTGCAGCTTACAGTCAGTTTAGGAACATTGTGGGCTTACAGTAGACTGATTACAACTGCTTTGACTTAGTTTTACGGAAGTCTTTAGTCCCGAAATGTGAAGCCATTTTGAAGCAGATAGGCGGATTATCGCTATCTTTTACTCTTCAACTGTCGCTTTCTGGGTAATCACGTAATTCACTGTGGGTAAGTCATGCATTGGTAACCCTGCTCCATAGCTAAACCTGCTCCGGGACCCACGGTCACTTTAAAGGATCAGATCAAAATGTATCTCGGACTACTCCCATTAAAAGCATAATCAAATGAGCTGTTGTAATGTCAGTTAGTAGGTGGGTACTGGTTGTTACGGCCACCGCCTTGTTTGTTGTGTAACTTGACACCTTTTTGTAGTTTATGACTAATCCACGGCTGTGTGGATCCATCGCTGAAGAGGCGTGGTCTGTACCACTCGCAGCAGCCCCGCCGTACTTCCTGGCTGGTTGCCGATTGAGCGGCACCATTGACTTCCTTCCAATCCAGAAGGCTGCCAGCAGACGACCGCTCCCCCTTCAAATAGGGCGCAGGCCTGTCCTCAGGGGCAGCTTTTCTCCATTCCTGTGACTAGCTTGCCTCGTTGCCACTTGGTGTGATAAGGACTAATTGTGTTTGGGAGTGGAATTGTTTGTGTGTTAGCATTGCTGCGGTAACTAGGTAGATTGGGCGTAGTGGGGTTGTTTTGTGTCCTTCCCTCAGGAACTAGGCCAGGATTTACTTTTGTACTTGATTCTGTTTGCACCACCTGTAGTTTCCTCTATGTTAGTTTCACGCTAGGTTTTAGGGGGTGGGCTGTGCTCCTTGGTGTGTTTGTGTAGTATCAAGAGAGGGTTTTTGTTTTCATGTGTTTTGTTGTTTAGTTTAGTCAATAATCTCATTTTGAGGATCTCCCTTTGTTATACTGTTTTCAAATTTGTTTACGCAGCAGCCCACTTGCCCGTTTCTGTTGGATTATTTATTTTGTTAAACTCTCTGTTTTAATAAAACAACTTCACAATTACCAAGAAGACCATCTGGGTTTATGTTGCTTCCCTTTCCCCTACCGAGCCGGGTCGTAACACTGGTATTTTCTTAATTCCCAATGTAAGTTCCTGTTTGAAATATACCCATTCATGAATACAAAACTCACTGGATTACGTTGATAATGGAGAAAACTATATATGTATATAGATATAGATTTATGGCCTTTTATTAAAGATAATGATACAGTATCTCTGGAATAAGTAAGTTAAATTAAAAGATTCCTTGATACAGGCCCCCGGAGGCAAATACACATGAAAATATGCACAGCCAACCTGCTGTGCATGCATAAAGAATCATGCATAGACACAAAAATAAACCTGCCTTTAACCCGAAGGCAAAACATTGTGTCCTCAGGCTTAGCTAAAGTCATATGACATGTAGACAAGTAACTGAATTAGTTTTCAACTTGGGCAACATGAGATTCATACATCTCTGAGTTGACTTGCAAACTGATGTCTGAATGATGCACAGATGCATACACAGCTTAAACAGTGAACGATGGGTCAAAGAGATGCCTAAAGAGTGAGCTAGAAAAACAGGAAACAGACTGCAATAGGGAAAGCTATAGAGAAGAACCAGAAAGAACTAGTTGACAAATAGAGTTAAACAAAAATCAAACCAGGTCACAGACAAGAGCAGTCCGATATGCAAACAGAAGAGAAGACATTGGTGAAAGTCCAGACAGACACAAACCTGAAAGTGACAGGTGAGAACAGGTATGAAAGGAAAGAAAAACAGACAGACAGTTTATCCATCAAAAACGTAAAGTAAAAGTAATAGTAGTTTAAAAGTAAAAAACCTGTAAAAAGGCTGTGAGTCTTGAGTTTTCAGGCACAGTAACACTCATTAAGTGCTAAATCCCACAGGATTTTTTCCTCACATGCCAGTCTCTCACTCCCTAAACTGAGTCATGCAATTAGACCTGTAAACCAGCCCAGCACTTCACTCCCATCTCCTGCAATAAGGAAGCAGCCTGCAGGTTATCACTTCTCCGTCATAGAGCTTTTGTCAGCTATTCCGATTAGCCCACTTTATGCCATTTGAATCTAAATTAAACCATTCATCTCCCTGTATGCATGCCTTTATCCTCTCCCCGAATGATTTGTAGATGTTCAGTGAGGGAAAAGTGAAAATTAATGTAGAGAGAAGGGAGAGGATTCCCAATTTTGGTTTTTAAACGACTTTCGGTGAAGGCGGGCAGGCGTAGGGGGAGACTGACAACTCCACAGTTGTTAAAGCACCTATTCAGATACCTTTTTCTACTCGGCATATAAAAAGTTCAAGGAAAGAGAAACTTGAAGAATACACGATACAGAAAGACAGAAGAAGAGGGAGGTGGGTGACTTGTCAAGTGTCAAGAGAAATCAGCGAAGGTGTGAATAGTAGTTGTCCTTTGATCTAGTCTAGATTGTACATCACGATGTGTTTCTCACAGATGGAAATCACTGCATGTTTGTGTCATATTTCAGATAGCATTTCTGAATCTTTTATCCCACCAGGTCTTCCATACTGAGTAAACACGAACACAGAAGATTTTTTTTCACAGCATTATTCAAGCATTTCCCCTTGACATATTGTAGTGATTAAATTACCCAATTGTGTCATGTTTATTACCTACTGATTTACTATCTCTTATTCATATTCTTTCTCCCTGCCCTATCCTGAATTACTGAAGCCCTATTGTATCCACTGTAAAGTGCAATCTAAAGTTAGCATAACAGGAATTTGCGTTAATCCAGGGATCAAAAGTCATGATGTTTTTAAGGCGTTAGCTTGCTTTTAGGTTAGACTTTGTCATCAGCTCTGTCAAAGGGGAATCAAGGGAATCCAGCTCAGTGTTTTGTGGGCGGAGTACACAAAAGAAAGAACAAAGTATATTCAACATAAACATATCAATTTTGTCATGCAAAAACCTTGACTTTTGGGTAAACCATAAGGTGGGATGAAAGCTTTATTTTAAATTTCCAAAATGGTTTATATTTTTGAAAGATGAACTTGAAAAGAAGGGAAAAAAACCTGACATTCATGCACGTACACACATTAATCCACCCACTTCTCCACATCCACCCCCCCAACACACACTTGCTGAGATTCTAATTACAGTGACACCTTCAAGTAAAAGTTCCATTTGATCAAGGACAGAGGAGAGCACAGGAGAGCGGCAATCATTTGAATTACATATTTCCTTTATATTCTGACATATCAAGAGGATTTTAAAAAGGCAGGGTCATGAATATTGCACAGCTAGCAGTGTGGCTATAGCAGTTGCTCACTATCCAACTGGCATATCTCAACAGCGATTTATGTGATACTGCAAAACACTCGAGCTCTGTTTAATTAACACTTGTGTCCATCTAGGAGAGTAAATTACTTGCAGGATTCCATCTGCATATCTCCACTTTTTACCTCAGAAATATGCAGAGAGCTCTGCTGAGACCCATATGGCGAGAAAAGCACCCTGTTGCTTTTTATGCAAATGAGCCTGTGGAATAATATCTCTGGCAGCCACTGCTCTTTGCTGCTTTAATAAAGTTGGTGGAAAATGAAATAAAGGTGCCTAGAATAATGATTACAAGAGAGAATTACTGTGAGCCCTTTGAGCTGTTTCATCCAAAGCAGGTTGTCTTGCTTTCAGAAATCTGTGGTGTCAAGCCTGAGTTGAATAAAAGCTGGCAGTCTGCTACCCTGGATAGGGTTTTATTTTTCTTTCCCTAGGCAGTATAATAAAGCCAATGCCAAATTTATTTTAATCAAAAAGCAATGTTTTGTTATTGACAGTAAGATAATCAATGCAGTCTATGCTTTGCATTTTCATGGAAGGGGTGCATTGTTGTCTCTCTTTTTATTTCATACCGCCAAGAGATGCCAAAATATAAGATCTAGGAATGCAGCAACATTGCTAACAATAACTGACATGGACCAAGAAACAAGCAGTCAAACAGTCAAACAAATGGCAAATAAAATTTATGTGGAAGAGAAAAGGTGAACTGTGACATTATTCTCCATCGAAAACATCCATCAAAGTTTAGAAATCAGCTTCCTGGTTCAATCTTGACCTTCCCGTCTTTTTTCTCGAGGGACTCCTTTTCTATAATTTAGTAAACTGACGATGCCTGTATAAGTGACATATTTATGGATAGTTCATATTATATTCAAAACTGTACAATGAACCCAAACACTGAACTTTTTATACAATTCTTTGTCTGTACTGTGTATTTTTGTATTCCTTTTTTAACAATCATACCGGCTTCTTTTTTGACAAATTCCCTGTTTTATTATCCCTGATGGTAGGCAATTACAGTTCTATTAGACAATTTCCTTTACATTTACATTTCTTTCTTTCTTTGTTGTAGCAATGTCACCTTATTCACATGATATAATAATTTATCTTAGTACAATGTTATACCATAAAAGGAATAATGGCCAAAACCACCACATGAAAACAGTAATATATTTCATATACTTCTGGCATTTGCAGTGATAAAGGAGTATTACAGGCACAGTCACAGTAAAGAAGGCGGATTTAGATTTAATAAAACAGGGAATCTGCAAACATCACTACTTTGTTGTGTGCAAAAGAAGGCAAGGAAAACAAACACACAGTATTGTGTAACTGCTGAACCTTTACTGCCACACTCAGCAGTGTCTCAAATCTCTTACTTGCTTGCTTTATTTCCCTATCCAAATGTTTTGTTGTTTGTCAGAGTAGCTACATACAGATTCTCAAACTCAGTACCAACGGATCATCCAAGCAACAATGAGACACTGCTGCACTGTCACTGCAGACGTCACCACTAAATATAACTGCATGTTTGTTAAAACACATGTTTCGTGGACACACAGAGAGGGGCGTGTCTGTCATATGTGTAGATGTTCATGCGTGTCCACAAGTTTTGTTCTGGTTGTCAGTTGATGATGGCATTGGCTGATCACCTGTTGAAGTGGTTGGATGATATTAACACATGAGTAAAAAATGATTTCCCTCCTCCTTCTTTCTCTTGTTATCTCCTCTTTAACTGCCAGTGTCTCCCACTGGGATATGGGTGGGTGTCAGTGTGCTGTCAGAGGCCGAGGAGGCACAGCACTCTTGGTGGGGATGGGAAGTGTGTGTGTGTGTGTGTGTGTGTGTGTGTGTGTTGTGGATTGAAAACTGAACATGATTCTGACGAGACAGCAAGACACCCGATGTAAAAAAAAAAAAAGTGAAACAAAGGAGTGAAAAAGAGAGTCAGCCTGTGTAAGAGACAGAAAATGAGAGGGAAGAAGAGGGGGTGGGGGAGGCGATGACCAGATGAGAAGCGAGACCAGTGGTTTGGGACTAGGGAGCAGGGACAGAGGAGTGACAAGTTGACAGGAAGGCGGACTGTGACATGTTGTCTTTTCTATAGCTTCTCGGTGCACACTGACACTGCACAGCCTGTCTAGTTAAAATAGTTTTATTCCTACATGCTGTTGCCATGTGAAGCTATGAGCAATGGCATAGTAATGTTGTTATGGGAATAAAATGGTTTATATTTTAATTGTACACGGTTTGTTGTTTGTTTGCAAACCAGTAAAACAATAGCTGTTTTGTGTATCCTAATCCTTAACTTTTCCTATAGCGACGCCATCAGGTCCAAATTATATTTAGTCCAATACTTTGCTTTATAACCAAATACCTTTTCCATCATTCTCAGCTGTACTTTGTGCTCAGTGCTAATAGGCACATGTTAGCATGCTTACATGATATACTAAGATGGCAGACATAGTATACCTGCTAAACATCAGCATGTTAATTGTCACTGTTCAAATGTTTACGTTATTGTTAGCATTTAGCTCAAATCAAAGTATCAAAAAGATAGTTGTCCAAATAATCAATAGTAAAAATTGTTGTGACAGGTCCATTGTGTAATAGAAATTAAATATAATATGCATAACTATGTTTTCATTAGTGTAAAATCACCTGAAAACAATAATAGTTTTATTTTTGTTAACGTAGAATGAGCCTTTTATATCTACAGACGCCACAGGTCGCCTTCCATGGAGGCCACCATGTTGAACCGCCATGTTTCTACAGTAGCCCAGAATGGACAAAAACACTGATTCTAGAAAGGACGTTTTTTATGTTTCATTGCCACCATAGTTTCTCCTTCGTGAAGGGTGAAATGATGGCGTTTCAATCACAAACTACACCTCTAGATGCCACTATATCCTACACACTGGTCCTTTAACTGGAGCCCTGTTTTGAAATATCAATAATATTTTAAGTACCGTAACATTTGAAACTTCAGCCACTGACCAATACATCATACTGTTGCTTTGATTGTAAAGCAATGCAGCAGAAAAAAGTTAAAAGAAACAGTAGTCCTACCTATTAAAACAACCTTTGTTCGTCAAAATGCAAATATTTTTTTAAGGCCTAGTCTCACCTAGACAAAATTCTAAGGAGAGAAAAGTTTCAGTACATTTCCCTATTTGGTGGTGGTTGAGAGCAGTAGAACGTAAAACCCTATGGGGTCAAAGTAAGGACTTGACAGTCAGTACTTGCTCTGTGAATAAGCATGAGATAATAAGAAAAGATCATTCGCCCTCCATCTCTGCATTAATATGCAAGCTACTGGCTAGAGGCAGTGTTTTTTTGGTATATCAGGTTTAAAAACTCCAGTCAAGCATTTGACCTATGCTCTTTGTTGACAGGTAAGATAATGAGTGAGACACTTGACTCAGGTTTCACACTGCATATACCAGGGGTAAGTTGGCTGGAATGTTGCAATTCATCAGATTTCTCTCATGTTTTGTTCAGTATATCAATAATAATATCAAGTTTTGCAATCTAATAGAATATTTAGAGTTTCACACGTTAGGTTTCAAAACTAATTTCTTATTCAATCTGTCATACAGCTGTAAATAAGAAAATGGGTTTTCAGTAAGCCAGGTAATGTGCATTTAGCCCAGAAAAGATTTAAGGGTTAAAATGTCTGACTGGCAATATTTGTATATGTATGTCAGAACCTGCATATAAGGCAATTAATTAAAATGCACTGCAGCTGTCTGTTTGTAATATTATGGACACTATGAACACTTGGATGTTTTTCTTGGATGTTTATGTGTACTTTCCTTTGGATATAACACCTTAGGACCCAGAGTCTTCAATGTGCCATTACTGTATATCTCCAAAAACAGCAAAGAGCCACTCAATCTGACTGCATCACCCATTTTTCTTTTTGCACGATGTACTAAGCTCCACTGTTACAAACTGTATAATGGAACCAAACCCCTGGTGAGAAAGTATAGGAAGCTTAAGAGGAGACAAGGGAGAGAGGTGTTGTCATGGAGATGGAGATGTCAGTTATGGGATTTGGCCAGCATTAGATTGATGTTTTGTCATTCCACACCAATGAGAGGAGATGACTTGCAATTTTTTTTGTAGAACGTATTTTGTATGCGCACAACTTTGTCTGTAACTGAGTGATTCTCAAAACTCCTCTAGTACCATTTCTTCAGGCATGATTGTTTCCCGTCATTACCGGTGCTGTACATCAGGCATCTCCACCACCTGGTGATAATTTGTTGTTTAAAGAGACGTTCAATGGCTCCATAAAAGAGTCTGTATTTAACTGGTCGCTTGGCTCAGGATGACAACACAACAATTCTTCTGTGCTGAAATGCTCTGAAAGCCCACAATCAGGAAATGTTGTGCAGATTAGTGATGAAATATTCTTGGCATCTAACTTTTGGATGCTTGCCATTGATGGACTGAATTCAAAAGCTGTCCTCATGCCTTTTAAATGCACTGTTCTGTCTAAGTGTACCTCATTTGCCACTGAATTGTTTGGGATGAATAGGAATAAAGGACCATTCATCTCTAAAGCTTTCAAATATAAACAGGTGCTCCAAGACATTTTTTTCTCTAGACCACTATATGTACCAGCCCCCCTCCCAAAAAATTACTATTTGATATTGTTTGCACATTTATTTCTTAATTTGCAGACACACAGTGATATGTCGAGTGAGTTATGGCCAGTGTGTGAATTGTAGATGATGTTTAAACACCATCCCATGTTTATCCACAACAACATTACTAACTTGAGAGAGATTTCAGTTCTGGTAGATTTGGCAATAGCTAGTAGGTAGGTAGGTAATAGTAGGTCTGTTTACAGTGCAGCCAAACAAACTTGGAGCTAAGATTATTCACTGCTGTTTTCAAATTCAAGTTTTTTTAAGAAAAAGAGTGAGAAGACAGTCAACAATGTCATCTCACAATGAACTTGTGATCAAACTTCTGTATCACATCCTGTACATGCATGCAATGGAATCGGAATCAGAATCAGAAGAATCCCTTGTGTGTCTAATATCTGACTGCCATGCAAGAAAGCTAAAATAGAAAGATAATTGCAGAATACAATACATTAAAGAAATAAATTAACTGGCTTTGCCATAAATTGCCATTTATGTACATACGTGTTGGTATATATCTTCATTGCTCATGTGCCTTTGTATTAATTGTTAATTTTTTGTGGTGATTCAGATGTTTCTCATTCTAAATGTCTTAATGTTTTGCTTTTTGTATACCGATATATTTTGGAGGAACCAATGTATCATCGAAGGCCTAACTGCACTGTATTGTAAATCTACAAATTCATTTAAATTATGTAAATAATACTGACTGGTCAGTTTTGTAAAAATGAGCTAAATCTTTCTTTTTAAGTGAGCAATGAGCGGTCTTAAATGTTGAGGTTTTATCATGTTCCAGCCTCCTTCTCTTATCTGTCACATGCACGCTGGCAGAAGGCCTGTGTGTGTATATTCCTTGGTATCGAATTGAATGAGAATGTATTTTCTCAATTCAGTCAAAATGAAACCATAGCTCAAACCTTAAACTCTCTAATCCAAGTATTAAAGCAACAGCAGTGGAAGCGAGAACAGCTATCTGGCCCACAGCCGTGCGGGTTAAGTGGTAGTTTTGAAACGCAGGCTGAGCCGTAAATGACAGCAAGCCTAAAAAGAAGGAGGAGGTCAGGGACAATATGGAACCTGAAGCAGATATTATCTGTCTTGACTTTAACATAAAAGAGAACCACTGAGATGAAAGCCACCACTTGATGGCCTGAATGATGAATGACGGTAATAACTCCTTTTATGGTTGTTGGACAGTCTCTACTGTTTAATAAATCTGATGGCAGCTGTCAATATGTCCTGTTCTAGTTTGCTTGGTCTCTGTCAGAGCAATGTTTGACATCATTTTCACACTTCAAATTTAGCTTTTGATCTTCCCGTAAAACAGATTGAAATCAAACTTTAATGATTATTAGGATTTATATAATTAATTCAAAAGCAAGATTCCTCAAAATTAACTAAATTCTTTGAGCGCAGATCCTTTTTTTTATCTTCTTAGAAAAGAATCACAGAACTTTTAAGGATGACTTCTAATCACCCACTCAAATCCTGTTATCCTCCCCAACCAGCTCCCACTTGTTCACAAATCACCACAGAAAAACCATCAGCCTAATAAATCCGTTCACCACCGGCAACAGTGGCATTTGGGCTAACCGCCACTCCTAAACACTCATATAAATTCATAATCATGACTCCAATTTCTGGGCCGCCATGGAGGCCGGGATGAGCGCTCATTACAACCGATAGATGTGTGGATGGATGGAGAGGGATGGTGGTAGCGTCTGGTTTTTAAGGGCCCAGTGTTGACATCCCCTCTCACCTGATTCGTCATTAATGGCAAAGATGCCAAAGCTCTGATTAACATGGATGAGCTTTTGTCCGCTGAGAAAAGAAGATACACACTTTTATTCCCCTTAACCTACCCCCAAAGCCACTGTTTCCTCCTTCTTCCTCCTCCACACATACATTATCTTACTGCTCTGACATACATGGCCTGGTGCATTACACTTAACTACGCAGTGAATATCCCATGCAGCAGAGCACGTGGGACCAATAATCCTCTGGGGTCGGAGGTCGCCGGCTAATGTGACGATGTGTGTGTCTCGAAGAGAGGCGGATCTGTATCTCAGCAGATCGTCTGGCAAGCAGCGACCTTGACTTGATGACCAGCTGAGTTTTTCTTCTTCTTCACAATGAAAGGCAATAAACATGTCTTCAGATAACAGATCACTCCATGAAAAACAAAGCTCAGCATCAATGAGGAATGATTTTAGTCAACTCAGTTAAGTCGTGGAGTTCCTGCATTTAATAGTGATTTTTTTTTTTTGGTGTTTATGGTATTTTATATGGACAACCATAAGAAAAACCCTAATACAGACTTTTAAATGTAATCAAAATAACTGGTTGTCAATTGTCTGTCCAACCTCCTACTGCATAGTTTCGGCATAGTCCCAGTCAACAGTTTAATACCGGATCTAAGTCAACGCACAAGTTGTACTGCAGATAACCATAGTAATAATACTTCTGCTTCGATCTTGAGTGAAATTACATGCCCACGAGTATCCTGGTTTCAGAAAACTGCTTAAACCCTTAACCCTTTAACCTGGATATGCTACCTGGAGTACTCTAATAGAAACCAGTATACTTAGAATACCTTTTCCAGGTTTGTAAATATATAAGTAGTGGCTGAGATGGTGAAAAATCAATATCAATATCTTGAAAAGGATCAAAACCAGGATAAAACTCACGTAAACGCATTCTTTTTTACTAGCCTTGTTATCAGCCTGGTTCCAGACATCTACATTTGATCTTGTTAGGACATGTTGCTTTATCTGCTTTCCATCTCTTGGAAAAAAGATTGGTTTTTATGCATATAGGCAGACATATGCATATATATAATTATAGAGTTTCACATCTAAATGAAAAAAGTCTATTTTATTGCTGTGTTTTTCTTGCATCAGACAAGAAAACATTTACACTTATACTTGGTTGCAGTCTAACATTATTTGTCCTTATACAACTCCTGAAAATCAATTTGAGAGTAATAGTAGGTTCCAGTACCGTGCAGGGGTTAACCTTACTATCTTTAAGCATGTATCACCTCATAGCTGCCCTTTAGTGAATTCTCTCTCAGTGATGTTCAACGCTTGATCTCAGTCAACACTGCCAACACCTCATCACAGTTTCCTTCGCACCACAGAGAAAACTAAATCCAATAAAAAATTTATTTTCTGTCTGAATTGGTAGATGTTATGGATGACTGTAAAATAACACATTCACGGGCTCTCAAAAGAGATGCATAATGAGAGGGGTGAAAAGAGAAAGAAAAGGAAACAGAGAGAGAAAGGGGAAAGGAAAGGGGGGAGAGAAATATATGATGTGTACACCAGCTCAGTGAAAGCAAACAGCTAAATTAGTCATGGAATGGATGCAAATTTGCTTCCCCTGAGCGTTGCATGGTAGAATTACCCTGAGAGAAGCAGAGGGTGAATCATGCCAACCCCCGACGCCATGTGATTTATTAGCAAACATCCAATTCAATAAGAAAGTGCTTAACATTCAAAAAGCTGTGAAAGTCTTATAAGGTGGCATTAACTATATGATATTACCATTTCCACTGGTGGGGGGAAGGCAAGACAAGAGACCGTGGAAAAACAAACACGCCCACTTTCCAGAACGGTCTTGGTGTGACGTGCCAAGTGGGACTGTGACGGACTGAAAACTCACTTGGCCTTTTCCACGCATGCATGTTACTACTCATTAACATAGACAACGAGGTTCATTAATTGACACTCCAGCCCAAAGAGCCTCTCTGCTTTGAAAAGGCCACGGAGAGAGGGGGGGGGGGGGG
>NW_023339718.1:17854273-17905334 GCF_004916995.1 Morone saxatilis
CATTAGAGAACAACTGATAAACTGTACAATGAACCCAAATAGTAAACACAATGACTGCAAAAAGTTTGTGTCAAACGAGTGATTTGGATGAATTTCCTGTAAATATTGATTGATTGAGATGAGTTTTCCTGACATTTTTAAGAACTTTTTATACAATTATTTGTCTGCATCATGTATTTTCTTTGTTTTTAACAATCATGCATACTTAATAGGCTTGGTCATTGTCCTATCTCTTTGGTTGTTTTAACTGTTCTAATGCAGGATGAGGTTGTTTATCAGAGACTGAAGGCTCTGTGACTGTTGATAGTCATTTCAACACGTTAAGATGATATAGGCATTATACACATACACACACACATATATAGAGCAAAGTTGTCTTTTCACTAATGTTTTATTTCTTTGACTCACTGCTTTGTTCTTGCTAATGCCGATCCCTCTCTTTATTCACTCTCTTGCTCGCTCTACCACTGCTCCCCTCTCTCACGCTCCTTGACCCTGGGAGGAGGGGTCAACTTTGAATTGAGTGTTTACAAACAGCAATCGACAAGTCCTACTCATTGTGCAATGCAACAATAATTTGTTGACATTTTCATGGCACACCAGCGGATGCTTCAGTCATCACACCAGAACAAACTGTAATTCTTGCACTGTATTGATCCCATACAATACTTTAACCCTGTCTGTGGCAAAATGGGTTGCCAGGAAAGATGTGTTCAAAGAAAATACATGTTTTTTGTACTTTGATTAATAGAAGATTGTAAGTTCTTATTCAGGTTTATCACCCAATTACATCATCATTTCTGGTTAGGTTAGTTAGTTTGATCATGTCTCCTGTTTTAAGTCATAAGTCCAAAAGCACATCTTTTTGTATTCTTTGGATAAAATTTAATTTTGTAGTGTAATGGTTGTTTATGAGTTGTGGTAAATTAACTTCACTCTTGTTCATGAAAATAAGTAATATGTTATCTTATGTTCATTTCATTATTTTGGGCTTTTCAAGCATGAGAAACAACTAATGTCACATTTCTCTGTCTGAAATATGAGCTAAACTCATATTCAAGAAATAGAAACCAAATTCAGTTAAATTTATATAAAGCGATTCACACATGCTTGGTGAAGCTCTCCCCTGACATGACTACTAACTGGGAATCAAACCTCCAATCCATGGTTTTGATTCAGGTTTCTTTCACTAATAGATTACTGGTCTGCAATGTTCAAGACAACACTTTCTAAAAGTAAATCAGTATTTAAATGTGAACTATTAGTCTCCTACTATATGCATATTTACTATGAGTCTACACTGAATGACTCAGACTAATTTCAAACTAATTACTTCCCTAAATTCTCCTAAACTTGGCAACATCCCCAGACTCAGCATAATTTTTTTATGCTGGGAAACAACTTATTAATTATAGGATGGGGAATGTGTTTTGCTACTTTGCAGTCATCACAAATTAATATAGAAGGTACAGATATAAACAAGAGGGGTGGCTGTAAAAACTACGTTTTCCTGAACTACATACTTACATCAAGGCTTTTGAACAAAATTTTTGAGCCAGAACAAGTAATATTCTGACAAACTGCTAATTGAGAGGATTTGTATTATAATATAATAATACAAATTCTAGATTCTAATGTAGGTTTGAAGCAAGGTTTTTTTGATGGCTTCAGCTGTAAAAGAAACAAAACTGTGTCACTTGCAAATTACTTCACATGCTACTAATTGGCAAAATTATGCTACTGGTTAAGACATGCCAAGTTCTATTTTTACATTGCATCTATCAACCAAGAGCTTGAGTCATTACCATAGGAACAAGAAGAATCTGTTCTATGTCCAAAGAGCTGCTAAAATTTTGTATGAAAGTGTATCCTATGAAAGAACAGACCTCACTGAGAATATATTAGAAACATTATTAATATTAGTGGTGTCTTCACTTTCCATTAAAAAACCATTAAACAACCAGGACATTTATAAAATGTCCACATGCAATTAACAATTAATTAATGCACAGTATGTAAAATAGTATAATACTATTATTTTATTCAACATACCGTCCCCTTGTAATAAAGACTGCAATCTTAACCACCATGTTCAGACCCTCCTCCTTGGCTTTAGAGAGGACAGTCTTGATTGCAACATGTACATATATATATCACACACATATATATTTGTGTATATATATATATATAATAAAAAATGTATTCCTCTTCCTAAGTATTTTTTCTAGGGTAAATTGTAACGCTCCCTTTAATAATAGTTTTTAATCAAATTATTTTCTGTAATGTGTGCATGGATTTAGTACTGCAAATCAACAAACCAGTCTGCAGCTCTGTACAGCTTTCTGCTCAGTCACTTATAAAACATGGGTCACCGAAAAATGACCATATCTGCCCAGTCGAAAACAGCTAAAAGTGAAGAGGGTTGAAACACTACTGTATCAAGCCAAATCCAAATAACCTTTTTCAGTAGATGGAGGACCAAACAGGATCTAAAACACAAATAAATATATTTGAACTTGCACTTGACAGATGGTGAGAAAGAAGGCTCCAATTTCCCCACACAGGTGAAGGTTGGCTTTCTTATGCATTGCAACTATCAAAATCAGAAGCTGTTTCATCTCAGGGTGATATTATGGTGGATTCATAGATATTACTAAACACATTGGTAAGGAGGCAATTCACTCATTATTTCTACAGATGGTACTGCAAGCTGAAAGGAAAACACATTATCACACAGACAAACACATTAAACCAAGAAGCACAAAGCTATAAAGCAAAAAATGAGGGTCTGGCAGACCAGAGTAAGTGCTGAGATTTTACAATAAAAGTGACAGGAAACAATTTTCAGACCATGATTGCAGAAACACCCATGTACAGTGTCAGTAAAAAGTTAAACTATTTTGTGCAGCTGAAGATGAAAAAACATTGAATTAGAGGCATAAAGCGCATTAGAAATGCCATTAAAGACCCCCAGAAAGCACTTAATGCGATCTTTAGAGACAATGTAGAAAACCATAATAAATACATTTTTAAGGATGTATTAAGCCAAACACAAGAATATTAAAGCAGCTACGAGGGACTTTCATTTTGTGTTGATTCTGGTGGCCCCTGTGGACAAAAGCAGTAGTGTTTCCAGTGCCTTGTTTCTCTGACTTCGAGGGGAATATAACTGCATCCAACCAGATGGCAGGCATTAACAATAACTATATAGAAATAGCCAATCTTCTTGCTGATAGTCTTGTTTGTTTATGTAGGTCCTGTAGAGGCATTAGTATTAAATTGAGATGGTTTCATAACCAGTTAAAAACTCCCTGTAGTACGTTTAACCATATACGAAAGTCCAACTTGCTTTGATTATTAATGACAAGTGTCATTTCTCCAGTTTTCACACTGTAGTGACCAAGAAGAGAAAATGTAAAAATATGCAAAGCAGAATACAATTAACTTAGGCTTTTAAATGTGGCCCATATCAGATTCCAGTCTGAACAGGTCCTGAAGTGACCCGCAAGACAAATGTCAATCTATAGTGACATAAAAGTCACTAGTTTGATTTGACTGTTTACACCGAGGTCACATTGTAAATAAGACCTGAATCTGATTTTGACCACATATGAAAGTGGCCCAAATCAGAAATGAAAAGCTCAGATTCCAATGATTTGGGCTATTCACACTGTGATGAAAAATCTGATCTAAGTCATATATGAGCAAAAAAAATTTGTGATATAGCAATTAAGTAATCTTTCATCTAAAAGTTAATAGAAATACTTGATTTTTTTCAAGGCAAAAGGACAATGGCCAATTATTACATTTCATAAAATGAGACGTCACTTATCTATCAGTGTCAAAATCAAATCTCAGTTTTTCTTCAACATGCTGTGCTGAGCATTCTTGCACATTCAGCTACATAGTCTTAGTGCAGTATTATGCAGTGATAATGAGATATTAGGACATATCTCATTAAGATAAAGGGATAAAAATGTCTCTTGGGGTCAGAGGGTAATCCCTGGTTATTGTGTCCTGGCCATAGTGGCAGGCAATTAAGCAAGAGAAAATGAGGACCTAAGGACCACTGTGAGCTTATTAAAATCCTGAGGTTGCTAATGGGGAGAAATATTGGTAGTATGGAAGGAACAGGGTATCACAGAATAGCAGCCATTAAAGTATGAAATAGCCTTTTGTGTGATAGTCTTTCAGGGTTGGTTTGCACCGGTGAAATGTTTGCAGGTTGTTTTTCATCCTTCAGCCATTAAGTGAAAAACAATAGGAATAGTAAGAAAATGTAAGAAAATACTGTATGGTATAAACTTTCAGGCTTTTAACTTTAGGTATTTACTCTTGCATCAAAAAACAGACGCCAACTTTGCAATGAAGCCAATTCCCTTGCACACACAGATACGAAGCAAACAAGTACAAGTGCCTCATGCCAGAACTGAACCACCAACTTGATGCTTGCCAGCACTATCCTCCAACCAATTATGATGTATTATGAGAGGTACTTGGCCATCAGAGAAGCCAGCAGATCTGCCCTGTCTCGATGAGTTGCAACATTTCCAGGCACACACAGGCCATTGATTAGAGGGGCTCAGCTCACAGCCTGCAGTCTATCAGCGCTCAGGGACCGGTAATCAATTCTCTAATGCCGTTTGAGCCTATTCACTGCAGCTATGATCCACTCCTCACTGTGCAGATACAGATACAAACACCCACGTATGCGGACATGTGTGGATGTAGCCCTATCCGCAAACCAAGCACACACCAAATATAACCCAGATGGCCATCGTAAAAGCAAGGAAGGACAACTCCCAAATATTAACTTACCAAGTGTAGCAATGATAGGACACTGTCATCTAATGGCATTATCAAAATGAGTGCAGCTTTCCTGAGGCAGACTCTGGTTCCTGATTACCTAGCAGTGGTGGACCCTGTTCGTGGCCAAATCTGATCAGCATAGTACCAGACACAAGCATGGCTGGTCAGGAACTCAGCCTCGAGGCCCCTTATCTCTACCGGCAGGCTGTTGGTTCTTTATGGGCAATGATGTCCTCCTAGGAATTAATCTGATTGGACTCTAGTGGAAGATAATGTTCTAGTAAAACTGCTGAAAAGAAAGGTGGGGCCCTAACTTCCTCTCTGTGCTAGTTGGATCAGATGGAATTATGTTGTGAGACCTTGTACAGACGAAGGAGAGGGAGTGAATGTAAGCTTCAGGCAGGCTATCTGCTGAAATTGACTGACCAGTAACAACTTGGAATATTGTCTCTAAACTTTATAAACAAGATAATTTTAACAGTAAAACAAATGTGTGCAATAAGAACCATACAGCCTCAGTCCTAAATTACAACAATTGGTGTAATTTTATTTGTTGCTTCTAATGTAACTTGGCAAAATGGGGCTTTCTAAAGACTTTCCAGCAGATTGTATTATCTACGGACTCAATACTCAAAGGCTGATATAAAACGTAAATGTAAAAATATAATCATAAAATATAACTATGGGCCATCATGGCTTTGAAGTAAACAAAAAGCTCAAAACATGTCACAACTGTTTGCCACGAAAAATGTTGAAGAATATAACACTTACTTTGGTGTCTGTGTGTCATCCAAGCGGTTTCCCAGCTGGAACTCGTGGGATTTGCTGCGGTGCAGTGCGGTGAAGCCCGGCAACAGATGGATGAGTTTGCGGCTCGGCGGAGGTGGTGTTCCTGGGGCCTTCACTTTGTTCCTTCGCCGCATTGGAGGAGTGCCAGGAGGGGTCATGGTGTTGACCACCAAGGGAGTCCGAGGAGGTGTGTGGCCAAAATGCCTCTGGCGGGGTGACGGGGGCAAGGAGCGATGACCAGAGTCCAAGGGAGGGAAAAGCCCTGAGGCTGGGGTGTCAACGGTCAGTCGATCGGCATATAAAGGGGGGGCCAGGGCCTGGGGGCTGTGGCACATGTGCTGGTTGTACTTGGACTGGACTTTGGGGCTTTGGGAGAGCTGGAACCGGATCCACTGACTGGCCTCTGGCTGGCATACCGGAGTGTTTTCTTTGCCTGATTCAGAGGTGGGCCACTGGATGGACCAGTCCTGCTTTGCCTGGCTCCCTGTTAGAGGAAGACAGAGATAGAGATAAATGCCAAAAAACACCTGTTTGTGACACACTGCATAAAATGCATGTTAGAGGGTTCACACTAATTACAAAAGGACATAATTTTCTTGCTTATCCCTGGTGGTGTCTAGCCGTGCATATAGTTTTCGTGTCATTTGTCCAGGTTTTAGATATCTGTTTGTAAGCTTTCTGCCTTGAAACCTACACAATGGAGGGAAATTAAACAGCAGTATCTATAGAAACAATGTCTCAGTTAATGTGAATAATTCATAGACTTAGTCCGTATGAAAACTGTTGAAACAGTTCTTATGTAAAAAGGTGTCGCTGTTAACATCATTTTTCTGCACTGAGAGCACCTCCATTGTATAAATCTCAGGCACAGATATATCAAAACATGAACAAATGAAACAAAAACTATCTGCATGTCTAGATGCAAGCTTGGGGTGAGAGAAAAAATATGTTTGTTTTTTTCATAATTTGGGTGAATGTTTTTGGGTAACAAGGTGTATCAAGGTAAACTAAATTGGTTTGTGTCATGCACTTAATACTAAAACATCCATTAGCTCTACTTCTTCATTACAGAAGTAAGAGTAATCCTGGCAGAGGGCGGACATTTACGCCCAGCAAATGTGTTCAATTTGGGTAATGAAGAATTAACTCTGCTGTTATCTGATGTGAACGAATTAGTAGTGCAGTGGTGTTCAAATATGCTGATGTGGAGCAGATTAAGCATGAATGGATGGATCAAGAGAGTGAGAAAATGGTAGAGTGCGCCAAAACAGAACCGGGCAAAGCTGCATGAGTCATAACACAAGCTGACTTCTACCGAAACTAAACTTTCTGTTGAATGAGAAACAAAGAAAGGCACAGAGGCAAAATAGTTGAAGGTGAGCAGCCAAAATGAGTGTTTTTGAGCTCAGATGACAATACTTTACCTCCGTTACTGTGCAATTTATCCTCCTCAAGTTGTTCTTCAGAAAGAAACAAAAAAAAGAATGTGTTTATTGATCTAGCAGAGTCACCGCTGAAATAGTCTGCAATACTCTACTTGTCTTTCCATCTGCAGTTATGCATAGCCAAAAGGTTGTACAGCAAAACAAAAGATTGTGTTGGGAGAATTGATCCTGGGTACATTTCAGCAGATGCAGTATCTCATGCATGACTAAGTCGGAGCAAAAGTGACCTCACAGTCTTCAAAATCTGCTATTGACCACTAAAGCCACATTTAATGCAAATTTATATCAACAGTGCTAAACTTTTTCTTGTTTTGTTTTGTGTCATTATTTTACTTCCCTGTGACATTGTCTCTAAGGAACTATAAGCATCACACAAACATCAAACACAATATCAACACCAACAACATCAAATGAACCACGAAAAATATCTCCCATAAAAGGTCCCGGTGGAATTGCAAAACTTGATGGAAAAAAGCCTGCAGCTTTTCCTATTCTGTAATGTTATGAAGAACAGGCCGCAAGAAACGATGAGTTGTGGCAAGAGACAGCTGCAAAGACACAAGGGACATAATATACAGAATTTCCGAGGCTCTCATTTTTTTTTTTAACTATATTTTAGGGCCCAAAGACCCAAAAAAAGACATATAGTGTTGAGACTCAGACCAGGTTATGCTTAGAGCTACTGAAACATAGCAAACATTTTATTTAAACAGAAACAATGGTGCTGTCAATGTCCTGTGGCTGGGAAGTTGTAATATTTTTAATACAGCAACACATTAATATAGTTCTGTGTGTCTGTTTTGAGTAAATCTCAGAAAGCCTTAAAAGTAATGGTTTAAACTAATGTTTAAATGAGCCACATGGTGCACTGATAACACATTTTGATTTGGTTTAAGTGGGAGGACTTTGGGTTGGTTCCTTGGTTGCTGAACTGGAAGTCCAGTTCATTCCAGTTGGAGTACTTAAGCATTAAAACTCTCCTGGTTGAATAATAAGCAGGCTACAAAGGATGAGCAGCTACCAGTTTGTTTGTTTTGAATAAAGTAAAAGGGCTAAGGCTACGGTATATACACAAAAGTTCCAATCATCAAGCTGAGAACATAAGTTATGTATTATTAATGTACTTAAGTTAAGTCAGATAGACTAACCCCCCTAATCCTAAACAAGTAGTTTTTGTGCCTAAACCCACCAATTTGCAACTATTTCACCCCCCAAGCTTTATTTCTGAAGTGTAACCGGATGTTACATATTTATTGTTGCTAATTTTGACCACAGAGCCCTGCCTACCTCTACAGGGTCATATTTTGCAGTTTAATTATTTGATGAGTTGGGTGTGAGAATGTTGTGGAATGTAAATTCTACAAGTCTCAATCATGTTGAGGTGAATGAAAGAAGTTATGTTCTTTCTATGTTTCTATGTTCTTGAGGCTCCACCTCAATAAGGACCATTGGACCCACTGCCATTTTTTGTCCCCATCTCAATGGGTTTGTTTTAGACCTCAAGTTCCTAATTAAAACTCATTAAACTTGAGCTGGTTTATGATCATTTTTATGTTATCTACCAGTCACGCTAATATAAGCCCTCAAATTTAATTTAAAACTTTATCTATTAACATTAATGTTTCATGAAAGATGTTTTAAAGATGTACTGTGACTGGGAGCTTATGTAACACTCTTACACAAGTTTTGACTCACCAAAGTGACATGGGTTAGCTTTGTTTCTCCTGTGTGACACGTTTTGGTTACAGGAACATGTTAAGTTGGGAAAGTAAAACACCTACGTCATAATCAATTGGAGATTGATTGGGTGTTTCATTTCAGGTGACAGGAGAGGAGAGCAGCACTTCCAATTATATTATCTGGTGTTCATTTAGCCAAGGGCATTGGAAGATTTCTGCTTTTCTTTTTTTTAAACTGCATTTTAAGGTGGTCAAATAATAAAGGTAATAACATTTACATTTAGGCTATCACTTGTGATGTATATCGTGGGATATCTTCCAATTTCTCGAAAGCTTTGCAGGGCAGTTTGGAAAACAAAATTAGTTCAGAAATAACATTACATTTTGTGATTGTAGCAGAAAAACAAATAATTTAAAGTGATTAATGGTATTCAAAACATGCACAATGATAAATTAATATAAGAAAATAAATCATTCAAGTAACAAAGAAAAATTATTTGGCTGCTGTACTAATTAATACCTGTCAATTTTACTTCAGCTCACTAACTTTCATCATTAAGTTGTGGTAGGCAGTTTGAACATACATAATGCAAAACCTTCCACCTCTTTCTTTCTGCTTCCTCATATTACTCCACCTTATGGAAAGATTTTGTGGAGCAGGAAAGCAGTAAAAAAAAAAGTGTCTAACAGTGAGGCAGACATTAAGCTGTTTCCATGTTTGTCATCTTGGATTATGGACATTATTGCTCCCTCCATTGCACTGATATGTGGGATATCTGATAAATTGCCTCAATCTCCGACTAAACTATTGGCAGTCGAGTCCCATTATGGGTAATGTTAGCATCAGGTTTTGACAAGGAAGGATAATGCAAGGAATAACAGTCTCTCTTGTTCTGCTGCATCGATTTTGATTAGTTTTTTCCAGGTCATGAGTGTAGGAATGTTATAAACGTTCCAAAGCTAAAATACTAATTTAAACTATCCAGGACGATCCCACATAAAAATATAAACTTTCAAATGGGAATTTAGAGTGGTAAAAATACTTACAGAATCAGAAATTAAAAAATTTAATAATTCAACTGAATTCAATTTCATTTGTATAGCACCAATTCATAACAAAAGTTATCTCAGTACACTCTTAACACACTTACACACTTAAATAGAGCAGGTCTAGACCGTACTCCTTGAGAAATTATTTACAGAGACCCAACAGTTCCCACCATAAGCAAGCACTTGCTGCAATAGTAGAAACATAACATCAGAATAAACCAAATTATGTCACTGCTTCTGTTCCTGCTCTCTGGTGGAAGTTTTTTTAATCAGTGAACCCTTTGTTGTTATTGGTTGTCATGGAAACCTGCTGCTTTTCAGCACATAGTTATCCATCTCCTGCACAGAATATGTTTCTGTGAAAAGTACAAAATATGAAATGGAAAACTTGAGAGCTTACTTTTGCAGACATGCAGTCGTATTAATAGCATTAGCTATAAGGATTAATCCATCTTGCAAAAGTACACCCTGACAGCTGTGATTCGCACCTATGGATATTAGTCAATAGGGTCTCTTGAGTCCCTGCTGCTCTGCCCTCAATGTCACTGCCTGAGGACCACACTCACTCTTGTGTCTGAATCCACATTAAGAGGCCCACATCTCAACCCTAAAAACCTCCTTCAGAAAGACATCAAGATGCAGAAAGGATGAGTGGGCCCAAAAGAGTGCTTATCCACAAATACAGGGAAAGATGAGGGGGGGGGGGGGTGTTTAATCAAGCCTCCTTTATTAACAGGAATAAAACAGGCCACTCAGAAATGTAAAAGTTCAGCTTGACCCCACATGAATGACTGAAACTAATCAACGGCCACTGAAGAGTTCACACCACTAAGGCTGAGATTACAGATGGGAGGCAACAGAAAGCTGATTGCTTTTGGGCAGTCATTTGATACCTGACACATGAGCCAATTTGTACTATCCATTTCAAAGTTTGTACCTTCTAAAATCGAACAAGATAGTTCTTGGAAATGTCGACCAATCACCTCTTATTTAAATCATGAGCTTTCCTTTGTTAGCTATATTCTTGCATGAGGCTGCCTTACTTTGGAAATGCTTTTGACAGCGCTCATCAAGCTGATACCCAAGTGAAATTTCTCTGCAAGAGAAGCAATGAACTTGAATCACACTCATGAAACTGTTGCTTCGAGTAATGAATCAATTCATCAAGCACACTAGTATCTTAGCAACTGCTTCAGCAAAATAGTAACAGGACTTGACTTATGAATTTCTTGTTTCACATGATCTCACCTAAGCAAAAGCCTCAGGCACACACAAAAAAGCTTGCCGCTAAATTAGATGAAGAACACAGACTGAGCATAACCCCTTTGAGAACTGTGATTTTAAGTTAATTTGTGTGGCTTGTGCTTGTTAGCGAGTAAGTTTTAGAAGTTGCTTTTCATGGAGAGATTTGATAGGAGAAAAAAAAATGTGTCTTGTAATTTATCACAACTTCTAAGGTCTAAACTCAACAGGGCAGCAACTTGCTGATATCAAGGCTTGACTATGCTCACGCAATTTCTGTGAAAGCATTCCTGCTCTACTCCTGAAATTCAAATCACAATAATGCTTGCCTTTTACTTTATTGCTGCTTTTCTTTGCGATGCATTAAGTAATATTTAAAGTGTATCATCCAACAAAATGATCATAATACATTTGCAAGCTCTTTTCATTTTCAACAGTACAAAAAATGATGATGGTGCTAAGAGCAAGCAATCAATGTCACATTCTCCAGCAAATCATGGTATAACTGTGCATCGTGAAATATTACCTCTCGACTAGACATGTCTGCTGGACGTCTGCTCTAATTAGCTGGATTACTGCCTCTAATATGAAAATGTGACATGAAAAGAAGGATCGGTGAACCTGAAGGTCAAGCTGGATGTGAAACTCTCAACAAAGAGACATGAAAAATAACTTCAGAGAGCTACTGTCCAGTGAGAATTGTATTTGTGTCTTCACTCGTACAGAAAACTAGATTAGAAGATTAAAACCACGCTCATGTTTGTGCTAGAGGTGGAAATCATAAATCATGTTTCTGATTCGTTCAGTTCAGTTCAAAGCTTCATAGTCACAGACCAGGTAGTTCATTAACTTTTTTCCAAAACGAAGCAGTTGCATCACTGTTCAATTGTACTTCAATATGTACGTCAGTGATGAACGCATCACCATTCATGCAGCCAGACAGTCAATTTCAGTTTAAGCCGTTGCATTAAGTTTAGTACAAAAAAAGCATATACAGGCATTATACATAAGGTTAAGGACTCAGATTACGATTGTTTCTGTGGCTTTTGTTGTCTTTTAATAGGCTTTTGAGCTGACGTCGCTCTCAGTCACCAGAGAGGGGAGCTTTACTGTTAAATGTCACTGTTATGTTAACTGACAAAGGGGATTCCTTATATATAGTCAGTTCACTTTGAAAATTCATTGATACACATTTGTTCGTGCAAGTACTGAACACCTCTAGTTTGTGCGGTAAGTACTGAGCTGTGAGGTTAGCTGGTGGCATTTACTAAAGTCAGCCCACTTCAAACCACTGAGAAAATTTTTTTAAATCCCATCAGTCATAGCAAGAAAGTGATTGGGAATATATGTTTTAGGATACAGTTATAAGAATGGTATCACCCCCTTACCTACCCTTTTCATCTAACTAAAATAAGTGAATAAATGCGTTTCTCATAAAGTCAAACCACATCTTTAACAAATCCTCATAGACCAGTCTTTCTTCCTTTATATTAGCAAATGCACATTTATGCATAATTTCAGAAGTAATATTGGAGCCACATCATCATCAATCTTCTATTCTCTCCTCTCACCTGAATAACCCTGCATCACCATATCAACTGTCGTTCCAAACAATGTGCCGAGCATTTACGACTGCTTCTCCTCTGCAGTGATTAATGCAAATAGCACACCCCAACACCATTAATAGGGCAATCTTAACATGCAGTGAGGCTTTGAGAAAGGCAGATAACAGCCTCATAATTGGACTAATTACCTCTAGATGTGTTGCTTCTTTGGGCTAAATGGCAGTGAAATGCCACTGGGACAGAGGCTGGTCTATCTTACTGCCACTGTAAACAGATTTGGCGAAAAGGGCAATGGCTGCGTTCAATAGATGCAGTGTCCCTTTTTAATCCTGACTCTTTTAAGTTGAGGGTCTGTGGACGTTCTTGCAGTGTAATCAGTAGGACTCAAAGTTAGATTCTGCTAATTAGTTAACAGCCAATAAGGACCACCAAGGGGTGTTCAGGAAGATGGGTGTTGGGGGTTCAGTCAATGCATCTTCTGGTCGTTTTCCTTCCCTGTTGCATCTGCTCTTTTCTTCTCGACATGACTACGTTTCTTCCTCACCTCCTGTCGTCATTGCCTCTTTCTCACCCTAATTCTCTCTCATGTTATTCCACGTCCTTCTTCCCCCACATGCCTCCTCCACTTTCATTTCCTCTCCTCCAATATCCTTCCACGCATATTCTGCGCCTCCCTCTCCTCTGCCTTTCTTCATCTGTTTTTCTTGCTGATGGCATTTGAATCCAATTAGGTGTTTTGTGTGCATGTGAAGCTGTCTCAAGGCAGGGCATGGGGACATTCCTTTAAACTCTCAAAGATTACAGAGGAAAGGCACAGAAGAGACCTGTCGTCCTAAACAAAGATCAACGCTATTAGCCTGATCAACAGAAAAACTCATATTCAAGGAATTCACCATGTGAAAATGTTTGTACGAGTGTGTGTGTGTCTCTATGTGTGTGTGGACTTGTCTAGAGGGGCGGGCTAGATAATGTGTGTATATTGCGGCACAAAGGACCGACCGGCTGCCTCCGAATTGTATGACTCATCCTCATCGCAACTCGTGGACTGCAATCCCAAGAGCCTGTAGTGAAAAATTCTATTAACTTACATTAGTTTCCTTCCTCCACCATTACACCACAGAGTAACATACATTCACTTATTATGTTCTCTATTTCTCTGGTTGTGACGTATAAACTGCCAAGACTGTAAAGTATATGAATGTCCATGTCTGCCAATTTTAACATAATTCCTGATGACTCATAAACTGGAATAACATATTTTCTTTGAAAAAAAAACGCATCTGGCATAGATCTGTAAATCCTTTTCTGTGCTCTCATTCATAATGGTTGAATATATCTGTACTTTTGCAACAACCTCCTTTTTAAGAGAACTCTTTAAAAAGACTCAAGACATAAGAACCTCCTCCGCTTCTTGCTTAGCAGTCTTTAAGTGCTAAACACTGTCATGGGGCCGTGTAACCGTTCAAAAACACATGCATGTCTCCTAATCTTGCATACGTGCTGACACACAGGTACTTGCACAATCCCACCAACGCACACACACAGATGTGGAAATGTGGCAATGTTTAGAAGCTATGACATATCTCCCCCTTCCGAGCTCCATCTGGGTAAGAATATGAAAAAACGGCGCTGCACACCCTTTATTTCTCTCTCGGCTGAAAGTGCCTCTCACCGCTCAGTGCGGGGGTTGTGGTGTTGCTGTGGTGCATTCACACATCTCTAGCCAGTCCCCCCTGTTAGAGAGCCCATTAGTGGCTCTGTGTCGCCAGACCCTGCCTTTGGAGAGCCAGGAAGAGGGAGAGAGAGAGATACAGAGAGAGAGAGAGAGAGAGAGGAGAGAAGAGAGAGAGAGAGAGAGAGAGAGAGAGGAGGCAGGGAGAGGAGTACGGTTGAGGCAATGTGCGAAGAAAAAGAGAGGCATAATATAAACTATAAGCAGGAACTCAGCACTTTAACACCTTGGGATATTTGTTGTTACACCCTAAAGACAGAAATTCTATTGTGAGTGACATCTCATGCAACAGCTGTAGGGAACGTCAGGAAACGGAAAACAAGCAGTCTGTGAACTCCAGACCAAATCGAAACCAGTCAGAGCATCAACTTGGCAGGAGCCATTCACATCAGAACATTTTTGAACAGAGTCAGGGGTTACCATGTTTCATGCTTAAGTCATGTGATGACAACTGAGGTATCCCCATCTAATGAAGAAGATAAGATGTAGTTGAAAGCTCCAGGAAAAGCTAGCTGAGGCTGCAGGCCCAATGCAGTAGTAGTAGTGGTCAATAACTCCTGCAGTGGAGCATCATGTAACAAAAGAGTCAAGAATATACTCACACAGAATGTAATGATAAATGGTGCAAATTAAATTTTTTCAGATCTTTACTACTTCTTATATATTTAACAGAATGTTTTCCTTTGCGTTATGACTGAATTGAGATATTAGGCCAGTTTTCGCTCTCTGAATGATATTACATGTAGTTATTTATTTATTTTCCAAATTGTTGTATTTCGCACAAATGAAAGGGATAAAAATGGGAATTTTTTGGGGATGCAGTGTAAAAACAGCCAAAGTCTAAGACAAGTGATGGCAAAAGAGAGCTGGTCTCCAGAGATGCCTGAAGCCTGACTGGTCTGAACCCAGCTGGACTAAGGCATGGGCGGCTGGGACAGCCTGACGGGCTCTGCCAGGGGACGCCTGCCTGCCTCTATGTCTGTCTGTCTTTCTGGACAACATCCGCCTCCATCCCCAATCAAGCCTATGAGACAGAAAGATAGGAAGTTGGAGGAGCACACGAGAGGGCGAACAACTCCAGCAGTCTGACAAACGAGCACAGGGACCAACAGAGGTGTGAATATTTTGAGAGGCTGAGTACCTGCAGAATCACAAAGAGTCTGGTTCAAAACCTGTTTGTCTGAATGTCTCGAACCTTATTCACTGCATAAAAAAACAAAAAATTCTTTGAACAGAACAGTCCACTTAAATTTCCTTTAATAAAACACTATTTTAATAAAGCATAGTTTTGTTGAGGGCACACTGAAGAAAAACTACTTGTCAAGTTAATTTGCTTAAATACTTATCAGAGCTTTCCGTCTGAAAGGACATCTGTTACAGAACAGTGTGTGATTGTGTGTGATTGTGAGTGTGTGTGTGTGTGTGAACAGATATGTTATCAAACAGATTTACAAAAGGTTGTTACTAAACCTAACAACCCAGTTTTAGTGATGATCTACTGCCCCCTTCTGGTTCATTGGCATCACCATAAAAGCTTTTACCAGTCTGAAAACAAAGTGCGGTCTCTAATGCCACCTGGTGTGTAGCTATGAAACAACAGAGATGCAGTGACAGATCCCTTAGCAGGTCCCCACTGGAAGTCACTTTTATGAAAAAAATGAAATACAACCAAGACAGAGGGACTATCTTTGAATAAATTCTGAACATAATGGTAGAAATATCTTACACCAGTTATATTGTAAGACAGGCAATCTCTACAATTAAAAAATGTGGTTTTAGGAACAAAATAGGAGAGAAAGGCCTAATTCTTAGGTCCATAGCACACACACACACACACACACACACACACACACACACCACAAATTCACCAGAACAAATTAAATTATTTGTATAAATACCAAAATAACTGCACATATATTAGCAGCTGAGGAAATACAGCAAGTCATCCATTAATCTCAAGGTTGGCGGTTCAATCCCCAGCCACAGTCCACATGTTGCTCCCAATGGGCAGGCCAGCGCCTGTCATGGTAGCTCGCTATCATTGGTGTGTAAGTGTGTTTGAATAGGTGAATGAGAGGCTGATTGTAAAGCCCTTTGGATAAAAGCGTTAAATAAATATAGTCATTTACCATTTACTTTACCCTTTAATATGCTCCTTTTGTAGACAACATTCACCAGTATGTAAACCAGCTACATAAATGCTCAATAAAATAATAATAATATAATAACTGAACATGTTGCCCATGAACATCATACAGTACATCAACAAAGAAAATATTTAGATAGTTGCTTTTAGTTGCTAAATGTGGTAAGTGGAATTTTTGACTACCGTTACATTAAAACCACAGCCTGTTAACACTTCAGATCACTGTGTTTAAAGAAAAGGTGGTCAGGCAAAGGCTTCACAGATACCAGTCATCAGAGCAGACAAAGTGGCACAACATGGAATTTAATTAATTTATCTTTTACAGAAAGCATGTGAAATAAACAATAAACAAGCAGGAATAAACAATAACTTCTAGATCTTTAAGATCTGGAGTATGAATTTATTGTACATTGTAACAGAAACCTTTTCTTTTCTTGCACTATGAATATGTGATGTTTTTGTCAGATACTGTAAGCCGTGCCAGAAAGTTGAAGTCCTTGTCATAGACAGAAGTTAAAAATTCCGAATTAAAGGAAAAGCTTTACATTTCGGAAAAAGATCCATACCACCCTCATTCCTGTGTGCTAAAGTATGGAGCTATGGATCCAGGAGGTGATTCGCTTAAAGACTACATATTGCCAATGCACTGCTAATAAACTCGAAATTCCGTTTAACTCTCCGTAATAAAGTACTGTAATAGTGGAAATATGAACGTGTAATTCAACTAAAACAATAAGTCAAACTCATCACTGTGTTAATTTAACACATGCATCAATGAGGGATGATATAATTAATACAGGGTTCTTTAAGGCCCGGCACACCCACAGGTGTTTTCACTTGTTCAGGTTAAATGCAGGTGGAACTATGATAAGATTTGTATAAGGTCACCAAAAAATGTAAAGGTGTAAGTTGTCCAATCCTAACTGGTAAAAAAAGAAAGAAGGAAATGTCAATCAAGCAGTCTGTACAGACAGTCCTGAGAAGAGGTCTAATGAGGCAACATAAGTTTAAAAAAAACCTGTGTAGGTGGACCAGATGAAGTTAGTTAGTGTTGATATAAACATAGAATGTCCTGATTCTTGTGCCACATTTACTATCTGCTCTCTGCCATACATTATCTCTCCTGCCATGTCAGATCCTGCCTCTTCCTCCTGCCCTGCTGCCCCCCTGTTTTCCCCCATCTCTGCACCGGGTTTGGAAGTGTGGAAATGTTGTATGGACGGATCGAAGCAGACTGGCTTACACCAGAGACGGTTCAGAAAGTTATTTAAGTTTTGTTAGAGAGCATTTTTGGTGAAATTAAATCAACAATTCAGCCCCAGCAAACAGAAGAGTTATCTGCGTTGCCAGATCTGAGTGTGTTGCTGAGGAGAAAGACACTGGTCTCGAACAAAGTACATTTTCTGATTTGTCACACAGATATAGGAAATTACTCTTCAGTATGCTGCATCCTTTCTAAACCGCCTCTGCAGCTCCTATTCTTTCTCCGTTAGATGTGCCTGCTACTTGGCTGTCCCGCCTGTTTCTCTGCCTGTCTGATCCCTGCCTGTTTGGACCCCTGTCCCTTTGCCTGATGCCTAACTGAATAAGTCTGCCTCCTTTTACAAGTACAGCTGAACTTTAAATATTACCTGCGTCTGGGTCATGCCTTTAGGTCCAAACCTGATTTTACTGAGTTGTTACAAAGACAGGGAAGTGAGCTAAATTGATAAACAGAGTTTGCGGACATTTAATCATTGCAGATTTTTTTTACATGATTACTGTTACTTATGACTACATGACAAATATGTTTAAAGTAAAACCCCACAAATCTTTTAAATTGCTATCAATGATTGCTGTAATGATGATTTATTCATAATACCAAAGCGATTTATCCACTTCATGAAAGCTGTTGTTCTAAACAGGTGGTGTCTTATTTTTGAGTTCTGTGGCTGAAGAAAACTGAAACAAAAACTAAACAGTACCGAGCACACTGTGTATTTAATAAGTTCTCTTTCGGGCTGGCAGCAGATTAACACAGGCTGATGAGTATATGAGAATTAAAAAAATGTGAGGATCTTCCGGACTAAAACTTTCTAACTGCTTTAAATAAATAACATAATGTTTTCTGACTAAAATCACAAAAGAGGTTGTATTTTTGTTGCATCCTTTGACTTTTGGTTGTTCCAACATCATAAAAATACACACACAACACATGACTACTACTGTAAATTCTAGTTTTGTTTTATGGTCCATAAATGCAGATAGAATAAAGACAACATAACCATACACAATGCTTTCAGCATTCAAAGATTATGTCACAGATCACTAATAAACAATGTTTTTTTGGGCCTTGAAATAATGAACTTGAATCTTTATGTATAATGTAAGTATTAGTTCAGTATGTGGAAGTATAAATTATGTTATTCTTCAAAGTTCACTGACACAACCACATTAATCTGAACACTATTAATACTCTATTACAATATATATATTGGGGTAATATATATTATGTTTATGATATAATATAATCATCTCATTGATTTATTAATTAAACAATTAATTAATTTAATTGATTTGTACCAATCATCTAAGTTGTCCTTTTTACATATTATATTATTGCTTACATTCATTTTTGTACAGCACAAAAAACAAATTGTATATTGTGAGATTATTACTAACAAAAAACATGAGGATTTAATTTGTTTCTGTCAAATGTGTGATCACAGAATTTAACATGTAGTAGCTGTAAAAGACGATGACTTAGGAGGACATTTTCCTTTCAGGACATTTAAAGACAGCGAATGAATGTGTGTGTGTTTGTATGTGTGAGCTCATTTCTGTGTGTTTCGGGTTGACTCTTACCAAGCTGATGGGCCTTTCTGAGGCAGGAGAGGGAGGCATTGAGTCGGGCACACTCCTCTTCGTTGGCACCAAACTTCTGCAGCAGCTCGCACACCTGCTCCTCACTCATCTCCAGCAGGCCCTCCAGGGTCACCTCACCTGGACTCATCTCCTTTAAGACACACACAAAACAAACACAAATATATGCAAATGCCATGACAAAGATACATTGACATATACACACAGATACACATACATCATTAAGATTTCCTATTAATACATGGGACATAGGTTTACAGTTAAAGGTAAATAAGGACCCTAACCCTAATGAAAATAAGTTGTGGGGAAAATCTTAAAAGTGGAAAGAGGTTGGCTTGTTAGTGTCACTTTTTAAGTTTTAACGAGTGGAACAAGTTCTCTGAATTGCCACCAAAACACGCATTAGAAGATGTGATATTAACTTTAACTTTCTGTCAGCATCTAGTGGCCATTAGAGGAACAGCAGCTTCAAACACTTTTGCCATGACTTTAACATTCAGTTGTAGGGGTTTCCTCTGCTTGATAGACAAAAGACTAAATGATAAAGAGAAAAATGTGATTTTAAGAAAAGCTCTGGTCCATTAACATGGTATGATTGTTAGACAAATAAAAATAAAAAAAAGAACTGAACCTAATAACCAAATCAACACGTGACACACTCGTCAGCCAGCACAAAGATAAATACAGACAGGTGACAAATCAAAGGAAAAACCTGAATAAATGATGGGAGAAACATAACAAATGCAGATGCACACAAGCAGTCACTGGATGGTTTGATGAGTATAAAAATTATGTTAAATAATCAATTGAACACCTAAGGGAGATTTTGTTAGACAGCACCGTCTGTCACCCACCTGTACATTTTCAGATACCAGATTTTGTTTTTTTACTTGAGCCTTTTACATCCCGCTTTGTAATCCTGGAAGATAAGATGAGTATCTTTTGTCACTGGACGCATTACCTGTGTGACCTCTTTCCTCAAGTTGACGATGCGGAACCAGTGGCCGAGGCGAGGGAAGTCCTCCAGCTCAACACTGCGCTCTTCTAAGGCCACTTTGCACTTACAGGACAGCTGGCGGCTGAAGTACTTCACCAACTTCCCCTGAGAACAAGACAGACAAATACAGTAAGAGAGGGGTGCAGATACATTACATCTTCTCCCATTTTCACCTTTACACACGTGTAAAATAAAAATTTCCTGCACAACGTTAATAACGCATGATGTTATCGACTAACCTATAAAATCAAGGCAAGAATGGCATACAGGTATCAATGATTAGATTTCTAAGACATTTTCTCTTAATTTTACAACAATTTGCTCCCTTTTGTTTAGAAACTGTTAGAAGCCCAACAGATCAAAGTTATTTGAAATGTGACAATGGTATTAAAGGAAAGATATCTTCAACTTTTAAGATGTACAGTACTATTATTGTCCTGACAGACAGCAGCAGTTCTCACAGTCAGAGATGTTCACTGAGTACTGCAAAGTGACTGAAAACCCTGGGCAGCCTGGATAACCAGCGCAGAGAAAATACGTGCAACACTCTCAGTTCCCTAAACCAGCACGACTGAGATCACTTAGTACCACTGAGATCACTCAGCACCTGTTGGCTCCAGTGGAGCTGCTCAGTGGCTAGTGGTTGAAAGTGGTTATACTGGTGAGTTCTTATAGACTGATATCAAAGTACAGGTACATGTGTGCAAGCAACAAGTGTTCTACTTATAGGACACAGTTTGTGTCACAGATACAGGCTTATGGGTGGAAGTTCAGCTGTGTACTGATGTAACATTGATGCAAAATATATAGTATATATCCAAGAACATTGAAGTTCCTCTGTCGCATTTGAAAAGCTTATATTCATTTATAAATTAAAACAACACCATGCAGATAATATATATGAATTCAATTTTGACTTTGCAATAAAATTGTTCACACAGAAATCTATCACAGGTGAGATCTCGTTGACTTGGAAATATATGATCAAATATCATTGTTTTTATCTCCACAAACAACATTGTAATTACCTCACTTAAACTGTAAATTTGGATTGTTTTGTCAGCTTTACATATGTGAAAAAAACATGAACTTTCTTCTATATATTGTTCTTGAATGTAACTTATTTGACTCTAGTCTTTGAAACTGGTTGTTGCATGCGAATTTCACCAGACCTGATGTTAAATCTGTGTTGATCCAGTGATCCAATTTTTATTTAGGCAAGCATAATAAATCTCTAATATGCTTTTTGCAGCACCCTTACCAAAGTTGCCAGAAAGGAAGCATTGTGTCCCCAATAAGCTAAACTTCAAGGGAATGATTCTCACTTTCTGATTGACACTTTTGCGTTGGGTTTTATTTGCACTGGAGAACAATCCCATGCACACTAACAATTAACCTGACTATCACATCCTCTAAGGATCAGTGTAACCATAACCCTTTTAACACCTTTGACTTACTCAACCTTTAAGTTAACATCTTACTTCTATTTAATTCACATGTTGAATGTGTGCAAAAGGGTCATAAAAGTGTCGTTCTTCACAGATAATAACATTACAAAAAACATTTCATGCTGAATCAAAAAGATGAAATGAAAAAGAGGACAGCAGGAGACTTCTTTTGAACAAACTGTTGAATAAATCCAAAGGTTGTTTTTTTTAATCATGTAAATGCTCCTATTAATCTATTCCTATAGCAGTAATTCAATGTAACAGGTGCATATATATACAGTAAATATAGCTGTCAGTTTCATCTGTAAAGATCATTAAAACATTCAGTTATTTTTTTACTTTTATTAATCCAAATGTCACAGTTTTATTTATGATGCATCTTTAACAGGTTGTCATTTTCATATCCTACATTTTTCTATTATATTCGAAAACATGTTATTTGTATTTAGTGCTAAGTATTTTTACAGTTAATAGTGTGTTCCTTTTCCTGGCTTTTTATTATATGAATATGTAACAATAAGGATGTATGGATGTATTAAATAGAGCACTCACATTGAGTGCTGATACAGCATTGTGTTTATTTTTTTTATTATTCAGCATTGTAAGTGTTTTGTTTTTTGTGTGTATATTAAAATGTGATTCTTATATATGAAAATAATAAAATATGATTTTCATATACATTCACATGTATACATTTTAATGATGCCAGGTTAAATTTTTGAATTTCTCTTCATTTATCTCCCTGCATGTTTATTTCCAATTAACCCTTTACCTAATGTCTCTGTTATATTTATTCACTGTGGATTTATTTAGTAAGAATTTTACTTGCTAGTTATCAAGACAGGAACAAAGCTCTTCTCTGCTCTCCACTCTTTTCTGCTCCTCAGCAGGACCGATATTGGCACATTTGGCACGAGGGCTCAAGGACTTTAAATTTATGCAGAGGGGACAATGCAGAGCAGAGTTCATACTTATTACATACATCATACACATAGCCTACTTTATGCTAACAAGGCTGAATTAAGGATAACCCAAAGCACACACAAAGCAAATATTTAAACTACAGAATAAACAGATATAAAAATAATGCATGATGCAAACAGAGCATTAGCTATTTGTTACATTTATACTTAAAGCATAAAGCTGGTCATTTTAATTTTTTTATCATGGACCCATGTTTCAATCAAACTGACTGCATTCAAAAATCTCATGAATTATATCATAGCTACTTATATCCATTAGGGATGAAACGATATATCTCCAGACAGTTCTATCGCGATACAAAAATGTGAAGATTTAAATCAGTGAGAAGAAAAATTAATTGTGATGCTCTTTATAAACAGCAGAGGGCGCTATATCCTTTTGACTTTGCTTGTTCAACATCCTACATCGCTATTGTCAATAGCTGTATCAAGGCGCAAAGATTTCAGCTTAATTTTTACAAAGAAAAGGAAAAATGCAATATTTTTCAGTTATAATTTGTGTTTAATTTCATTTGGTAAAAAAAAATTTAAAAAATTGGAGAAAATCCTTTTGTGAACCCACTATTGTGAAATGTATCAAATAGTGAGTTGAGTGTATCGTTACATCCATTGGTGGAAAGTAGCTACAGTAAGTACATTTATTCAACTACTGTATGTTTTTTATTACAATTTGTATTACTCATTTTTATGATATATGCAACTTTCTACTTTTATTCCAATACATTTCAGAGTAAAATATACTTTTCTGTTATTAATAATAATAATACGACACCCACTGCAGCCACTTTTCTGCATTATAATTTCTTTTACTTTTGATAATGTACAGTAGTGAAGGATCTGAATAGTTCTTCCACCCCTCGCTTATGTCTTACTTACTCACAACTCCTTAATAGTCTTATTCTTTTCTAATATATTAATGTTAACATGTAAATGTATAAATTTATCGTTTGCATCATGGCAACATTAACTATTTATTTATTTACTATTTGATTTGAATATTTTCAGTTTCCTACTACAGAGTGAGCAATTAACATGTCCCTGAAGATGTGATATTTTGATTTGTTTTGATTGTACTTCAGTCCCGAGTAAGAGTTACAGCAAATGAAGCTCAGCATAAGTTCAATTAGGAAGACCCTCTCATTATACCTCATTCATTCCCAATTCCCTCACTCTCCATCAGCTATGGGCGTTTACTCTTTCCATTAATCCAATCAGACTCAGCCAAAATCTCCACCAGCCAATCATGTTCCTGCTGTCTCACTTTAAAACTGTTCTCCTCTCTGCTGCTTTCAGCTGTCATTTCAGTGTGAAATCGCTGCGACCCTCCTCCAACCCATTCACCTCCAGTTTGTCATATTCAGTGCCCAGGTTGAGCTCATCAGAAGTCCACTCTAGACTCCATCAGGGGGTTTCCTATACTAATCACGGCTTCACCAACCCCTTCAAATACCAAAGATTTTCATTGTGCACATATCAATTAAATATTTTTTTAAGTCTCTCCTGATTGAAGTATGTTTGTAGAGAAGCAATTTGGAGCTGAAACAACTGGTCTGATTTAAAACGATTGACAGAATAAGGTCCAGGCCCACAGTGGGTGACGTGATGTTTGAAGACTTGAAGGATGATACATTTGATTGGCCCCATTCCAAACATACACCTACAAAATGACTGCTAGAAATTAGACAGTGCTGGCCTACATCAGTGCGTACCAAAGTAGAAACTAGTGGAGGAGGGACTCGCAAGTCACCTCTGAATGCAGAAAACCCTACAGCAGCTGCCCACGGCTGCTAACGCTCTGCCCAATAAGGTGACTGCTCAGTCCACACCTACAGAGAAACACACATTTACCCTGGCTAATCATGTTGACTTCTTACTGTATATCATATTCTTACAATGTATTTTAACTCTCTTGCTACACATACTTACATTATGTCTTGCCATGTGTGCCAACAACATAGCACGACATATATAAAATAAATGGTTCTTATTCGGTGCAAATGAAAGAAATAGGATGAGTGTGAGAGAGAGACGGAGAGAAAGACAAATAGAAACTTTAGAGGAGACCTTTCAATCAATACTTCTATTATCAAGTGTATCTTTCGCAAAATTGTACTCCTATAGATTTCTTTGTAAGTGTTACCTAATCCTACACTTTTGTATTTCTTCCAGGGATAGCAATGTCAATCTGTCCAGCAGTCATCAGTTGATCCACCACTTTGGTCAAAATAAAATATCTCAATAAATCTTGGATGGATTACAAAAAGTGGTTCAGACATGAATTTCTACTTCAGGATTAATTGTTATCACTTTGGTCTTCTGATCTGAACACCTTAGCTGTACGTCTACTTTTTGTTTTTAGTGCTAATTGGCAAATGTTAGCAACAAGATAAACTCAGATAACATGGTCAAGTGGTTCTCAACATTTTTGGTGTGAAAGACCGCAAAACAAAGCCGTGGACCGGTATCTGATAAGATGTAGTCTTTACTGTAGATTTCGCATTTACACGGATTCAGGTTGATGGCAGACAGTAGAAGGGAAAAACAAACACGACAGTAAAACAAAACAGGCATGCCATATGTGTGACATATGTTGCTATAGTTATGTTGTATTGTTTACAAAGAATGGCATTCAAATATATTAAATGAAATTAATTTCATGTATATTATTTAATGTAATTTATTAGCATCTGGTTGTCCAGATTGCCCATGTTTCCGCCTTGTGTTTGGGAGCTAAATTCTGTAGTGAAGGACGGCAAAAAATGGTGTCTACCAAGACCGGTGTTTTCTGCAGGCCTCACCTAACTGTACCATCCTGCTCTCACCCACTAACATGACATCCGGTTTGCCGTCTGCCGGAACTACTGGTCCATCATCTGGCCCACAAGACAATTTCATAAAGGTCCCCTCATATTTAGAATTTAAAAATGTATTTTTCTAAACCTGAAATAAAGGCTGAACTGAAGCACAGCCACCTTCAAGAGAGGTGAATCATTTTGTGGATTTCAATGTGACTTCTCCCCATCTCCTCTGCAAGGAGAATGCTACTGTTCTCAAGGAATATAATCCCAAGTGGCATTAGGCCTTTCTTGACTAAACGTGTAAAATAATAGGTATTATAAATACATCAGGCGAGGAAAGAGAAAATGGAGTTTCTTAACTTTGGAGTGTATATAGTTGATATTTATTGTTGAAAAAAAGTTTTGTTCATGCTCAGCACTAAAAAGGAAGCTGGTAAGAAGGAAGTGGCACTCAGGCAGTGTGAGTTTAATGCCCCTGATCTAATGTGTAACACCAATCACCAACCAGCATCACCATCCTAAAGCTCCAGTAAAAGCAGATTTGGCAAGGAAAACTTTACTCCCTTGCTGTGGCAAAAAACCAGAAGGGACTGAACATGCTGTACTGTGGGCAGGTTTACAAGCATAAGCTGCTAGGGCTAGCAGGCTAACAATAGCACGCCACAAGCTAAAATTATTATCCCTGTTTTTTACACTTTATTATCTTTACCTTCTGTCTCTGCCCTTGCACGGACTGCTAGATATACAGAATCCCTCCGATTTTTCACAAACAATTCTCACTTTCTGAACAAGTAGTCAAATCTGCCCTGTGTCTTAAACTGCATGAGTGAACAAAGGTGGGAAGTTGAACATTAAGAAATTGAGGCTCAGGAGACAGTTTTTCGATTTGAAAGTGGCTTGGTAGAGCATGAGAACGCTGGCCCCAGCTTTGAGAATCATAGCTAAATGAAACTTTAACAAATTTGATTCTGACTCAAGGCACTATAGGGTAAATATTATTCAAACTTATCAGAAATGTAGGTTTTAGGTTATTCTGGTTCAGGAGTCACAGTAGCAGTTTTCTGATACTACCTCTACATTAAGCTGACTAACAAACATTTTATTTACAGGCCCTCAAAAGGATCTTTTTCCGTTGATGTTTGCCAAAAAGACTGGTTGACATCAACTTTAATGTTGTCAAGCAATAAAACCTGTTAATGTCCAAGAGCTTACATAACTAAACCAGCATATTCCCTAAAATGATGAAGTGTTCCTTTAAGCAGACTCTTGAAGATGATCCTATATGGTGCTATTCCCATTTCACACATACGCTAAATCGACCTCTTCACAGCCGCTACACTCACAGTTAATCCAGATCAACCAGAACACTTAATGAATGTACACCAGATGATAACTTCCATACCAGCTTATCTGATGTGTTAAACTAGAGTCCTGTACTTTCATAAATGTCCAGCTAAAGCTTATCCAAGAGCAAAAAATAATGGCCTTTCAGCAAAGGTTGGTGAGATTTGTGAATTTAACTTCAGTTAAAGTTAAGGCGCAACTGAAAGTCAGAAAAATTAGTCTACTGGACTGCAGTATATGTACTAATTAATCCTTTATCAACCAAACTGGTTTGTATGTGAAAATGTGTAAAGACATTCTCAGTGTACTGATGTACAATAGATAGCTGCTAGATCTTTGAGAAAACTGTACACAGACAAAGAAGCCATTATGTGAAGGTGCCTCACAATGTCACAATGGTTTTCAGACACAGGTGATTGTCTGAGAAGGGTCAACCTACAACTTGTTCTGTGATCAGATTGGGTCGGAGCTTGACTTCCCTCCTAAGACCCCAGTTCTGTGAGCCAGTGGTGTTTAAGCTAATCTGACTGTGCCAGATGTTACACAGAACCATTTGGGAAGTTGCCATTGGAAACTGTTTCAAAAAGTACTCTGCATATGATTGGATGACTAATCTGTCCAAACTTCAGATCAATGAACTATATAAAGTAGTCAAACTCTGTCGGTCGGGAGCAAGGTGAAAAAATATTTTCATTAAGAAAAGCCTTCAGGGCTGTTCTTTGCTCTTCTTTCAATGAAGAAATATTCTCCATTTCTGATGCTAGCAGCATCTACACTAACCTTTATGTGCCATTGCTGCTTAACAAACAGTCCTGCCAACAAGAAGCAAATACCTTTCTTGAAGTACATATCATACAGGTGAATCGGTTGAATATGGGCACTTTCTAATTGATGATAACTGTATATAAAAAAAACTGTTGGCTATTGTTTCCCACTTTATAAGAACATTACGAGTCTTGCTGAGAACGGTTTAACTTCTGTAAATGTTCAGCACAGATATTTTACACATGAGTATGTATTTAAAACTGCTACTCACTACTGCTACTCACTACTAGCAACCACTTGGCTCAACAGTATATTTCTTATAAATAAGAAATTACAATATATGCAATACCTGCATCAGAGGGGCCTGAGGGGGGGATGCTTTTGGATTTGGACCCACAGGTCAAATTAAGTCTGACAAATAAAACGTATTGAAGCATATTAAAATGGAAGGCCTGCTCCAATGATTTAGTAGCTTAGTGCACTTCCAAAAAGTTGGAGGATCAAATCAAATCAAATCAAAACAATTAATTGATCATCAAAAAAGTTGCAGATTAATTTAATATAATTATATAGAATTAATTTAATTGTTGTAGCTCTAATGAAATAGTGATGAACCTATAAAGTTCATCAGTCACCTGAATCTGCAGCTTTAAATGTTATATATAGAGAATTCACTTGCCACTAAAAGTTGCACTTACATGTCAGACTAATACAATGGGCACTACGGATCATCATAAAACAGACGTCAAACTGGACAGAAACAAAAAAAAAATCACCAAACAGCCAATTTTCAAACAAAGCTTCTTTGGTTGAAATAAACTGTTAATTTAAAATAGGCTACAATGGCTGCAATGTAACGTTAGATAATTCTTAGGGACAAAGAGTCCAACAAAATTAGGCAAAGGATCCCTACAGCAATAGACTTTTTGTTTAACTAGAATCAGCCATAATATTTCTATCACAAAAATTGTTATTTTACCGCCATTTAACGTCACTCAAAGTGGACAGAAACAAAATAAAACTCACCAAACCCATCTTTGTTAGTCTTTCCACTGTTCCAACAATCACCAACTTTAAATCATTAATTCACCGATGTAGATATGAAAACCAGCAGATTTATTTGCTCTTCTCAGTTGTACATGGAAGGGCTCACATGCATTAGCATACACATGCAGCTAGACTGGTTTTGTAAATAAAGCACAGAGAAGATGTGATATCAACACAGGCAAAGTGAGTGTGACGTCATTCTCTGCTCAGGACGCCATGACGCCACAATATCTTTACACAGCAAATAGTTGTTTGCTGTCATAGGCTGATGTTTCCAATCTCATATATATAATCTCTTCTTCGATCTTTTTTTTTCCTCTGTGAGGTCCGCCACTTCACTGTTTTAGTTCACTCACGCTGCTCTCATAGCCCACAGCAGGCATTTAGCCACTAGGGAGACATACGGACATCAAAAGATGGTGGAGACCAAAAACCGAGCTAAAAGTAGAGTGGATACTGGACTCACATGTGCCACGTGGGCAGAAACACAACTCTAAATGAATGATAAATGTAGCTTCTGCATATGTAAACAAGCAATTGTTTGCTAACAAGTTTGCTACATCAACTTAAAAGTTGATAATATGTCAGGCAGACAATGCGACAACCATCTGGCCAGATGTACAGAGATGTGAAAATAAGACACAGACAGTCTGAGCATTTTAGACAGGTATACATACCTGTGCCTTTAAATGTGGTAACAACACTTAGCATGACCTAGTTTGCTTGAAGCTCAATGAACTCTTTGACCTTCTGAGCTTTGGTGCTTGAACGGTTGTTCATAGCCTTTGATCTTCTGACTCTGAGCAGAAACAAAAACCAAAACAACCTGATGCTACACTTCTTGTTCAAATAAACATTGTAAAGCCCATCTCATATTCTTGAATATGAATGAACAGCACTTGTTTTTACCTTCTTTTCTGTCATATGAAATACATAATTGGATCACATGTCATGCTCTATCATGTGTCTGCGTCTCTGTGAAACCCTAAAAAAAAACAGATCATTCATCGTGTGCGTTGATCATTCCAGTGTATCCAAGGGATACCGCCGACAAAGCATAATTATATTAATGGAAACCAGTATTAACACTTCATCCAGGTAATGATATATGCTGCTATTCTTTGCAAAGCTTTTGGATAAAGCAAGGTCAGTGCTCAACAGATTGTGTCTGAGGCACAATCTGGGTCCTTTAGGTTAATAATAGAGATGGAAAACAGAGATGTCGTAGAGGAATCTCCCATACACACAACACTCATTAAAGATCAGGACAGGTTAACGAGGAAGGCTTTGCGTATGGCTGACGTCATTGTGATCCTGATCAAAACCCCTGGTGTACAACTCATTTGTCATTGAGGCAATAAGAGGACTGCCATCCTGAAAGGCTCTCCATCTCAGAGGATTTGAGGAAGATTAGACGGTTCTCAGGAGTAACTCCTTTGTTGTATTTGTGAATTAACTGTCAAGGGTGTTTTCCTGTGTCCTCATTCATTTCTAATACTTTTCTGTTGAGCATTTTTTTCACATATTAGTTTATTTAAGTTCTGCTGAGAAAAATGTCACAAAATTAAACAATACAAAAAACAAATAAAATGATATGCACTTCCATCCAGACCAATTTTCTGCAGTAGCCAAAGCTAGTTGGTTCACAGGTATCGATAAAATGTGTTTTACAAGGGGAGTATTGCCTAAATTTAACAACAAAAGAATTGCAGCCCACAACAGTACGTGACAACCAAAATATCTCACTCTGACCTGAATTCATGTTGGAATTTCTATTATTTTGTCTTGTGGTCATACACCTAAATAAATAAAAAAAAGTGGCTAACTGGCAACTGTATTTTCCAAGCACTTTGAATGTCCTGGTATCATATAAAACAATTTATATTGTATATTGGTTCTTTCTTCTTTTAACATAAGTTTGATGGGAAGAGTGCTACAGTGTGGTCAAATCAACATTAACTTCAACACAGAGAGCACAGAGAGACAACTTGTGGTTGCAGTTGAGCAAGTTTTACTACTTTGCTACTCAATGTCACAGTTTCATTTAAGAAGGAAGAGAGATAGATAGATAGATAGAACGAAAAGAGTGGTGGTACAAGACCATGAGGTGCACTGAAGATGTGAAATTTGGCACACAATGTAAAACCGCAGTAATCAATATTATTTTATTAATAATTGATTCACAAAGTCTGTTATCATCAACCCTAGAAAGACACCTGTTTTCAGCAAAACAGCATTGAAAATCCCTCTGTGTGCTTCCTGCCCAATAATAAAAAACAACTGAGAGACAACCCATCCAAGAGATACAATGTCTGTTCTCGGTGTCCTGTCTTGGACTGCCATACACCTGTTTTTTTTGCCATCCACTCTAGCCTGTACAAACTTTGTCACAGGTGATATGTCCCAGAGACATGTCGCGCTGAGGACAGTCTATCCTGCCCCCAAGTGGCAAAAAAATCTATGAATACAATATGCGGGACATGATTTGCAGCAGGATGCATTGTACCATTCATATACTGTATGTTGGCTTCAATTTTGAATTGTAATAAAGCAAAATAAAAATCACCTGCAACCTTCAGCAATATACATACTCGGGCTGTCCTCAATACCCTTTATTGGACTCCAGAGCTGGTAGTAATCAACAGCAGATATTTGAAGCTTTGGCAGGGAAGGGGGGAGACTTTTTTACACCATCTGCAATCGACCCCTGACTCTCCTATACAGCCTACTTACAACCACAACATGATCTCAAACTCAAACCCCGGATTTGGGCCAACTGGCTGGTATTGTCAGGGCCACTACAAAAAAGCACAATATTCTGTATTTTCAATTATGTAATATTTCAAACACTAACATCATACTTAAAAAAAAGACGGTTTCTATACATTTTTATAGCATAATTATATAACATTGTTGTTGTTCGCAGTCAAACATTATTTCGTGCCAAATAAATTACAGTTTTAAAATTATAATTGTCTTTTTATTTTAAATTGATATGTATCAACTACAATTATATTTTTTATATATTTTTGACATCATGTCACAGGCCGGAGGGAGGGGTATAGAGGTACGGAAATTGCCCCTGGGCTGTTAGTTTGGCACCACCGCTCTACAGAGAAACACGGAGAGAGACTCCTCCTCCACACACACCTCACCTACTGTTGTTTTTTGGGCAACTTTGACTAAGAAAGTGCGAGAGAGAAACAGAAAAAAACGTGCAGCGATGTGCAAATATCTGAACCTCAAAATGGAAAACCAAATACCTTCCCAACAAACGAATATCCAAATATTCGTCCAGCCCTAATACATAGGTTCACTTCACAAAATGTTAGTGTAACTCAATGGATGCACAATTACTATTAACTGCGTCCAAAAACAACTACGCTATAACATTGTTAACTATAAAAGGTTTTTTCAACTTTGCTTACTCTGTAGAAGGCATGAGAGCATATTATGTGTAAAGTGAAATCAATATGCTACAAAAATGTTGCTGCAGACCACAGTGTCACTTTGAAGATCTACAGTATGTACACAAGGTGAAGCCAGATGTTGCACTATTGTGGTTTATAATAGAAAGGCCACAACAACCCCCAATGCATTATACTTCCTTCTTTCAATTCAATAGATCAGGTATAAACAGATGAATAACTTATGAATGTTTAAAACCTATATTGTCTCTTTTATTGGCACATTACTAGCTTGCATTACTGCCCTCTGCAGTCACCACAAATATGTTTCCCTTCTCATGCTCGTGCCAACAACTTATACAAACAACACTACAGCACAAATAGTGTTCAAAAACTCTGCAAGGTCCCTTTAACCACATAGGTGTCATTGCAAAAGCCTCGGCTGAAAATGTACATATTTGTACTAAAGTCTTCTAATACGCACCATCAAAATACAGTCATTAATACAGTTCTTTTTGGTGTATCAATTTATGTAACTTTTGAACAGCACTGAAAAGGAAGGCTGAAATGAAATATAAATTTAGGATGAGAAAGAAATAAAAGACCCTCCCGTGCTCTCCCAAAAAAGTCAGACTATGCTTGCTTCAACCAAAGGAAAAGTTAGAACCCCCTCCCCCTTTTCCATATAACCCCTTAGCATGCAGCACAGTTTGTTGTAGATATGTAATACTTGGTACACATGCTGATCATACAGGCCTATGCTTTAAGATTGCCAACGTGTATCTTCTACGGTACACCTTTACTTTTGCTGAAGGGACTCATCCAAAAAAGGTAAAGTTATATATTTTCAGTTTGCACAAAAAGGTCAAATCATGACACAATCGATCAAATCTTAGTTTAGAAAAAACCTAATTCACAAAGATCTGCCAGGCTTATACTAATATGTTGTAATATTGCTGTACAACAAATAATCCAGTACCCACAATGCTTTGCAAGGCATTCAAGGAACATAGTGAACATTTATCTTCATGCTGTAGGCTGCTCATTGCTGGCAGCACATTTGTACTTGATATTAGTTCTCTCTCCTCTTGGATTACATTCCTGTCCCCTGTCTGTGCAACAAACTTCACCTAATAGCTCAGACACAGCACTGAATATATGACCATATCTTCTATAATATGTATTCCTGTGGGGTTGGGCATTAGTGTGTGGCGCTCACAAGTGACTTTACTTTATGCTATTTTTATGTAATAGTTCTCTAACAGCCTATCATATTCTCACTGGGACTTAAAAGTGTGTTGACGGCACACACAGATACTCAGTGGTGAGTTTATGGCGACCTTATTGCACTTTATGGTATTTGTTTTAATCTCTTGAGGCATCACCATAACATTCTTACAGGCCCTTAATGCTGTGCCGCGTCTGCGCTGCTCAATAGTGAGTTTCCAGTGACCTTATCGCACTTTATGGCATTTTTTATGTCCCGTAACAGCCTCTCACTGTGTTCGACTGGTTTAAGTGGTCTCAAAACCGACGGTCTGATATTCTCGACCACAAACACGGGGATATGATGGCCATTACGTAACGCAATTTACGGAATACCCCACGGGCCAATTAAACGGATAACGATATACGGATAACATTTTCAGTAATCTGCTCGCCTTGCATAACAGCGGGCTCTGGATGCGCTGCGTGGACAGATGCGCAGGCTGGCGATATCGGTAATGGATTGTAAACACGGGCTGCCTATAGGCCTCGGCTGCCTCAGATATTATTCTGATGGAGAAGAGCCACCTTCTCTCCCCGCCACCTGCAGAATGCGCAAGTCTATAACAGCCCACTGCAGCCCCGTAGCCTCTTGATTTATTGCACTGCACAACACAGATAGCGAGCGGGCTTTAGCAGAGATCTTTGCAAAAAATAAATAAAATAAATGTATGCAACGACAACACAGACAGCAGAAAAAGCAGTTTGGCGTTAAAAAAAAAAAAAAAAAAAGGCAGTGAAAATTATGCATAGTGTGGCCTAGAAATAAATAACAGACGGTGACAGCCCTCAGTATTGATTTAGATGAAGATGCACAGCAGAGATTCAGTCATTCCGCTCAAATGGTGCTTACCTCCAGCGTTCGTATCTCTTTCTGTGTCAAGTCGTTGGATGTGGCACATTTGGTCCGTAAACCCTCCAAACTAGAAATGCTTATGTCTATCATATTTTGCACCAACTCGCACTGCTGCAAGGCTTTCTGCAAACTAAGATGCTGCTCCTCGCTTTTTGTCATCTCCTCGTTCATAGTTTTGCGAGCAGTAGTCGTTATTTTCCCGTTGCACTTTTCAAAAAAAAAAAAAAATTAAATAAACCAAAACAACAACAACAACAACAAAATAATAATTCAGAAAAGAAACGTGGAGAAGCCCACGGAGCAGAGCAACCTGCAAAACGCCATGAAACGAGATGCTGTGGGTTTACAGACGGGGTTTGAGCCGTGAGAGAGTCGACTCCATTGCAACAACAGTCCTCGTAGTTCCTGCTGTTTCATCAAGGTGTCTCTGGTTGTAGGCTAAATCAAACACAATATGAAGATACCGAGCCGGACTACGCGGTTTGCCACAGCATCCATTGGGTGCCCCTTCGTTTCAAATGGATGTTTTAAAAAAAGAAGAGAAGCTGTTCAGCGCATCATAAGCAGACGTATCGGAGGGGAAAGCCTGGCGGTTTTAAAGGTGCTGATGTGTGGATTGGATGCAGGTACTCCCTGTCTCCCTTGGCAGCAGCTGCATCCCGGTTTGCTCCCACCACACCGACATGTTTCCTGTCAATCAAACCCACAGCAACAGCAACAGCATCGCATCGCCCAGGCACCGCCGTGAGGGGCCGCTCTCGCGAGATGATAGCGCTGAGTGCAGTGGGCTGCGCTGCTTTGACCAGTCTCCAGGCCTGTGTGTGTGTGTGTGTGTGTGTGAGAGAGAGAGAGATACACAACTGACACTTTTCACATGTTTTGGAGGAAAGATGTACGGTCATCATCGTTTTTACACACACCCTAGATGTGTGCACTGCCATACAGGACACCTACACACATGCCTACACTCACCTACAGCCTACACACACACTATTTCTATACAGTGTGTTATAGTGGGTTTCAATCGGTCTCTTTTCCCTTCTCTTTACTGTGATTTGTGCATTTATGGTACTTTTTCTTTAATTTATTGACAGCATTTTTAAGCCTTGAGAGTCTCATCATATTAGGACGAATTTAAACTTTACCTCACTTAACCTTTTTAGAGATGTTTTTAGAGACTTCCTTTTATTATTATTCCTTTTAATTTATTTGATGACTTAAGTTATTTCATTTGAGTCAGATCAATAATAAAACACATAATCAACTATTAAATTATGATGTATTATTACAGATTAAGATTTAATTACTGTATTGATCCCCAGGGACAAATGACCCAGTAGTCACTTGTGCTGTATAAACTAATTAAAATTAGCTTCACCCTTACCAGTTAAAACATTAAAGTGATAATGCAATAATGCAGTTCTGGTTAATGAGTACTTTTACTTTAAGTAAATGCAAGTCTTCTACCTGTAGCAGAGTATTCTGTTGTATTGCACTTGTACGTCTTTTAGATCTGAGTATGTCTTCCTTTTTTGTCTGCAGCTTTAAGGTGAAATAATAATTCAAATGCAGGCTTGTCATGTGTTCTGAAATTAAATGAATGAAATGCTGGTACATGACATATGTACTGCATAGAAATAAGCATATTTGATTATCATCACAGTATTGTTTGAAAAAAAAAAATATTGCCCACATAATTTACATAGAAAGTCAGTGGAGAAAATATTAATTCAAATGGCTCGAAGCAAAATCAGGTTCAAATGAGCTTTAGATTATGAGAGAATTGCGTGTCCTGCTGTATGTAAGCATCAGACACGGGACAATAGTTGTAAGAAGAATTGCAATATAAGAAAGACCACGTTGGAGTAAAGGTGAGTAAAGTTCAGAGGAGAATTTATGGGATTTATTTCCTTAAATTGTAAGAAAATTGTAAAGTAAAAATCTGACCCATGTGTAGAATTTTAAGGCCTTTTTACTTTTTTTTAATTGTTGGATCAAGTATAAACATCATAACTAGCCTACTTGACCATAACAGTGATGAAGTTACTTGTAAAGGACTATATAAAAAAATATATATATTCTAAAAGTCTTATGGGCTTAACTGAATTGTGACAATTTGCTCTCTTCAGACCATTGGTGGGAGAAATCCCAGCAGAGGGGGGTCTGAACTGTACACAGCAATGTCATCTCTCATGAGGCAGAGGAGAACACTAGTGGGAAATTTGTATGACATTTTCTCTGTCACCTGCAGAGACTTCAGCCAGCATTGGGTCCAGCCCAGCTGAAAAGACTGGCTAACAGAGAGAGACATAGAACAGCATATTGAACTCATTCTTGGTTTTAATCATTTTAATTTTATATAAAATGTTTTCAAGAACGCATTTGTTCCAGAAATTATTATTAATATTTACAAAATGCACTAAAATAGCCTATGATCAAGCAGCATGGTGTATGCTCACATTTCATATCTTTCACACACTTTTTACTGTGGCTTACCATGTCATCGAGGCCCCGCCCACAGGAGCCGACAAAGCGATCCCATTGGTTGTACGCCGTGACGTTTGACGCATGTTTTGTAGTGCCGCGCGCCAAACACTGCCACTAACAGTGGAAGTGCTAAAAACTCTTAAAGTATTTAACCCGGTTTGGAGCTAAATTCACAGATAGAGAACACATGGCTTCTACAAACAAAGCACCCTTACAGACCAGAAATTTACCTTGGTGAGTTAAAAGTCGTCGTTTATCACAAATTAGTTAAAATAGTTAGTGCTAGCTAGCTAACATGCCTACTATGGACTCAAGCTAGCAGCTCGCCTCATTATTAGATGCCTGTCCTCTATTCAGGCTCCTTTTCTGGGCTTTTTGTTTTCAAATAACGCTAGATATTCCTCATACTTGTAAAACGAACATTTAATGTGAAGCAGTGTCAGCTTCTCTTTATTTCGGCACATATAATAGCTGGTTATTCCATCAAGCATCGCCGTTTTGCCACTTGAACCAGCTGGCTCATATGAAGTGCTGCAGGGTCTGCAGACGATGAAGTGGACATTTGTTTGATATATATTAGTGCATGGTGCAAATTATAGATGCCGAATTGAAAAGTGGCACCCAACAATTTGAAGTCTGCAACGTGAGTCACAGGTTATAGCATACGTACCCAAACAGATTAGTAACAGGTTTTAAAGTAGAGAAATTTGAATGAAGTTCCTTCTGTAGTTTACACCAGATTACAAGTTGGTAATAGGTTATGTTATTTTGAGTTAGTCCTGTACTTACAGTAACAGTCTTTTAGCAAAAGAAAAGTGTTTAATATTGATAACAATATTGATGGAAGATCTATTTCTGCTCCATATTTCAGGGTTGAAAAATACAGACCACAGAAACTTGATGATCTGATCTCACATAAAGATATTCTAAGCACCAGTAAGTATGTGGGCTATATGTATTATGCTTATTCTTAAAGCATCTGCACAACAGGGTTCATCAGTAACACCTTCCACTAAAGGATTATAAATCTGCTGTCCCATTTATTTTTCATGTTTTATTACATTTAATTATTACTACCAAACAGTACATAAATATGAATTACAAAGTCATAACATATTTGTTTTTATTAAACTCGTAAACCTTTGCTGCTGTCTGTCAGTGTGGTTGTCTCTTGTCTTTGTTTGCTATAATTGTACTGTAAGATTTAATAAAGATACGAAAGCCACAGCTTTCAAAACTTTCCTCATGTTTTTAATTAATAGTACTGTTCAACTGTTTTTCATGTCTTTAGTCCAGAGGTTTATTAGTGAGGACAAGCTCCCCCATCTCTTGTTCTATGGCCCCCCTGGAACAGGCAAAACCTCCACCATCCTCGCCTGCGCCAGGCAGCTGTACAAGGACAGAGAGTTCAACTCTATGGTGTTGGAGGTACGCTACAACTCCTCGTTTGACCCATTTGGTTTATTAGCTTTTCTGTATCTTTGCTCCTGAGATCTTCAGTAGTTCGGGACTTTGTGGCTCTTTGATTTGAATATTTGACTGATTTTGTTGTGCAGCTAAACGCATCAGATGACAGAGGTATTGATGTAGTACGAGGTCCCGTTCTAAGTTTTGCCAGCACCAGGACCATCTTCAAGTAAGACGAACAAAATCCAGCTACTACACCTGTCACATATCTTCTGTTCAGAAATGAATGTTCTTTATGCTCTTCCCTTTATTTGCAACACATAACTACAGGGTGAATTATTTAAACTGCTCCCTTTTTGTCCATCCCTCTTGTCCTCCAGGAAGGGCTTCAAGTTGGTGATACTGGATGAGGCTGATGCCATGACCCAAGATGCCCAGAATGCATTGCGGCGAGGTAAAGCCATCTGTTCTGCCGGGCGTTGCCCACTGTGAGCCACACGCCTCACTGAGCAGCCAGACAATTTGGCTTCTGGTGAATTACAGTGTATCTGCTTGTACACCTTGAAATTCATTTTAAACCGAAAACCTGTCTTTAAGATTTGGTTTTAACTATTGATTAAGCTTAACTGGAACATTTAACTACTGTTTTTTTTTATTTTTATTTTTTTTATTACATGTGTTTGTGTCATCATAGTAGGGCTGCAACTAACAATTGTTTTCATTATAGATTAATCTGCCAATTATTTTCACGATTAATTATTTGTCAAAAAAAATTGTTAATTGCAGTTTCCCAGAAAAAAAGTCTATTGTGCCATTAGCAAATTATGTGGTCTAATTTAGTGTTTAAATTCAGCTGCTTCAGGGGCAGGGGGAGCAATGACATTTCCTAATCCAAGAGTTTACAACTTTTCTACAGATTATTACTAAAACCATAGAAGTTATAGAAAAAGTAAAAAACAGTCTTGTCTACAAAAGACCACACATGCATGCAGTATTTATATAACTAAATTTTATTATATATATATATATATATATATAAGTAACATTTTAGATGCAGCATTGTATCTTTCACGTTTCTTTGTTACACCAACTTCTGACTTGTGCTTTCTTCTCCTCTCGCTGTCTCAGTGATTGAGAAGTACACAGAAAACACTCGATTCTGTCTGATCTGCAACTACCTGTCCAAGATCATCCCGGCCCTGCAGTCTCGCTGCACCAGGTTTCGCTTCGGCCCGCTGTCCCCGGACCAGATGATCCCTCGGCTGGAGCATGTAGTCCAGCAGGAGAGGTGTGTGTTAGTGTGAAGGGTAAAAGTTTGAATAATGTTTCTACACCCACAAAACTAGTGAGACCATCTGCAAGACATTGTCAGTACTTGTTGGCCTTTACACTGTTATGCTCCATTATGTCATTATGCTACCAGTTTGGGTTTCACAGGAAACGTGTTGTTATTTTTTTAGCACAAAAAAGGAATTACTTAAAGGCACAAAAAAAGGGAAGGAGCTGTTTATCTAACCCTTTGGACATATTTCTCCAAACTTGAGTTTTCTTACTGTGACAAATAAAAAAAAAATGACATCCTCTTTGTAACAGCAATTAATATAGTTCATGGGAAAGAATTTAAATTTAAGGTTATATCAGAGGCAGTAGCATGAAATCAAATCATATCACAGTTTGACAGTAATACATTTATGTTCCAGTAGGACACACACAGTTTAGCTTTACATTGATCTGACAGATTTCATCTTTTTGTGGCAGCCTTGACGTAAGTCCAGATGGAATGAAGGCCCTTGTGACCTTAGCATCAGGTGATATGAGAAGATCGCTCAACATACTGCAGGTGCGACCAACCTCTTGACCACCGTGCCTTGTAGCATTCTGTCACTGTTCTGTTAAGAGTTTTCATTCATATTGTGTTTTGAAACAGCTAAAAAAACAAATACATGACACTTATTAAATATAATTATAGAAGGGTACTAACTGTATTCCACCTCTGTTTTCAGAGCACCAGTATGGCGTACGAGAAGGTCACGGAGGACACCGTGTACACCTGCACAGGTCACCCCCTCCGCTCGGACATAGCCAACATCCTCGACTGGTCGCTCAACAAAGACTTCAACACAGCTTACAAGCGTATCCTTTACCTCGTCTTGTCATCCAGGATAACTCACTCAGGAAGCTTCACTATAGAATAACGAGTGCATATTTCTGTTTATATAACCAACAAGCTTTTTATCCATCTTGTGAAACCACTTAACACCAGTTCTGTTTGTGTTATTTTAACTCCTTAACGCCTTCTTCACAGAAATCCTTGAGCTCAAGACTTTGAAAGGTTTGGCACTGCATGATATCCTCACTGAGGTTCATCTGCTCATACACAGAGGTAAGATTTGGGACACTGCAGATGGCAGCACGTGTAAAGATTTAATCAGCAAATTAAAATAAATAACTTATTTTGTTTAAAGTTTTATGCTGGCATGTTCAATTTGTGTTAACCAATGTAAAATAAGAGTTTTCACCATTAGAACTATTACTTGAGCTGTGGTTGGTATGGTCTGTACTTGTAGGTTAAGTCTCACTGCTCTCTAAGGAGGGTTCAGGTATTTAATATTTCTCCATTTCGATGCTGTTTAGCTCTTTTGTTGCTCAATGCTCTCTATGTGTGAGTGGTTTCTGTGTTGACTGTCACACAACTAAACAATGTCTAACAGGAGAACCAACACATCTGTGTTAGACACATCTTCATTTTGATTTAAACAACTTAAATACGAATACCTTCACTTTCATATTAACGTTGGTTGTGTATTATTGTTACTAAAGTTTTAATTTCCCCTTGTTTCATTGATGGGTTGGTATCTGTTGACCTTTTTGCCACTTTCTGTAGTTAGGTACTAGACAAGTATCTGAATTATTTTTTTCTTTTTCCCCTACAAGTGGACTTCCCTCCAGCTATTCGGATCGGTCTGCTCATCAAGTTGGCTGACATCGAGTAAGTGAGCTCATTCGTGCCTCCTCTCCATAAACAAATATTAACAGGAAGGCTCAGCTTACATTGCATACAAGTAATTCAGAATAACACATTGACACCATGAAGGCATCCAGATGTTTGGAAATGTTGCTTCTTGACTTACCATGCATCATCTCCTCAGACACAGGCTCGCCTCAGGAACCGATGAGAAGATCCAGCTGAGCTCCATGGTGGCAGCTTTCCAGGCAGTGAGAGACCTCGTGGTCAGCGAGGCCTCATAGATACAGTAACTGCTGTAGCCCACAACGAATCCCGCCTCCTGACTTTGTCACCAACACTTTAGTGGCTACCATCACTTGTGCTTGTACCACAATGACAATAAAGCTAGAATTTGTGATATTTTTGCAAGAATCTATTTTTCCTCTACAAGAGAAATAGGTCTTACCTTTCCTACCAAACAACAGTTTGGCCAAAATCTTCCCCTCCCTGTGGCTGTGGTGTGCAATGATGCCATGGATAGCTGAGAATAGGTAGGTTTTCTTTTCAGCCAAACAGGTGATTTTACTGATCAGTACACTCTCTTTATAAGTCAGTGAAATCACTTGAGTTTGTTTATTTAGAGAGAAAACAGAAGCCCTTGAGTATCCATTGCATGATTGCCCACCACTGCTCCACAGAGTCGGTGTAGAGTGCAGACACAAACGCTCGCAGCTATCTGAGTCACTCACATCTGCATACAAGCTGAGCAAAATGAAAGGCAGACATTTGTAACTCTAGTTACCAAAAAAGACCTGTCCTTTGGGCACTTAAAATATGGACTGTAAATTTAGTTGCCAGTGTAGGAACTTGCTGTCCCCAGTTCATCCATTAAAAATCTATGATGAGGTAAAAAATATTGAAGAAATGTTGTAATGTTAGAAAACACCATACACGTGAACATGTGTTTGAATCTGTTTAATAAAACTACTTTCTATAAGTCCAGTCTTTGTTATATTAACAATTAACATGTGCTGATACAGTAGTAGTGCATGTCCTGTTTTGTAATGACAGACAGGAATTAGAAACATATACATTTGATATTTACACAATAAATTAGGAGTATAAAATTGTGATATTCAAGTCAAGCATTTGAACATTGAGTTTATGCATCGTCTTACAGTTGTAGTGCAATAAATGAAATCCCTAATGTAGAAATGTTGCATCTAAGGTAGATTACAGTGAAGCCCGGTCCACACAACACGCATGAGCAGTGCATGCTTCTTTTTTTTGCTGCTCATGTTGACAGGTCAGAGCAGCCAGTGTTCTCATCTCACTACAGTTTCAGTGTATAGCTATAGAATGTCACATACGGGGGAAAAAAATTCAAACTCAAGACTTCCTGCATCTGTTTCAGAAATCAAAAGCTCCTTAGTGTTTCTGTAGACAGAATCCATTCATTTGTAAACAAGGCTTTCATCGTATTTATCAAAGAAACTCAACGTAGAACGACGGGGCTGGCATTAGCAGCGCCGCAGTAGAAACGCTCTCTGTGTGTGAGCTGCAGCAGTTCAGCGAGGTAGCTCACGCATGCTGTGTGGACAAGGGCTGAGAGATGCTTCCAGTGCTCAAACAAGCTTTGAAAGCATCTCGATTAGCAAACAAAAACAAATTATTATGAGATAGTGTATAACAATCACTTGCTGTAAATGTCAGTGGTTATTGTGTTAGTGCTCCTATTTAGCCTTCCCACTCCTCTTCATCTGAGGAGCAGCAGGTCTTGAGGTGGTCGGGGATGTTTCTGTAGGTGAGGTACTCGAGAATCCTCTTGGGGAGGGGCAGCGGCTCCATCTGGTGTGTGGACACCGAGTGGCGCAGGATGGATCGGCACAGGTGGCACAGGCTGGGCACCGTACGCGGAGCCTTCCAGAACCTCACGTGGCCGTCTCTGGTTCTGTCACAGGAAGGTATTGGTTAGTTGCCAAGAGGGCTTCATGCACTGCAACTTCAGAAAACATGCAGACCAGAAAAGGAAGTCTCTCACTTACACTGAAAAGGTGGAAACACTAAACAGGTTAGAATGTCTTGAATAGGGGCTGCAGTTTCAATTAAAGCACTGAAAACAGTTGGAGTCTCGTTTAAAGAGTAAGAAATGAAAGAGGTTAAAGTGCCGGAGAAAAAGTGTGCGCGATGTGGTTTATTTGAGCTGCTGAATAAATGTGAAACACTACAGTTCTGTATCTGCAGCACTTTTCTGTAAGTTGTGTATGTGGCTGATTTCAGTTTGCTAATGTTTTATCTGACCAATTATCCAAAAGATTGAATTATATTCAACTGAAAAAAGCAGCAAATAACCAAATAACTAATTATTTTAGCTCTATAATTATGTTTTACCTAAAAGAAATGAGAATTTGGAGCCAGTAGGGAAGTGGGTTGCTGAACTCTAAAGTCTACAAGCAGTAAGTAAACGCTTGATGGATTTTTTTACCCCGTGGCAACCACTCCCCCTCCTGGATGGTAGTTGCAGCAGAGTCCATTAGAGTCTCGGTCTGCCTTGGTCAGCATCACCATCCCTTTCTTTCCTGGCTCCCAGATCCGAAGAGCTCTGCAAACACAACACATCCATCTGTAATCATTCTGTCCACAAACATGTACATGATGTACTAATACAACAGATTCATGAGATGGAAGTGATAAACTACTCACCTGTCGTCAGTTACGATCGCCAAGTACAAACCGTTGGGGGAAAACTGTATTGCTGAGATTTGGTTTTGCCCGTAATCTTCAAAGTAGTCGCTGTGGATAAAAAAAAACAATGTAGAATAGCTTTTAGGAATGATATTACTCTGTACTAAGTAGGCATACCGGTTGTCAGAAATCCTCAATGGTCATGACTTGAATGTTCAATTTTACTGTCACAGTGTGTCAGATGTAAACAGTCATAATAATGGTGTAGGTTGCACCTTACCCATGAAAACTGGCATCAAAAATCTACTTTCTTAGAGCAAAATCAAGTTCTGTATGTAAAACTGTTCACTTACAGTATTAGAGATGTAATCTAAGATGCACTTGCCACCAATGTGAAGGATCACCTAGTTGTGCTCAGGATGAGTTCTAGGAATGCACACGCCTTTCATTTCCAGCACTAAATGATCAGTATGTTCTAAAACTGAAAACTGAGTGTGAACCTACACCAGGGTGGCCAGTTTCTCTGCAGTGTACGGGTCCCAGAGGTCGATCCACCAGCTGGAGCCACTGAAGGCTGCGGTGGCGAGCAGCGCCCCGTCAGGAGAGAAGTCACAGGAAGACAGGAGGTACAAGGTCTTACGGGTCCCTCCTGTCAGGTTCCTCATGAACGTATACGACCGCAGACTCCACAGACACACCATCTGATGAAGGTAAAACCATTAATGAGTCTTTAAACCTCGCTGTAAGGACTATTTTTTAATTGGGAATAATTCATGTAGGTTTAGTGGAGGCTCAGTTATTCTGCCCTACAGTAATTACTGCAGAGAAAGTCTAGTGATTTGATTCTCAGTGATGTACTGACTCAGTGAATGTCAACAGGACCGGCTGGAACACGCAGCAAACCGTTTAAAGTGCGATTGTGATCTTAGAGTCTGGTGTTATACAATGTTAAGCTGTCTGCTTATTTTTTTTGCAAATGAGAATGTGACAAATTAGCAGTTTGACAGGAGTGGGAAAAGCTCCCCGGGGCTCCAAATGTCTCCAAACAAAGAGAACAAACTGCTAGCTGTCAGCATTACAACAACTAAACACAGGATGAAGACAACCAGATCGCTGCATGTTTGGGAGCAGCAGACAATCGCACCAACAAGCAAACTGTGGAAAGAAACATCTTAAAAGCTACAAGTAGTCAGTTGAGTTGGTACTCAGTTACACCCTTCTGGACTCACAAATCACCAAATAAATATAAACATTTGCCATCAAAAGGAAATACTGCCAGAACGAATGCTTAATTATAAAGAAAAAGACGCTCACTTTGATTAACAATCATTGCAGTGTCTTTGAAAAAATCACAAAGCAGGGCAAAGGAAACAGTCTCATTCTCTTGAACTGAGGTGCTGAATATTTACCTCTTTGGCACCCTTCTGATTACTGGAGGAAACGGTCATTAAATTAACTGATTTCACAAAAAACTTCCTGAATGGATCTAGATTAAAAACCATAATGGAGGGGGGGCTTTGCTCTGTTAGAAAGAGAAGAGACTTTGGGAATTTATTAGTATTGTAGTTTCAAATACAGGTGTATCAAAACAACACATGCACAAAACAAATATATCTGACAAACAATCCCCTTCAGGGTCCACAGTAGTGAAAATGAAAAAGTGTCTCTTTTTGTTTTGCAAAACCAACATACTTTTACAATAACACACTCACTCTGTCAAATCTGCCGACAGAGGCGATCATGCTGCAGTCTGATGAGACACTGCAGCTGCTGATCCAGTCTTTATGGCCAGAAAGCACCTGCACCTTTTTACCTACGACAGACAGAAAAAAAAAAAGTCTAATTGAACTGAATGAGACGGACTACAAAAGCATCACTGGATACAAATAGAAAATGGTGGAGAATGTGACTCCTGTATGTGTAAACATTAACATGTGTTTGCTTTTCTCTTCCATTCGAAACAGAAGGTTTGGTTCAGTTGGACTGCACGGTGACAAAACACAGAGGCGAAGTGATAAATACACAGAAAGAAGCAGAAAGATATTCAGGTGATAATTTAAAAACTGAAATTTCACATCCTCAATGCTTATTTCCTACTGTTGCTGTTCCTACGTGTGTGTCAATATCTCACAGTGAGCATTTAATGGCTTTAATGTTTGAGCAGGGACAGTTCAATGTACGTATGTATGAAGAGGTGCGTTCATGGATGCTCCGACATTTCACAATTCAGTCAGCGGCCGAAAAGCCTCGCATTGATTAGCAATGTTGTCTGCGAACCAAAGCCTGAGCACAAATGAGGTGGAAACATGGTGTACATGTTTCTCACGTCTCACATGTTAATATTCCCTGGAGCTGTGAGATGCAGTTGGCAGGTCTGGACAAAGTAAGGTGGCCATAAGATAGCTTTACAGAAGCTGAATGTCAAGTATCAAATGTCAATCAAAACATCCTGATGATGGCGTTACGTAAAAACAAGCTTTTAAAATGTGTTCTGTAATGGATTACCAGTCTTTAACTTGGACCACTGGCAGCCTGTAAGGTTGGAAATCAGTATTAAAACACATCGTATGTTTTGGGAAATGGCCTACAGTCTACATTAAACAAAACAAACACTTAAATGTGATATCTCATAATGAATATTGGAAATGTCCGCCCTGAATGTAAACAACTGCTTCCTCAAACTATTTACTTATCAAAATGCAACACAAACACACTGTTTTCTAAGTAAACACTTAAGTCATATCAGTGAGGGCGTTTCTGAAGACTACAAGTGGAGCAATTACAAGTGGAAGTGTAAAAATCAGACGACGGATTGTGGCAAGGGTTTATTTGAAGAAATTACTTTACATCAGTTATTAAAGTATTCTACAAAAGTGCTCATACCTTTATGAGCCAGGTCCCAAATCCTCAAAGTCTTGTCCCGAGAAGAGGATATGAGCGTGAGCGTCCCGTTCTGAGGGAAGACCAGGTCCCTCACAACACCTTCGTGGCCGTGGAGATCAAACACAGCATCACCTGAAATCACATAAAGATATTTGGAATAATCAGCAAAAACAGAATTACATGAAAACAGCGCAGGTAACATTTTTACCCGCAGGAATCTCACCTGTTAACACATTCCAGATTTTGATCACCCCGTTCTCCAAGCCTGTGGCCAGAAGCAGGCTGTTGTTCCCTTTTGGTGGTCTTTTAGCTGGGTGTCCTGCCGCAGTAGATTTTGGAGGTCTGGGTCCGAATGCGAGGCCCCATACTGGGTGACCACAACTGAAGCTCTTGTCTCCTCTGTCAGTCTCTCCATTCTGACTATCTCTGTGGGTGAGAAGAGCATCGAGTACGCAGATACCATAAAAATCTCACATGTAGGAGGTGTGAAGCTGGAGTTGATGATTATATGATGCTGCCTTTAAGTGCTGTTGGACAGGTCAGAATTACATGTAACAGCCCAACAGAGTGGTGAATATATTTTCTGGTTCCAGTGTTTTTAATTTTTAAATGGGACATGGGAAGGAGCTAATAACAAAGATTTGATATATTTGTTCTCCTGCCTCCAGACAACAACAATCATTCCAAACAAGGAGCCGTTTCTTTGATCGCAGATCTTCTGCTCCGATTGTTTTTAAGTAGATTTATTTATTCAACATTGATGCATGGAGCAATTTGGCATATTCTGTGCCAAACTAAAAGGTATTGTTTTGACATTTGGTACCTACGTGCAGCTATCATATTGGCACTGATGGAAACACAAAACAAACCCCAGCCCTTGTGAACACAGGGACCTGGAACAAAAAGGAAATCCTTTCTGAGCACTTTAAATCTGGTTAAATCATGGACCAGGGACAAGTACAGCTATCAAAATGGGGCCTGTTTTAAGGGGGCGGGAAGCGCAGAGAACATGGTATGTTCAATATTAAATGAAGAAAGAAGTGTTTGTATTTATCCTTGAAGCCTAATTCAGCCATGAAATTGTGAAATAATCCGATAAATACTCTTCCTATTGTAATGAAGTGTTATTTTATCCTGCTGAGTTTATTGCTGCACACTTTTAATCCAAAATGTCTGAGCCACTTTTCATCACAACATCTTTGACAACCAAGACAAAGTTATGTGATTGATTTTTGCAGTGTTTTATTTGCTCATGTCTGCTCTCCATAATATAAAAGCTAATCCAGCCAGGCATTTTCTTATATTCATGATAAAACAAAAAAACATTAATCTATGGTTACATTTTCATTTTTTTTTTTACCATAGCTTGTAATTTATATTTCAATAAATAATATCACAATGATATTAATAAGCAAAATATAAATACATTTCTTCTATCCCACTGCGGTTTGATTCCTCACACATAAAAACAGCCTCCATGTTTACTTGCTCCTACCCTTTTAACAGTGGCCTGAATGTACGAGGGACACCTGAATGCACCGTGTGTGGATTAAACGTACAGGTAGCAAACTGAACCTACTCGGAGTCGAGGGGCCAGGCGACCACCCACACGATCCCGTGTCCCATCGACCAGGCGAACCAGGCTCCGTCCGGGGAGAAGTCCACGCTCCAGGTCTCGCATCCCGCTCGGCCCTCCAAGGACGGTGGACGCCTGGTCTTCAGCTCCAGGATAAGAGCCGGGTCGGACGCTGGAGAGGGACGAACCAGCAACATAAAGTGAACGGTTAAGCAGACTCATCCCTCACCGACGCTGACAGCAGCTCGTTTTCCTCCATTTTCTAATCACCGTCCCCGCTCGCTTGCTCGCTTGCTCGCGCGTTTGCTCTGAAAGGTTTCTCCGGAGACCGCTGCCTGGTTACGGGGCGTTGCGATGACAACATGAGACAGCTCGGATATTATTCATAAATGTGCGACTTACATGTCGTTTGTAGCTCCGCGTTTCTATCCGTGGAGCACATCGTTTTCCTCTTCGCATTCTCCGCTTTATCGCTGGCTTCCTGAACGCGTCCTCCCTGTCAGAGACACTCTCATGTCCGGAGAGAGCTGGGACTCCTCTGTGCTCCTGCGACCCTGTTTGATGCTGTTTGCTGTGGGAAAAATGTGCGAAGGAGAAACACAATGTTCAGCTGGTTTCCTGTTGTCTGACTCACTTTGTACCATTGGCTGCAATGTTGCCCCACGTAGTCACGTTTTTCTTTTATTACGTAACCTCACTAAGCCATGCCACACCCCCCCCTCATTAAATTACAATATATATGAACTATGCCCTTCTTTCCACTGTTGATGAACACTCAGATAGCTGGAGTTCATATTGTTTTATAGTCTTGTCAAGATCTGTATTTAAAATTCAAAACATACTTTATATATTTATCACAATGCTATTATTTCTACTTGATGTTATATCTTTTATGAATATATAAAGAAAGAAGATTCATGTTCAAATAGCCTTTCCAGCAGGTTATATTACTGTAATGGTCTTTTCTCTGGACTTTAAATGGATCTTAAGCCCTTGTTATGTTACACATTGCGCTCACATATTGGCCTTGTATTTATTTGTCATGTTTTTTTTCTTTAAAAATGTTTTTATTATTATTTAATTTGCATTTTAGTACCCTATCTTATGCTTAATGTCCGTCTGCATTATGGAAGCATTTTGAATTGCCTGTGTATAAAAGGTGCTATATAAATAAACTTGCATTGCCTTGCATTTTTATGTAATTTTTTTATGTTTTATCTTTCAATGAAAAGTGGTATAAAATATTGACGATGAATTGATTATTAACATTATTAATAAAACATATGGAATATGTCCATTTGATGTAATGGCGCAGCCATAAAAATTCAGACTGGCTTTGAATATTTTACTTAATGATTTATTTTGAGTGTTGTCGCCCACTTAAAAACTAAGGATTCAGCTAACGATTGTTTCCATTATTGATGAATCATTTAGTCTATAAAATGTCTTTATTCTATAATTTTCTAAAGCCCAGGATGTCATCTTCCCAATTGTTGTTTTATCTTAAAACATTCAAAAACCCAAAGATATTCAATTTACTATCACATAAGACGAAGAAAAGCCTCAAAGCCTAACAGTGGAGAAGGTGGAATGAAGGAATGTTTGGTATTTCTGCATAAAAAAATATTTAAATTATGGATAAATTATCATAGTAGATCAAGAGATTATGTGATTGTCAAATAATTTCAGCTCCATTTAATTAAAAAACTAATGATTTTAGGGGGCGCTGCAGTCTCTTGAGCACCCATACTTCCGGCTCAAATGACAGTGAGTTAAAAATATAGTAATATTTCACTCTCACTGTCACCCAGGTCTCATGTAAACTTGAATGGATTTTAGTAATTTCAGGAAGACGAGAAAGTTTCGGTTGTTTTTAACCTCCACTACTTTCCACGCAACAGACTGTGAGATGACGGACTCCACCACATTTTTAAAAGATGACGGACTCCACCACATTTTTAAAATAGCTCCAGTCTAGAGCTGCATTCTAGCCTGGCGTAGTCACAATCTGTAAATACTATGTGTACTAATACTGGGTGGAAACACATACTTAATCAGTGAATAGGGAATAAAGTACAGATGACTGCACCCATTGTTTCACCACCAAAAAGATGCCAACAATCACATTTTTACAGCTTCATTTACTGCATGTATCTCAATATCAGAGCAACATATGCAAAATTCTGTACAAACAAATCAATCATAGAAATAAACTTACAAAACCCTGTTTAAAAAACAAATTAAAAGAGATCATTTTTTTACATTCGAGTCTGCCACCAATTCTGTTCACATTCTCATTGGGATTAAATGGTATTTACTTAAAATAAAAAACAATAAAAGCACCCAATAACTAAAATGTTACAAGAGCTACTGGCTCTTCTGTCTGTACAGTTTCTTCCTGTTGCTGTGGGCTTGAGTCAGCAGTTTCTTCATCCTCATGATCACCTAAAACAAAAGTAGAGGGATACTGTTTACATCACCAAACATTTTTACACTTCATTAACAAGCCATGAAATCAATGCCACGATGAGGTCATACTTGATGGGATTCGATGTATCTGGACAAGCGTTGTTTGGCATCCGTTGGTTAACGGAGGAAGCCGGGGAACGGCATCTTGAAAGATCTGCTCGTCATCTGACTCCACCAGACTCAGCACGTCTCCTCTGTCCTCCTCCATTGGCCTGGAAAGCAGAGACATTATAGATCAGATGGCACCTGCAGACCAGGAACCAGACTATATGATAATGAATACCAGACGGACGCACATTATCAGATCTTTGTTGGTAAATGAATTTCAGGTATTATTTTGTGTTGTGTCAACATCTGTGTTCAAATTAGAGATTTAG
>NW_023339718.1:17905434-17922967 GCF_004916995.1 Morone saxatilis
CGTGCAGACATGAGAGTGGTATCAATCTTCTCATCTAATGCAAAAATAAGCAAATAAGTTTCCCAAAATGTTGAACTAATCCTTTAATACAACATGCCTTTCAGCTGCATTGTATTCTGGTCTATTGAGGCCACAATAAGCACAGAGGTTTGTAAAGTGGTGTCTCTGCTTCTTTTCTGGGGGATTTATAGCTGTAGGAAAACTGAACACTGCTCCCAAATAGTGAAACAAGAGAGTAGCTCAGGTAACTTGATGTCTGATGTTTACTGTGGCATCAAAATGAATTCATTTTTTTCTATTTTAGCTTCAGTGGCAGTACTGCAATGTAACAAAAGAACATCAACAACAAATCGAATAGATTTGTTCACTAAAATAAGCATGCAGTATTAGATACATAAATGTGAGATACTCACCCAAAGCCACCTCCTGAATGAGAAATATGAACAGAGATTGTGAAATTAGTATTAGTGGATTTGTGTGAAACTATATGAAATGTTTATGTTTTTGCATTGCTCCATGTCTTGCGTGCTTATGGTGCAAAGATGAACAAAAGTTACCCAGGCAAATTTGGTGTCGGCTGGAATAAACAGTTTTAGCTATGACTGCGGCAGATCCCACAATCAGCGCAGCTATAAAGATCCCAATGATCGCTCCTGTGTAAGCAGAGGAGGCTGTGGAGACAAAACAAGACAACAGGAAAGGATTATGAAGCAGAAAGCGGGAGGAGCAGCAGGTTTATCAGCATTCCAGAGGTGGAGTCAACACCTGCAGTGACAGGCTCATTGTTTAGGTCTCTGGTGCATTTATATGTAGGATGACCTCGCTTATCGTTTCCTCTAATGTTAAAGTTTTTATGTGTTAACATTTTTTTAATGCTTTTCCCTTCCTCTCCTCCCAAACTCACTCCTCACAGTGAGGTAGACTTCCAGCTCACGGACGGCGAGTGGGTTCTCGCTGCGGCAGAAGTAGTAGCCTTCGTCGTCCTTGCTGATGTTGAGTATGGTCAGCTTGAAGACGGGGTCGTTCTTTTGCAGGACGTACTTCGATCCAGGTACAATTTCCTCCTGCTGGAGCCCTTTTCTCCAGGTGGTGTTTGCCGGGGGGGTGGACACGATCTCAGTGCAGGTTAGCGTTATACTGGTCGCCTCCTGAGCCATGGCCAGTGGCTCTCCTTCGGGGTATGGAGACTCTGGGAGAGAGAGATAAACATTAAACCATTTCTCTCAGTACTATAAGTTTACCTCTGTACTTTTGACTGTGGCAATGTAAATGTTGATCGTACACAGAGGGCTGAAATTATTTGGTTTGATTTGATTGATAGAAAAATGTATAATTATAATAATTGGCTAATTGTTCGAAGGAATAGTTCAATGTTTTGGGAAATTTCTTTCTTTCTTGGCAAGGGTTAGACGAGATAATCAAAGCCACTCTCATGTCCGTACGGTTAGTATGAAGCCACAGCCTGGAACTGACTCTGGAGGAGCCTGACTCTGCCTAATAAAATCTGCCCACCAGCTCCTCTAAACATCACTAATTAACACTAGTTTGTGTAATCAAAACTAGTGTGAACATGATTTGTAGTTTTAGGTAGAGAGTTATTGCTAAGCTAACTGTCAGTACAGACATATATGTGTGGTCTATTTCTCAAATATAAAACTATTTAAAATCAAGAAAATTATTTTCACTGTTTGATATCAAAGAAAATACAATACATCTTTGAGGTTTTTGGTCTTTTAGTCAGATGAAACAATCAATTGAAGAGGTCATCTCCATCGTCATGATGTAAAACTAGTGAATGTTTGCTTAAAAAATGAAACAATTGATCGGTTATCAATATAGTAGCTCAACTATTTGATCAATTGAATTATGATTTCAGCTCCAAAACTTTCATGTGTCAGAAGACCTAAGATCTACCCAGCATCTACTCAAGAGAACAGAAAATGTTAAAACTTTCATGAACTGTGTGTGTTGGTTGAATCATTACTGCATTACATCAACAAATAAGAGGTATATTTTGTATATAATTAAATGGGAATATGTCAAAAATTTACTTTATGGGAGTGTTGTGCTAGACAGGTAGATATTGGATCAAAGACACAGTTACAATCTTTAAAGAGGGTTGATAAGCCAATACATACTTAGAAAACTATCACACTTTTGCGTCATCTTATTGTTTGCACATATGTCCTGCGAAGATTACCTTTGCACTACTGAGTGACTCACATGTCCTGCATGCAACACCGTGTCCTCATGAGCACGCTACCAACTGTGTCTCTCTGGCTGTGTTTGCCTTTGCTGCAGTACTTAAAATCTAAGGTAAACTAATTATGAGAATATTAATTATGAGAATTAAACAAGGAGCTACAGTAATGAACACCTTAACATTAATGATGTCACAGTAAAGTTTATACAGTAAGCAGAGCACTGTGTTAAAGACATGGAGAGTGTGGAGGCAGACGGATATCTGAACGCCTTGGCAGAATAAACCTCTCTTAACCCCAATTTATGAACTATCTGCATGACTAGGCGCCATCCTAAGGTGCTGCCAAATCTTTTAAATACTCATTTTTAAATAATGACAGGACCAAAAACCCTTAAACTACTGGTTTGGAGGCAGACATCTCAATACCTGAACAAATAAAACCAAAACTGGAATTTGGCTGAACTGACCCTTTAAAGTTAAGTAATAGTGAGAATACAAGAGTGCAAGAAAACATCGTTCCCAATGGCTGCTCACTGAAGAGTCTCAGTGGCCTCTAAAGTGGAAAGCACATAAAAGATTCAGTAGTTGCACATCTCAGGATTGTTAAGAGGTTCATTTTACCACAACATGCTTACTGAGGGTAAACGAACATGACTTCTCCCTTCCTGGAGCGAGCGCTAGGTGCCCCGGCATGCACCTCAGCGTCTGCCCGTCAAACAGCATGGAGCGGTTCAGCGTCAGTGACAGGCTGTCCGTCACCTCTGACACATAGACGTGTCCTTTCCAGCTAGCTCCCTGTTCACCCTGGTCTTCCCCCCAGCGCAGCGTCGGGGTGGGATACGCTCCAAACCAGGTGCAGATGAACTGGAAGTGGGAGGGGTCCTGTGCTGGTGCCCACGAACACTCAGGGTGTCTGTCTGGGACATCTAGTCAGGACAAAAACATCAGTAAAGAAGCACAGGAACAGAAAGCAACAGAGGACTACGACCGCCATCATTTAAACATGCAGTGGATTCAGGACCTCTGTATCTCAGATCAGCAAATTCTGCAAGAAGAATTTTTTTCATCTAACTTTTTTTTATTTTTTAAATAATATACTATACAAACAATTGTTAATAATAATTAATTTCACTGGAATTTAGATGCAGCCAATCACCATTCAGTACTGATACATAAAGGATATATTTTTAGTTATAGTCTGTTTTCTGAAAGTTACAATCCCATTTCATGCAGTATTTATATAATATAATAATTATATACAAATATATAATAATTGTCTAATAATAGTCTAAAAGGTATCATCATCTATCCCATGGAGCATGGGTGCAGTAGTTAACAGTGTTTATTAAAAGATACATACTTATAACATCATAACATGTATTCTATTTCACCCTTTTCAGATTCAGGATATGGTTTAAAACGTCAATATTTTATAGGTTTATTGTTATGTTTTTTGACTATACCCCCCCCCTTCCAATAATTTTTGTTTCAGACGAACTACATTAAAACACACTCAGGAATTAGGGTTATTTCTGGCCTTTATTGGTCCACCAGTGCTGCACAATCCCCAACAATAGTACCGTTGATTTACAACAAAAACCTCCCCCCTCTCTCTGAAGTATTAAAAGTAGCTTCATGGGTATCTTTATTTTTATGGGCAACAGAATCTGAGATCTTTGTTAAGTTGATTAAAGTGTAATCTATACAACGTGTGCCTCATCTACATGCAAACATTGATAAATAAAAGTGGATTCAATGTATCATTTTCTTGACATTATCTTTTCTTGCACATAAAAACATGTTTAATTTTTTCATACAAAGGTGCTGAAAAAGTTATTGTTTTGGTATCAGACCAAGGCTTCATATTGGCATCAGTATTAAAACATTTTAAACCAAATGTTGCTTTGTATTGCTTTATAATTAATTATCTATTATATTGCTATATATTCTTTCTTCATGGCATAATAAAATCACTGACTCTTTCCAGCCCAACCTCTAAAGTGCAAACAAACAAATGAAAATAACCATAAAAATAATGCTTTTCCGCATCAGTTGTAGCAGGGGATTCTGGGTATTCTGCTCGTGGTACTTACAGTATACTAGCAGCTGTGTGCTCTTATTGACTGCCTGGTGAGAGAGGGTGTTGTGGGCCCTGCAGCTGTAAACTCCCTGAGCACTGGGCTGAATGTCCTCTATCCTGAAGTCCAGCCAGGATCCAGAGGTTGAAACCAGAGACTCGTTGCTGGACGCGGCTCCTCTGAAGGCCCACGTGAGCTGCTGTGACGGGTAGGAGACGCCGGAGCAGTTGAAGGAGACGGTCGAACCCCGAAAGGCGATGAGCGTCCCGTTGGACAGGGCAGTGGCTGGACCGATGGATGAAGATACATTTTCTGGACCACCTGAAAGCAATAAAGGCTGTGCTTTACAATAAAGAACATTGTAAATGTCACTTATTATGATTTAATTAACTTTCTTATTACTTTAAAAAAAATATTATTGCATTACAAGTAAATCATGCAAGCAACTTGTTATGTTTGCAAGAGAAAACGCAAATTGATGCCGATGAGCGATATTTATGAATGAGTCACGTGATAGACATTTAATAGGAGATATGGTGATGAAAACTCCACAGTGTATCTGTAATTAATTTTATTATTTAACAATAATTTTCAACTACAACTAATGGACCATTTTCACTGCATGAGCTTAACATAATGTGTAACACCACTGGCACAAAAATCCTCTTTATAGATGAAATCATTAGCTAACTGATTGCTTAGTTAATCATCACTCAATCATTTTAGACATTTTTAGGTCATTTTTCAAGCAAATATTTGCCGTTTCCAGCTTCTTAAACACCTGTTCATTTTCCTTGTCTTATATGATGCAATGTTGAGACGAATGAATGACAATTTTGCTTAAAATGAGAAATAAATGACTACTTGATGACTTCTAGTTGTTTTAGCTCTACACTTAATGATTAACTGAAGAAAAAAAAGAACATTTAAAATAATTGCCATCCCACTCTAGGGCAGCTTTATGTCTTCCAGTGGTGGAACTTCACTACATGAATCCAACAACTTATTTACTTTACACATTAAGAAGATAAAATGTGATATAATTCAAACTACCCAAGAGTTTCTATAAGCAAAGCTGAAATTATTAATGAATTCAATAATTAATAATCAATTGACAGAAAACCAATTGGCAAATATTTTGACAATCGTTTGTCATTTTTCATGTAAAAACAATGAATGGTTCCAGCTTCACAAACATGAGGATTTGGTGCTTTTCCTTTAAATATTATTTTTTAATAATAATAATAATAATAATAATAATCTTGTGGTTTGTAATATTAATTAGTAAAAAGGGACTGTGGAGGTGTCACTCTGGGTTACTTTGACCGCTTTTCTTTCCAGAATTTCAAACTAAACAGTCCATCAATAGGGTGGAGAAAATATAACTTTTATACTAACATACTTTTACTTCAGTAACATGTACGATGCATTAGGACTTTCACTTGCAACAGTGCACTCTCACTAAAGTAACGATATAGCTAGTATCCCTCCGCCTCTATGTCTGTATGCTGAAGAACCGGTTTGTGATCCAGACACTGAACTCACAACCGGACACGTTCACGTACTGGTTACTCGGAGCAGGACACGTGCCCGAAAGGTGTTGTTGCCTGGCAGCGACGTGTTGCACAGGTAGCTGCCCTCATCTCCAGGTATCACCCTCGTGATCTTCAGAGTCCCATCATGCAGCACTGCAAGGCGCTGCCCGTCGGGAGAAGGGCTCGGTGAAGAGCCGCCACCTCGAATGACTTCTCGTCCATTTTTCATCCACGCCGTTAACGTCGGTGTTGCGTTACCGTCGGTATAACACGAAAGCAGAGCGACGTCTCCCGGTGTGACTGTCAGCGCCGTTTCGGTAGAGCCATTCCCCGAAACTGCCGCTGTGGAGGAGGAGGAGGAGGAGGGAGGAGGAGGAGGAGGAGTGAGGGAACAAGAAAACAACGTGAGGAGCGTTTTTCAGACTCACCTGTGTTACCTGGCTGTCTAATGTGAATAAAAACTCACCTGTCGCACATAAACACAGTAGTAGAAGCGCTGCGGCTGTGACTATCTTCATGGTAACTTTACAATTCGTCTCATCGCCCTCCGAAAAAAGTGAACAAAAGCTCTCCAGACCCAAACCTGTCTGACTAGTCCACCTGTGTGAGCCCACCTGTAACACACAGCGACACAGTGGACACCAGTCCGCCCATTACAAACCACACTGACTACCTGAAGGAGACCAGTCTGACATGACTTCTGTCCGTCCTGCTTTGTTTACTTGCGCATGCTGATCCGGAAACCTTGGCACGCACAAACCACACCCTGACCTCACCTTGTTAAAGGCACAGTAACACACTTTAAGATAAGGTGGTCCAATATTAATATTAATATTATTATTATTATTATTATTATTATTATTGCTGGAAACTGTGAATTTCCCCTTGGGGATGTTTATATTTAATAATGAATAATAATTAATAATAATAATAAATATATACATATATAAAAACATTATTAATGACAATAATAATAATAACAATAATAATGTTATTAATAATAATAATAATAATGTTATTCTTGTTGTTATTAGTGGTAGAAGAAGTTTTCAGATCCTTTCCCTCAGTAAAATAACTTAATATGATTAAAAGTTCTGCATTCAAGGGTGGAAGTATTATCAGCTAAATGTACTTATTTCAAAAGTAAAAGTACTCATTCTGCACTGAATAATCCGTGTCAGAGTTTTATTAGGATGTTTTTGGATTAATATTACTGCTGCAGTAATGTGTATGTTGCATTTTACTGTTGGTGTTTAAGGTTGACCTCTTTATACTTCATATACTGTATTGGTAGTTAATCTACAGAACTGCATCATATTCTATTAATGATCATCAGTATTTTTTTGTGCGTCGCTGTCCTGTGTAACTAGCCTACGGTGTCTTTAAAAAGTCAACTTTTCATGAACAGCCCCGTTTTTAAATCTTTATTTAGCTGATGGAGTAGGAGGATTTTCATAAAGAGCTAAAGGAATATTCAAGCCTCCACTTTATCATAAACATTCAAAAGAGATATAATGGAGTGGAAGCATAAAGTTGCATGAAATGGAAAAACTCAAGCAAACTACAGGTACTTTATATTTGTACTTAAGCGCAGTACTTAAATGTATTTAGTCACATTGGTATTCATATGTAGGGAATTGATGCAACAAAGTCTTCTCTAATCTGTGTTTCCTGTGTGTGTTTTCAGGTCTGAACTGACTGCCATAAAGGAGATAACAACTAGCTGTTGTAAACTACTGATTGCCATAGCCCTACCCCATAGAGGAATAATGTTCAACAATAAGAAAATGAAAAATGTTCCTCTGTTTTGATGTGTAAAATATGCCTCAATGTACTAAATCAATTAAACCATTCTGTTATAGTCAGACCCCGGTTTCTAAAAAAAGGGATGCTGGAAACAGAAAGTGTGTTAATGGAGCATGTGAGCTGGAGGAGGGACGAGCTCAGGACGGATGATGTGATTTATAAGAGATTTCAGCAAAGCACAATCCACAAGGCAGTGATGCAACAGCGCCCTCTGGCGGACACCCGCGGCTGGTGCTGTTTGTGCCGTTCACGTGTAGTCAGGATACTGGGAAAAATACATTTCACCACAAAGTACCAAACACAAGAGGCATCAATAAGTTAATTAGCCTTCCATTTGACGTCGCGTTACAATGAAGAAGGAATATCAACAGACATTACTACTAATATGTCAGTATTATGGCCACAACGGGCAAGTAACTTAGCAATAATCTACCGATGGGAGTTTACATCAAAACGATCAGGTTTTTACTAACGCTACAGCAGAGAATAGCTTACACAACACGAGTAACACACACTAAAGCTCGTTTAAGGCTGATTTCAAATTCACACATTAATCCATATATGGATTCATATGGTTAAACTTGTTAGCCAAACGCGCATGTGCTGACCCGTTTCTATATCGTCTGGTGGTACGTGAACGCATCACTTTCGTCAGTTTCAGGTCTCCAGCAGCGGCTCATCAGCAGCGTCTGCAGTCGGACTATAAATCAAAATGCCCGTAGATCTGAGCCAGTGGAGCGGTGCTCTCGCCCTGCCGGAGGTCGATGAAAAGCCTGCCCAGCCTCTGACCATTAAATACGGCTCTGTGGAAATCGACGAGCTCGGGAAAGTGCTCACCCCAACACAGGTTAGTCGGCCAACTAGTGTTTGCTCGCCAAGCTAACAACTCAGCTAACCTAGCGCCGTTAGCTTTAAAGCTAGCGCGTATTTCTTTCAACAAACAAACAAACTTTGCAAGTGATTCATTCGTATCAGCCTGTTTGCAAATGCTTTGACAACAATAAACTAGGTTACATAATGCTTCCAACGTGGTCTGCAGCTGTAAATAGAGACGGTGAATAGCGCCCCCGGTCGGGCATACAGACATTAAAGCTCCCACCGTGTTCACCTGCAGGTGCAGAGTCGACCCACCTGCGTAGAGTGGGAAGGATGTGAGTCCACTAAGATGTACACTTTGGCCCTGACCGACCCAGACGCTCCCAGCAGGAAAGACCCCAAATTCAGGTGGGAGGAGCAGGCAAACAGCATTTATGTGACAAAGAAAAAGGATGTGGCATTAAAATAGAAGTGGTGGTTGGAATTGAAGGGGAGTTGCACTTTTTTTTTTTTTCCTAGAGAAATGTCATGTAGGGAACCGGAGGGTGGGTCCAGTCTTGTGGTCAAATGGGGACAGTGGCCCCTGGTGGATCCATGATTCAATTGTCAATTGGCCCCGGGGTAAAACCATGAGACGTGTGCCCCTCTATACCCCCCATCCGCCACACTTTCAGTGCATTGTGTGTATATAGTACACTGGTGCCTTCAAGTACACCTCAAGCACACAATTGACTATACATAACAGATTAGTTAGATTTGGTCTGAAGCTCCAAATCAAAGTGCTAAACTACAACCTGGCGTCTGGTGTGCTTTGTGTCAATATGTTGATCAAAATGTGGTAATTTCTTTAATGAATATTCACGATGTGAGCACAGAACTCACTAGTCTTACAGTTTGACGCAGGACTCCTTTTACAATAAAGCCTCAAGATAATGCAAGTGTTAATGTATAGACAGTAGTTTGGGGTGGTAACTGATTACATGTAATCAGGATTACTTAATCAGATCACAAGATCTAAGTAACTATAATCAGCCCAGATTACATTTGAAAAAAGTGTAATTAGATTATAGGATTGGTTTTGATTATGTCTTACTGTCTACTCTATTAACCCTGTGCGGTCTGTAGACTTTAATAGGAGAATGGGGTACATCTCATGTTATTCCACCGAGCAGTGCATTTCAGGTCAGAGCTGCCACACACACACATGCACACACAGCCTCTGACGCTCAACCCAAAGCATCATGGGATTGCCAGTGGACGGTTTTCAACGTGGAAAGATTGATAATGAGTGTTTGACCAACTGTAATGCTGAAATGTTTTGAGAGTTTTTAAAGAGAATTTGTGTATTTTGTTAAGGCGGAATATTTCCGATGTTTGATTTTGAAGTTAAAATTATTGAAATTTGAATAAATTTTTTGGTAATCCAATGAATCACACTACTAATTAAAATACCGGCCATGTGATTTATATTTAGTAACTGACTGCATTTCAGTGTAATCTGACCCAACACTGCATACATATTCATAACTAAGGGTTGCCGCAGTCAATCTACAAACATTGAGCCACAGTGAGTCTGCAACTTTTAGGGCCCCTGAAGGCCTGGCAGTCGTCCACATTCAGTCTCTGTGCTGCTCATGATCAGCTCATTGCACTTTGCAACACTTCTTGTACAAAAAAGGGGGTTTAAGAGCGTAATTGTTAGTGAAAGCACACAGTGTGAATGAAAGCTTAAAATGTTTGTGCATCAAAACAGTGAAAGCATCTCTTTTTTTATTTTCGTCATAAAAATATTGTTTTTGCCTTTCTCTAAAGAGAGTGGCACCACTTTCTGCTGGTCAACATGAAAGGGAACGATGTGTCCACTGGCTGCGTCCTGTCGGACTACGTGGGCTCTGGTCCTCCCAAGGGCACAGGTGTTATTCACAGGACTGTTTAATTGATAGATATGCAACTACCTGTTTGGAGTTTTGAATGTCTGCTGCCTTTGCCATTGTTAATGTTAAGCAGTATCTGTAGCCTAGCAACATTTAAAAGCCTCAGTCTTTGTGCCCCTCAGGTCTCCACAGGTACGTGTGGCTGGTGTACGAGCAGCCAGGCAGCCTGTCCTGCTCCGAGCCCGTCCTCACTAACCGCTCTGGAGACGGCCGTGGCAAGTTTAAGATTCAGAGCTGGAGGCAGAAATACAACCTTGGAGCCCCGGTGGCGGGGACCTGCTACCAGGCCGAGTGGGACGACTACGTCCCCAAACTGTACGAGCAGCTGGCCGGCAAATAAATAAAAAGACTCGTCTCAGAGTGTTCAGCACTAGGAATTCCCACGGAGGCTGTCTGGTCTGTAGGAAATTCCCATTCTTGCAAGAAGCAAAAAAAAACCGCAGACTTTAATAAAGCATTTTCCTTTGTGAGTGTGCCACTGAATAGAATATTTTTTTTTCCCACTGTTGCCTAACCATGCTGTGTCACCTGCACTATTCTGCAATAAATCTGTTAAACACTGAAATGGTTGTGTTGTTTGTAGAAAATTCTCCATAACGTTGTATAATTAAACATAAAGTATTCTGATGCTAATAATAAGAACCAAGGGCATATCACATTTGGAGGTAGGTTACATTTGGAACCTCAGTTGCAGAGTCAGAAAATACATTGTCAGCAAGCAGGTACAATACACCCACATTTTGTTCCTGTGTGAGAGGTCCTGGCCCCCATAATGTCCCTATCTGCAATTGTTTTACTATGTTTTTTTTATTAGAACAATTTCACCAAATAGTGCCAGGAACAGTTTGGGTTAGTGAGTACTGCATTTGACCCAACATGCATTTAGTAATCTTTGCTTTTGTTAACAAGTGGGTCTTTACTTTGTGTAGTGTAACCTCAGCTCACTTTCTCCAGCACTGCAATGTGAGATGAGAAATTGTCACCTCATAATCAGACTTAACTGATATTTTCTTTTCACTTATTTTTACTGTAGAGTACTACTATTACTACTGTTACTACTATTACTAGTACAGTTCACTGACAAAACAAGCCTACAATACAGTGCTCCAAAAGCTTTGATATGAGGTAGAAATATTTAACGCCAGTTTGCTACATCTGCACAGTAAAAGTGATGAAGATGTGTTTTCAGCTCATAGATCAGAGTGGAACCCTCCAGCAGCTGTGTGTGCTGTCAAAATGCTGCAAATGTACTGCTTTTTGAGGTCGTACATAGTGATAATGATATGAGTCATTTATGTTGGACATATATAACAGCACGGCCTTAGTTTGTGTGATGAGCACTTTATTTACAAATATAATTAAAAGCTCTGACAGATTCATGCTTTCTTTTAACCTGGAAAAAAAAAATTAAAGTGCATGCAATAATAAAGCATCATACTGGTCTGGTTTATAAGAAAATACACAGCTCGGGAGTTGTGTAAAGCAAAGAAAAAAAAAAAGAAAATCCAATGAAAATCCCATTGATAGATGACTCAAATACTATCTGAGGAGGGGGGAGAAAAAAAGCGCCTTTAAAAATTCTTTTCTGATTTGAGTGACAGTTAAAATACAATACGAAAATAAGTAAAAGCTCTCCATAAATCCTTCTATACACAAATTACAAGTCCCCCCACCCCGCCCCCCCACATGAAGCCCTTTGTGCTAGCTGGGAGTTGGAGTTCACGTGTCACATGTATTATTATTCACATTGGCTGCCAGTGCAGAGAAATCAGTACGATACACATATTGAGTACCATCATTCACCCTCCCCTCAGTAATCAAATTCACCCCTGAAGGAGTCACATTTATCAGAAGTGTACCTGTATGTACATCGTGATATTTGTCTCTCAAAGTATCAAATTTGTCATAAATTGTCCTGATGAATAAATACCAGAAAGTGTTTAAAGAAGCGGCGCAGACCAACAGCTGTGGAAGGATCAGCTGTTTGATTTATCGCTTCAACACATTTTTTTTGCTTGAGACTGAAAAAACTAACCCCAAAAAAAAAAAAAAAATCAATCACCTCTAAAAAAATGCATGGTTGTGGAGCGATCTTCGCTCATCGATCCGCCCCTCATTTTTCTCTCCCTCCTTCTCTCGTCTCCCACTTTTAGTCACACCAAAAGTGTCATCATTGCACAAGAAACAATAAACACTGTGACTATGTTATCATTATTCTTACAAAAACATGACAACTACAGGAAGTTATCCAGCATTTTTTTTGTCATCTTGTGACACCATGAGAGGCAAGGAGGGGGAGGAAGTTTAGGTGGTTTTGGGGGCACTAAAACCTGCCATTGACTCTGTCTGACCGGCCCAGGAAACAGCTGATTCTGGAGCTGTTTCGTTTTTTATTTTTTTTTGTGTCTGTGTGTGTTTGAGTGAGGGCGTCAGCAGCAGTGAACACCTGCACTGTCAGGTCAGGTCAGGTAAAAGGAGAGGAGGGGTGTACTGAGCCCGGGGACTACCAGAGACGGCGGCGGCGGATAGGTCAGCCCCTCATCTGTAGTCGTCCTTGGGAAGGTCCAGGGTGCCCAGGTTGCCGAAGCCCAGTCGCATGCTCTCCATGTCGAAGCTGTCGATCTCCCGCTCCTGGCGCTCCAGCAGGTGTTTGATCCGGTCGGTTCGCTCCTTCTGAAGGGAAACCAGCTCCTCTTCAATCTGCGGGGAACACAGAGGAACGAGGGGTATTCATGGTTAATAAACTGTAGACATTGTTTTAATAAATACTACAGTATATGGCTTTTTAAAGGTTGCAATGACAGTATCTGTGCTATATTCTTACTTACATATTGGAGCCTTCCTCAAAGTAACAATTTGACTTGTTACAGACAGACAAGCACTGGTGGAACTAATAGCACTAATGCTGTAATTTAAGTGTTCCAGTAAGACATGTCAGTGAGCCAGCACGCACAAAAACAGGGCCCTGAGACTGGCACACATAAATGGAATGCAGCCATTATCAATGGCATTAATTGCACCTGTGTTTGACTTACAAACATCCCCAACTGACTGTATCAGTATTGGTATTTCAATTACAGTATGTAATGCCTAGCGGTATCGATTGTTATTAAACAATATGTGTGAAAATCATGTAAAAATAGTAGAATAATAAATTACACAGGTCTGCTTAGTGTGTTATTCTTGTGAGAAATCTTTCTTGGAGAGCAGTTCTTGGATAGAACCTAATTTTTAGGTCCAATATTTCATTTCTGTTGTATGGTAGACACAAATAAGAGAAGAATCCTTTCAGTATAATGCTCTTCAATACACCACAGTGAAAACTGCAGCTTCAAAACGTACAAAAGAGTTGAACCAGCACTTCAGACACAGTCACAGGGTTACCTTTACAAATGCTGTTTTTGTTGCAGGGCCATTGTGTTGGTTTTCATTACACTGCAGAGTTGTTCATGATCTTTGTGTCCACCCCCCGTAGCTATTTTATATCCTTACTTAATAACCTTACTAAATAACCTTATATCCTTACTGAATAAAAGACGTGGCACACTATGAAAGGTGTCACTGGATGCAGACTTTACCGTGCATTGTTTCATATTGCGAAGGTAAGTGTGTTAAGTTGTATTAACGAGGTTCGGCCGTGGCAGGAGTTTTGTCTGCTGGATCAGCCACATTAACTCGGCACACACATCCACAGGTGCAGACAAAGCACTGCATGGCGCAATACGGCAAACTGGCCAACTACTGAGCATGCACAGAAAACTCCAGACTTTGACCATGAACCGAACCGGAGGACAATAGTGCTTCCAAAACCATGACATCATTCCAGTCTGAGAGTGCAGACTCGAATGCATCCAGGAGATGGCGACAGACCACCACAGCTTACTCACACAACACTGGACCCAGCAGAACTGGATCAGGGCAGCATTTCAAATGTCTCTTCCTTTGTTGTCGGAGTGCTGTCTACTAGACTGTAGCGATGACGTCGGTCACTTTGGAAGAAGGCGTACTCGGCCGTTCTAATCTTATCACATGTCATTGGTATACACGGCAGATTGCCTGAATAGTCACATAAAAGATGTGTTTCCACCACTAGTGTCATGAAACCAGATGAAGGGACACAGGTTGATAAAACTATAAAATGATGGCAGTATGAAAGCCAGTTTACAGCGTGCAACACAGCTACAACTACTTCCTAATTGATAATTGCTAAATAAAAGTAATGTTTACACGGGGCCCGTGCATAAGCAGTTTCGACTGAACACATACAGCAACCTAAAAGGAACAAGCTATAATAATAAGCTAAACTGTGTTGCCTTATTATAAGTAAGACAAAAAATGTCGTAATAAGAGAACAATACTGTCGTGTAGAGATTTCACCACCATTATGAGTGTGTGGGAGAGAAATGGTTGTCTGCTCCCTGCAGGAAGGCATGCCACTGTCATCACCACCTGTGGTGAGGGAAATCTGTGTGTGTGTCTATGTGAACTCATGTGTCAATGTGTCTGTCTGGGTCGCCTTTCATGCCCACACTGCCTGCTGAGGGGGATGCAAATGTGTATCCAGACCTGCTTCACTTCAGCATCGAGGTGTGCTCAAAAACCAGCGCTGGACTGTCAGTATTACAACGTACCGCCACCCGTTTGTGTTTGTCTGCACACTTATATACTCATACTGATGCATATTACTATGCACTGGTTATATTGTTCCACTGTTTCATTCAGACACCCAACATTAAAAATCATCACTAAATTTATTCATTTTCCATGATTACTTTTTACCCTATTTTATATATATATATATATATATTTATATATGTATTATTTGATTCCTGTTTTTTGTATTTATCTATTTATTGTTTGTTTTTGTTTTTATAAATTATTATGTTAGCATATTTAAATGTTAGCTAACTATTTAAATATGCTTAAAACACACTGTTAATTGTACCTAATCTAACTGTCTATTTATTTTCTTTTGAAGCCTTCCTGTCTTGTAAATTCTTATTTTCAATCTTCCTTTTTATGTTTTTGTTTGTCATCTCTTTTGTTCATTTTTTCCTCTGTGTTGAGAAGCACTCTGGATAAACAGTGTTGTTTTAAAGTTAAAAGTTAATTAGGTGGGTGGAAGAATTGTATTTGTCTTGAAACTCAAACTGGTGGGCATTTTTAAGTGAAACACCAGGTTTACACCAGAAGATAAATTGTTTTTACAAAATAAAATTCTCTCTGATTTGTTTCATTTTAAGTATGTATCCGTTGTAATAAAGGCTTTTTAATTTTTTTTTACTTTTAAGGAGGAGTGTGCCTTAATTAATTTTGTCTTTTGTGAACAGTAAGAGACAGTTCCTTCACTGTATTTTCAGTCTGTATTTATCAACAACTTCAGAAAAACTCAAGTCTGTACTACAGAGCTGTAACACAAATGTAGCGTAAGACCCCCTAAAATAAGAGCCAGACAAAACAAGAGTGTTTCCCTTCACTGCTACCTTTTGTTCCAGGTGAGCCCGGCGCAGTGACACCTTCTGCTCTAGCTTCTGCAGCTCGCGCTCGTGCTGCGCCTCGGTCTGCATCTTGATCTTGCTCTGGTAGGCATTGAGCAGCTCCAGCTCCTGCTGAAGCTGCATGCGCAGCACCTTGTACTCCGCTTCCTGGGTCTCGTCCAATCGCAGCTAAGAGGCAGAAAAAAGAGGGAGCATAATGAGAAATGGATTTGGCAGGATTGTATGGATGAAAAATTGTGCTTTAGTGTTGAGGGTAGAAGAGGAAAAGTTTAGAGAGTTTGACAAACATAAATGAAAGAGAGGGAGATGCAAGAGCGCAGAGGAGTTTTTTTATATCAGTGTTTTGGCTGGTTTGGCTCGAGTTTGATCAGTCTGGGCCTGCATATGTTGTATTCAGTGTATTCAAAGTAAGGAATTGTCAAGCTAGAATCACACCGAAGTAATATGAATTACAATACTGAGAAACTAAAATACATCAGACAGAAATACTGTAGGGGGGGTTTGTGAACAGAATATAAAGAGTTACTGACGCATGAATTGTGTGCGTGTAATAATACAAAATGTTGCACAGCAGCTGAACTACTTTGACCTGTGTGTGTGATGTGAGTTTAATCAGTGAGTGGGAAACCTTCCCAAAGACACTTTAACTACAGCAGGAGTAGATGTGCGGACAAACAAGGGCAGCAGGGATTTGGCTTACTGGGCTTACATGGCTCGCTGCCATGTGAGGTCATTAAAGTAGCACGGGGCGTTATGTCATTGAAGGGAAAGGGATGTTTTGTCACATCGCATCCTCTTCCTACTATGTTTCATTCATTTAAAAGCCTGGGATTTGTGTGTGTGTATGAGCCTGATACTCAAACCCCTTTCATACAGCCTGCTCAAGGTTGGAATGCTGCACCGTTATTCCACCTTGCTGTATAAAACGTGCAAGCACAGAAGGGGGGGCATTGTTGTTCCGTTGTTAAGCCAGCAGACGAAGGTAGTAACAGAGCCAAATCAATGTCTGTGTGAAGTGCTGATGCTGTTACACGTCACACTTTTACCGGCATGCTATCGCACACTGGGGCATCATTATTTTTAGTGTGAAAAAGCAAGGCCGGTGTAATGATGGGTCTTCTTTACAGCAGTAGTGCAGGATCACTGTTTAAAAAGAGTGGATGAGTTAAGAGTTTAGTGATAAAGGACTGTACAAAAAGGATTTAACTACTTAAAAATCAGAAAATGTACCTTAAATACTGAGTAAGTGCTTGGACTTTAAAGACCCCCTCCAGACACGTATTAAGATATAATATAAATAGTCTGCTTGGAACAATAACGTGTGTCTAATATGATTTTTTTCCACAAAAAAAGTATTTTTACATAGAATTTGTATTCTTTCTCTGAATATGCTAATTTCGTTTTCCTGCTGGACGCAAGAAAGAAAGAAAAGTCTATTCTCAGTGTAAATGTGCACTGGTGGCTTCGAGTTAATACATCACATTTGTATAAGTTACATACTGGACCAGAGTTGACTTGAAACTATTTGTGCTTTTAGACCCCGCCCCCTAAAAATCTGAGTTTCAGTGATCACAGAGAAATGTTTCGCTTTCAACAGACGCAGGTGAAGAAATCTTAAAACATCCAATTAGGATGTAGGAACAAGACAAAAAAAACGGAGCGG
>NW_023339718.1:17923067-17927983 GCF_004916995.1 Morone saxatilis
AGAGAGAGAGAGAGAAAACAGAAAGGACGAGAGGAGAGGTAGCGATGAAAGTAAAAGGGCAACGGGGGCAGACAGGAGAAGGAAAGGGTAGGGGAGCAGGGTATGGGATTTATTGAAGACATGAAGAGAGATTGTAAAGGAGGGTGAGACAGAAAAGGGAAGGAAGAAGAGAAAGCCATACGACAAAGATGAGGACAAACAAGGAGGAGAAAAATGTAAACGCATAAGCAACTGGTGTACAGAAAGGCCTCGTCCTTCAAAGGCCTACATTTCTTATCTGGAAATATGCTCTCTTGCATTTATGAGTATTGTTCCGAAAGAAATGCTTCACGTTAACGTCTCTCCACTCACCGCCTGCGAGGCCATCATCTCGTTGATGCTCTGCTCATATTGCTCAGCCAGGATGGCCAGCTTGCGTGTCTGCTCATCCTTCAGGGCCTTGAGCACCGTCTTGTGCTCGGCCTTGGGCGTCACTTCCATCTGGTGGTGGCGCAGGGCCTTGTACTGCTTGGTCTGCACCTTACACGTGTCCTGGAACTGCTTCTTGATCTGCAGCTCCAAAGCCTGGTGGAGGGGACGGACGTAGACAGTTTCATTTGAAGCCTTAAGAAATCTGCTGCTTAAGGTTAAAGGTTTAAAATAGCCTGGGGCAAAAATCCGAGTTCTAGTCTTTGTTATCCTCAAAAGCAAATCAAACTAAAATGACATTCAGAGATGACGTGTTCTTTCACCATTTTTCCAAATTAATTTGTTACATCCATCTTGCATCACTGTTTTATCACAATCTTCCTAAAACCTAAAAGATGTTGCTCATGGCTTGCGCCATCTTAGAGGTGGAGCCACTTCATCTTTTCAAATGAATCTGGAAACAGCCCTACATTACAACACCTGTGTTCTCATGACAATAACCACCACATCTAGAAAATCCCAGGTCACAAACTCACTTTGAGGTTTTTGGGCTGCTGCCGGAGCTCCAGCACATGCTTGCGGTGGAGTTCACGCTCGCGTCGGTTGTTGTACTCTATCTGGTTCTCCAGCTCTGTCTGGTGCTGTAGGCGAATCAGGTCCATCCGCAGCTTTTGCAGAGTCTTCAGCTGCCTGTGCTCCAGTTCCTGCATGGACTCGTCGTGGCGGATCAGCATGGCGTGCTCCATCTCTTTCTGGGTCTTCTTTTTGTTCAGTTCCTGGGAGGAAATACGGCAGAAGAGGGAGAAAAGAAGAGGAAGGATGCATGGATGACTTGCAGTAGCCTGGTGCATTGTTTGTTCAGCTTGCTTTCAATGTGACATTTTCATATGTAGAAATCAATTTCCCTCCTTGTTTCTTTCAGGCTTAGAACATTATCAACAGCTGGAAAGTCAATAAATATTACCCATTTAATCTTTCCCATTATTTTTTATCATTCATCACTTCCTTTTTCTATGAACTAAAACATTAAAACTATCATCTAAAACTTGACACAGTTTTGAGTATTTTCCCACAGAAAGCTTTTGGACCTTCTGAAACTTTACACAACAGCTTTGCAGATTATGACATTGTTGACTTGCTTTACTCTGTAATAAGCTTCTTAGAGAAAAACCTCCCAGATCTAAAGGACAATGGGCGTAATTATTAAGGACACACTGCTGTTTGCGGAGAAAAAATATTTTGGTTTTCTAATCACACTGGGCCTGTTCACGCCAACATCACAAACAACAACTAATAAAATGGGTTTTACTTCAATTCAAACTCTTAAACTGGACATATATAGCTTGGTGAACTTGAGTTGTACATTTAACAATTAAATGAACAACCAAGTCCATATTTAATTTATGAATTATTTAATCGCACATGATGTATGTCCTTCCACACCTCTCGGATCTGTTCCTGCTCCAAGTCGTGCCTCTTAATCATGACTTTGCGCTTGAAGGCGCGGCAGTTCCTGTCGTAGAATACCCTCTGCTGGGCCAGAAGATGGGCCTCCTCCTCGGCCTGGGAATGCTGCATGTTCTCTTTGTGCTTGGACAGACGCTCCTGCTTCTCCTTCTTGGGTGTGCTATGGTCCTCATTCATCTCCTGAGAAGGGAGCAGAGGAATTGTATGAGGTACAGGGCAAAGTAGTTTTATTGAACATGACTGGTACATTTTTGGGTGGGTAAGCTTCATTTATCAATGTGAATATCAGTTTAACTGTTAAAATAAAGGAAATAGCTGGTAGGTTTGGGACTATCCATTACAGGCAGTGGATGAGGAACTATCTAGCGTGAGATATTATTCTAAACCAGTGGATGTGTGTCTAAAGAAGAAGAAAATGTCCAAACTATGTCTTACATATGCATGTTTTGAATGTGAATAAAAACAAAGCCTCCATAAATAGTGCCTAAATAAAGAACAGTGTGCACTGCAAACTCCAGTTGACCTTCTATCTCAATCTACTGATGACTTTCAGAGTCAGAGGAGGGTTGTAGAAAGAAATTGCAGCCAAATCTATCTCTCCTCAGTATGAGTTCTCTTTCTCTTTCATGGGCTTTAAGGTAATCTACAACTCAAGCTAATGCACTTAACACATGAGCCTGATCCCCGCTCTCTGTGGTGTCTAATTCCGTTATAGCCCTCAGTTGGTGGGAAATATCTCTCCCTGCCAGCGATTCTTTCTTTTAACTGTGCTGACCTAATTTTGGTCACTTATCTTGTCACTGAAAACAGTGTATCATACTTCCAGCCCACAGGAGTATACTCTGGACTCGGTTTTTGAGGCACACACGAATGCACACTGTGCGTATAGATTTGTGGTTTTTCTTTGTTTGTGTGTGTGTGTGTGTATATAGATGTGTAGGAACATAGTGAGTAGGCTGAGTGACTCAACACAACTTCCAAAAGACCACTTTGGAGGTACTGTTTGTGTGGAGGAGGGCTGATTCAACAGTAAACATCATACAGGACCATGTGTCACATACGAGAGAGGCGTACAAAGGAGTTCGCCTGAGGAGGAATAAGGAAACCAACGAATGCGGCTCACCTCCTTAATCTTCTCCTTACAGAGTTTGTACTGCTTCTTTTGATTATCCAGAAAGGTGGTCAGCTCCTTCTTCTGCTGGGCCACGATCTGCTGCTGGAACTTCTTCTCATCTGCCAACGCCGTCTTCAGCTGGGGGACACATAAAACAGCCACAGTGAACAAATAAAGTCATATTCTAACTTGGGTTGTGCTACCACCTAATACATACAGTATGTCAAGTTAAATGTTAAGATTAATCTAACACTCTGTTCACAGCCTGTCCAATGTGAGGATTTGTTGTTTTCCTGTTTTATTATCACTGTAAAATAAATATTTTTTGGATTTGGACTGTTGGTTGGACAAAACAAGACATATAAAGACATCACCATGAGCTTGTGGAAACTATAACAGGCAACAACATTTATAAACATTTTATCAACAAAATTAATCAAGGAGAAGATCTGCAGATTAATTGACAATAATTGTTGGCTTCAGCCCTAAATCTCATGTGGGATAACGTTTGATATGTTTGAAGATGTATATTAAATTATAGCAGGACCAGTTCAAGACACTGGTCTGATTGGTTGGTTCAACTTTGTATGTTATTGGCTGCAATAGCAAATGTCAGTTTAAAGACATTTAAAGAAAATTGTATTTATTATTATTATAGAACATATTATTATATTTATATCATTATTTGAGCAAATTTAGGTTGGTAGGAGATTAATATGTATTTATTGTCCAGCCCTAATACAGAGGTTTTCAAAAAAGAAAAGACTTCACTCAAAAAGAGCTCACAGTGTTGTAGGTACTTTAGATACATCTGGCAAAAATGGCAGATTTAAAAAAAAAAAAAAAAAAAAATGGTGATGAAAGCCAATATCTAGTGACATATTGGTTTAGCTGAGTGACATGTCACTCACATGTGACATGTGACATTGTGTGTTTATGTTGCGGTTTAGGGGTGCATGCTAGTCTACTGTATATGAAGAGATATACTATCTCTCTGGCTGGTCCGGCACGCTGTGTGCTAATCACAGAGATATGCAGCTTGTTTTTCCAGAGCGTGACATTCTGTGACCCACTTCTGCCCTTGTGTTTCATCTTATGTATCATTGGGTGGCAGCAGTGTGTTAAGTCTAAAACTTAAGTCAATGTAAGGACTAAAGTTGGAACTTAAATGGTCCAAAACAATAACATTTTTGAACAGAGTTAAACTTTTTGACAGACTTTCTTCCACCAGTTCAACACATCCTCTGTTTTTCCAAAGCAGACACTATCCCCCAGCCACCTGTTGCATGGTACATGTAGGTCTCTGTGATCATCTGTGAAATAACTTAGGGGTCACTGTACTTGTGCATCCACTCATGTCCCCCCCCCCTCCAAACACAAACACACACACACACACACACACACACACTCCCACCTCTTCTCGGGGTGTGCACCGGTGCTGCGATTTAGCAACGCTTCTCCAGCCTCGATTGTAGGCGTTGGTTGGCCTGCGGTCTCCACCTCCTTCTGCCAGCTATGAAGCCGCGTGCTTCGTTCCATCTCGGCCTTCAGGCTTGTTCTCCAGGGCGATCAGCCTGCTTCTTTGGTTGCTGCCGCCGCATGCGCTTGTAGCCCGACATCTGCTCTCGCAGCTCGCTCTCCTGCTCATGCTCGTGGATCTGCTTGGTCACCTGTGCAGAAAGAAAAGTTAGGAGATGTGACCGCTGTGATATGTGATTTGCATTCAGACAGCAATGCTTAATGTCACCTATGCTTAAAAATGTAAACATACAGTACTGATTTATCTGGGATATCTTTTCCAAGAATAACTGAAAACAGAATTCAAACCTGTAAAACATTTCAATTCAACTGCTGCAATCAGTCAGCAACACTTTTACAACAGTTTTTCAGGCAAAAAGAAGTTTCAACCTGTAATGGGAAATTAAGA
>NW_023339718.1:17928006-17928733 GCF_004916995.1 Morone saxatilis
CTTATAAAAGAAATCCTGTGAAATCCCTTTAGATGAATTTACCACTCACTAGAGCCCAACAAAAGCTCTTTCATCTGACCATCACACATACACAGTCACTGAATAGATCAGGCAACCGCAAAGGATCTGAAAGTGTTTAAGCCTGAGAGAGCAAGAAAAAGTTATCAAAACAATATCAAACAGCTACATACTGGTAATTACATTTATTCTAAGACAAGGACCACATTGGGATGTTTTAACAGCAATGTCTTTTTCTTTTCTTTTTTCTTTTTTAGCAAAACCGACACCCGACACACCAACCTGAGGACAGAAAGGGTTCTCCACATCTAGGTAGTACTCGCTCCGCATCTTCTCATAACTTCCACCTGAACTCCTCAGGCCAAACATGATGGCGACTTTAGCCAAGTGAACCAGCATCCAGGAACCTTGTGCAGCATCCTATGCCCGACAGAACCCTGTCTGAGCTCCGATTGCCACCCTGACACCCCACCCTTACTGGACGACGACCCCCCTCCCCTCTCCTTGGTTCGTGCCCTGGGCACGCAGCGGCAGTGGCAGGCGTGTGAACTGTGAATGAGGCAGGCCGACCACACGGGCCAACAAGAGCACAGAGCGGCTCTTTAGTCAGGCTAACGCTAAGCGGCGGACAGCAGGTGGGTCACATGAATACCTCATTGAGAAAGAGTGAGAGAAGTTGGAGGGGGGTGGGGGGGTTAGAAAGAAGCAG
>NW_023339718.1:17928833-17942248 GCF_004916995.1 Morone saxatilis
GGGGGGGGGGGGGGTTAGAAAGAAGCAGGCAGAGAGATGAGGGGAGGGGAGGGGGGTGATTGCATAGGAGAAACAGCAGATGGAGAGTGACTGGGAGAGAGTTAGAAGGGAAAAAAAAAATGGAAATAATGAGAAGTAAAATAAGAGAATAAGAGGGTGGGTGGTGGGGGTTGGTGTGGAAATAGGTAGAGGTTGAGTCCCCCCCTCTTTAATCTGTGCTGAATCAATACCCCACTGTAACAGCAGCTCTCAATCCCAGTCACTTGCCTCGCTGCCACCCTGCATGCTGCCACAAAGGGCCAAGTCACGTCATGTGACGACCTCTTTCACACAAGGCTCAGGGACTGGAAAGGAGATCATATTCAAGGAGAGGAGGAGGTGGGGGTGGGGATGAGGGGGCATGCAGGCTAAAGGTGAACGTTCCAGTGAGATCAGTAGGAACTGAACATCTTAGTCATTTTACCTATTTTGTAATTCAAGCTGCTCCATCTTAAAGAAATATCATGTTGAATAGAAGAAATGTTGTGCTCGTAGTAGTTGATGTTCTGTTCTTCATTTTGCTTATGCTTTGAGTAAAAACCCTTTCACAGAGCAGGTCAAGTTTGTTTTCCTGACAGAATTCAGTGTTGCAAAGAAGACATTCAATTTGCTGAAACACTGAAATTTGAACTGCGGAATTTGAAAAATAACAATGATTCAAGTGAGCAGCTCTTTTATTTACACAGCTAATATTTTATTGGACAATCGAAGAAGAATATAGTCGTTAGTTCTATAGTCGTGTAGTATATAGTACTATTCTACTTACGCAAGACTTGCAACGTATGTTCTTCCTCATTACATTAAGTACAATGTTTCAAGTTTCGGAATTGGCTCTTAGTCAGTTATGAGAAAAAGGCATGGCTGTAGTTGAAATGTTGCTATAGATGTATAGTAACATATGGTGAAGTCATCTATTTAAAGGGGGGAAGCCAAAATCCTCTACAGACCCTCATTTATTGTCCTGTTTTCCTGTAGATGCACAAATGTGAGAGGCTCCAGATTCTCATATGTCTGTTTTGGCCTCAGAAATGATTCATAGTTTTTTGCTATACAACTACAAAGCAGATACCAATGAATTTATAAGCTTTAACTGTCGCTAAAAAGAGCTGACTAACAGGGATGGCGCATGTTTTGAGGAGTCTTAAACTTGACTGTAATCTCCTGCTCTGTTGTTGACGTGCTGATCGGTGAACAACCGAGTCAAGCGGCAGATGAGGTGAAATACGGTCTCGTCTCGTGCAGCCTTCAGTCAGTTGCTTCATCTGACCTATAATAACCCCTACCCTCCCTCTCACACTCTAGTTATGTCTCACATTCGTGCCTCTTTTTTTACATCCATCTCTTTCGGCCGTTTCCCTCCCTCTTCTTCCTTTTCCCTTTCCTTCCATCTCCCTCGATAATTTCTCATCCTGCTCTCCTTCTCCTCCTCTTGTTCTAGCCATCTCCACATCTTTCATCTGTCCTTCTTTTCAGTTTCACCCCTTCCTTTCGCTACCTCTACATTAGATCGGACTCTGCGCTTCAGGTGACCTCTGGGTGACAAAACCCATCACCCTCTTTTTTTGCCTCTCCTTCCCACTTGTCCTTTTTTGTCAGTCCAGATTTCAATCCACACTGCTCTTTTATCTCACCTCTGTGTGTTTATCAGCCCTTCTCCTCCCCCTGATATCTGCCATCTGTGTCCACTACGTCTTTACCTTCTCCAGCCATCATCCTCTTTCAATTAATTCCCTTTTTAATCACTTTAAATCTCCCCCATCACCATGAATTCCTCCTGTCTTCTGGAAATATTAGCACATTTTATTCAACATACATTTCTCACTCAGGTCACTCGCATACTTACACAACTTATTACTGGTTGTATGGTTACAATTTTTCCCTTTTTTTAATCCCCTCTTCTTGATAATATTTTCTCTTTTCCTGTTCTCTGACTTCCTCTCTCTCCCTTCTCTGGCGATCCATCACCCCTCACCATCTGGACCCCCGTTCTTCTCTCTCCATTTCTCTTTGTCTACCTGCTGATTCCAGTCTCAGCGAGTCGAGGCCAATCTGAGGACGTCTGCGCTCAGCAGAAAAAGATGATGTCATCTCTTTCAGTGCCGGCGGGCAGGACCGGCACTATCACACGGCACAGAAACTGTGGTTTACACGATGCCGCCTCTTTTCAAGACAGGCAGCGGAAGTTATGCAGAGCTGTCGACACAGTGTGTGCCACCTCAGCCTCTTACGTGTAAGATATTTTAGTTTGACTTTAATCCACAACTGACAATGAGCTGCAATTGTTTTAAAGCAGGAATGTATGAGTTAAAACAGCGTGATGACAATATCATTGTCAAAGTCATTCTTTAAAAGATAAATGATACGAGAAGCAATTAATGAAGAGTTAGGTAGAGAGAATTTCTTTTCTTCTTAAGTTAAATTTACATAGGTAGACACAGGATACAATGACCTGCCTTTTGTGCATAAGAACAAATTTAGTTTAACTCAAGGGCCTGTAACCCCTGTTTTTACATGAGTGAAGCATCTCAGCAAGGATGAGGCAGGCTTATTGTCACCATACTCCATCAGCAGGAGAATTAAATCTGTCTCCTCAGCTAGCACCATGTTTGCTATCACTAATTGTAGTGTGTCTTTTTTTGGCTTTTCGCTATTGACAGTACAGTAGAGAGACACAGGAAAGGCAGGGGAGAGAGATGGCATGACATGTAGGAAATGGCCTCGGGCTGGACTTGAATCCAGGCTGCCCAGTGAGCTACTTTGGCGCAATATTAAGAAAGTTTGGTGAGACAAGCTTGAGAAAAGAAGTTTAGCAAAACTGAGATTGGGAATCTATTTTCAGCTGCATGGACCTAGCTAGTAGCTAGTTTGTGCTACCTGGCTTGGCGGTCGTTAGTTTGCTTAGTTAGCAAACAGTGGCGTGCCTGATGTACAGCGACAGCCACAGCAAAGCCTGGCCTATTGTGAAAAGTAGGCTGACAAACATGGCCTGTGCTACTATCTGTTGAACACAGTGTTTTGTAGCCTCTTCTGTCTCTTTCCTGACTGCCTGTCTAGCTGTTCCTTTTTCAGGCCTCTAAAAATGATTTATATTAAACAAAAAAGAAAAGAACTCGTTGGTTACAACATACAACCAGTGACAAGTAAACAGTGCTCCATTTTAAGGGGTCACACGTCAAAAAGGTTGGGAACCACTGATATAGAGGCTTCTGGGGACAATGCTGAGAGTGTTTGAAAGCGAACTGACAAAAGGAAAAGTACATTAGCCCAGAAATGCAAAGTACAATTATTTTTCTTTTTTATTCACTGTCTCACGCTGGAATTTGAGAGCTTCTGTTTTATGGGGACCTTTTTTACTTGCAGCGTGTTTATGTATGTTTATTTTCAACCCTCAAATTTTAAAAAGGTGTACACTGGAATTGTAGCACTTTCAGCTGGAGTGCATCTTACGGCTCCTTTGGACGTCTCTGTGATTGCAAGTCATGAGTGACTATGACCGTAAGACTAGAAGACATTTCCAGTAGTGTGCGAAAACAGATTAAGGAGACTTATGGTCAACAAAAAACCTTACAGTTCTGGAGCGTCAGTGGTTCACGCTCTGGTCAACGGCAGTATAAGCACATTTTCTTTGCTCATGTTCTCTCATGTCTGGGTTTAAGACCTGACAGCAGAAGGGAGTCACAATTACACACACACACACACACCACAACACACCACACACACACCAAACTATTACTAGTTACTAGAGTGGTTTCCATGACAACTAGAGCAGGGAGGGTGAGAGAGAAAAAGAGACAGAGAAAGACAGAGAGAGAGAATTCCACCCCCTTCAACTCAGAACATTGAGTCAGATCTGAGAATGATGTATTATCAAGCGCAAGAGACGAAGAAATAAAGGAGAGGGCAGAGGGAGGGGAGTGGTAATGTGAAGCGTAGTACAAGAGGAGAAAACAAAAGGATTGAAGTCAATGAGAGAAAAGACAGCAGAGACACAGTGATCCGTTGCAGAGACGGGGCCGAAACTGGAGAGCAGAGACAAAGAGCCAGAAAGAGGTAAAGACCAAAAGATGGGCCGACGGGAAGAAAAACAAATATCAACTAGGTGGGAAATTCGAGATTTGAAAGAGATTTGAGATTTGGAAGTCCATAAAGGTGCTTTTATACAGCGTTTTAAAACATCAATTTGTTTGAAAATGGATCCACATGACACTTCTTAAGCATGGAGACATTACAGTGCATCACTTCCAGACTCAACGTTCAACTGGCACCTTTACAGACAGGTTTTAACAGAGAGAGAAAAAAAGCCCCTTCTGTGCCCTGGTATTCTGCTATGGTGTAAATATAACACTCTGAGAAAGATTCTGGTTTCTGCAAGTTTTTTGATTATTTGGCTTTTAAAGCAACACAATTTCTAAAGGGAATGTTCATTATGCTGAAACCCTTAAAGCACATGTTAGAGGATCTCAAAAAGATTTTAAAAATTAGAAAAGCAGAAAGAGTTTTGTTAAACTTACCAGTGAGGCGGATTTTATAGTGGCAAAGCGGCCTTGGTTCTTGTAGTTTTGGGCCTGACTGCTCTTATCAGAGGAGGCCGGCCTCAGCCCTGCCCGAGGGTCCCTGTGGATCCCATCGTCCCAGGTGTACTGATGATCCTGTGTGTAATACACACAAACAGACAGCATGGAGAAATGTAAACAGAGTACAAGTCATTGATTTAGTCACAGAGTTGACTTCTTGGCACTCAAGTGAACAAGGTGTTAAAATGAAGGTGAAAAGGGCGCTGTGCTGCAGGACACTGGACGGATTTTAATTCCCTAAAACTGCCAGTGTTTAAACATCTTTCTTTGAATTTTTAAATGATAAAATTCCCCACTGATTTAAGGCATACAACATCCAAATTTCAAAAGGAATCTTCATTAATGCTAAAACTGTGTCAACTGTAACCTTGCAAAATGATGAAATGTCAACACTCAATCCCCTCCCCATTAGAAACTGACTGAACATTTTCAGGAGTCCAGGGACCAAAGAGTTGACTCATGTGAAGAGGGAACTTCATCAGCATCTGAAAACAGTGTGTCACTTTCATTTGTTCTCAGCTCAGCCCCTGAACTTAAAAAAACACATTGGCGGTCTATTCATAAAGTGACATCCTTATTCATGCACTGTCAAAATACAAAGAACAGATGAAGAAAGAGAATGACAGAGCACTGACAGCCCTCTCTTCACAGATTTTAAGTCATATGAGATATTCAGTGAGAATGTCAGGCATTGTGTTGACCTGTGTCTACTGTGTATGTGCCTGTGTGCAGGAGAGACAGAGCTGTAAGTTTAAAAAAAAAAAAAATTGGTGGGGAGTGTTTGCCGCTTGTTGACATGTGTACACAGCCTTTGTTCTCAGAGTGTGAACGGTGTTGGTGATGAACTTGAAGTGATCTGCCAAACAGTGAGGACTGTGTCGATGGTTTCCATGGTTTCAAGGGAGGGGAGGGGCATGCAGTTACTCATTACTACACTTGAAAACAGTAAGAGAAAAACAGAGGGTGTTTGCATGGAGCCATATGTGATTGTACTAGTAACATAGCATTTGGTGATTATGTGTGCAGTCTTGGATTTCTAAGAATCTTAGAACATACATGTACATGGCAATTTGGAAAAAGTGTTTACTACTGTGAGAGTACGACTAGTGATCAATAATAGGATTGAAAGGTTAAAAGTTTTTCTAGTCTAATTAGGTTTTAGCTTCACCGAGGAGGATTTACTTTAGCTGGTGTTTATTTGTTTGTCTCTGTATTAGGACGACATCTCAAAAACCTGAATGGAAATCAAAGGATTTTGGTGGACACACAGGCCCTTGTGTGCATGTCCAACAGGTGGATGGGTTTTGACAGCCTCCCAGCATGAACTAAATACTCCATTTATAATGCAGGACTTTACATGTATGGAATCATCATGAGTGATGACTCTGTGCTGTGCCTAAGCGTTCATCCTGATTGTTAAATCACTACATGTCTTAACACATAGCTTTCATAGCTAGTTAAGACAAGTCTTTGTGTTTGGCTGAAATAATGTCATGTCTTCTTAGAAAAGATGCCTAAAAAATGTCAACTTTAATATTGGTAATAGTGTTAACTTATGTCAAGTTTAAAATACATTTAGATGAACACATTGAGAAGAGGTAGTGTCAATGAAGAGGATCTCATCAAACAAACGATTTTGGGAACCACTGAGAACTGCAGCTCACACTGTTTTCTAGTTTCCAGCTCTGGTTTGATGTGACTGTTAATGACTCACCACCTCCCTCCCACCATCCAAACTTCACCCTTGAACTTTACCTTCTTGGTGTGCGGGGAGGATTCCAGGGTGCTGCTGTAGTCCTGGGGGTGCATCATGGTCATGTCGGAGCAGCTGTCGTCCACCTCCTGCATGCTGTTCACGCTGCTGCTCTGGCTGCCCGTGCTGACTGAGGTGCTGGGGATGGAGTGGTTGCTGCCCAGGCTGTTCATCTTACAGCTGGCCGCCTCGCTGTCCTGCAAGTGATCATCCACACACGTATAATTATAAACAAATGCTTCCACAAATGAAACGTCAAACAGTGAAATTATACACAGATGGAAATACAATATACAATATACACAGGCCTCTCCAACAGTCACCTCAATACAGAGAAAATAACTAATGACCTCTAGATTGTATTAGAGTAAAAGTAATGCTAAATTGCCTATTAACCTCAAATTGTTGACATGTTTATGAGATGTCTTTAGATTAGACAACCATATCGTGTGTGTACATGATAAAAAGAATCAATTTGCATAGCTTTTAAGGGCAGCGGACAACTCTGCAGTAACAGGCTACATTAGGATGTTAAAATCAGCCTCTGTATCTTCCCCTGAAACCACAAAACGAGGTTTAGGACTGCAACTTTTCTAAGTAAAGCCTTCAGCAGCATCTTGTTGCAGCAAGGTCTGGTGGCTGCTCTGCTTCACGTGGTGTAGGATGACAGTACTATGGTTGGTGGCGATCCGTGCCTGTTCATGCAGCCTCAGGCCAGGTCAGCTAAGGGACATTTCATCTCAATGTCAGGCTGCCGTGGCTGCAGGAGGAAAAGCTCCTGTGCCATGAGCTTTATTTCTGTGTTCTATCCAACATTATTAGAAGTGAAAAAACAGCAGTTAAGAAGGCCGCTTTGGACAAAAGTACAGTATCTGGTTGCTCCATCTTTGAGTGCCTTCTTGGGGTTTCATTAACATCACCCCCGACAAACTATTCTGTCACCCTTTGTACTGTGAATCTGAGTTCCAAAAGTCCCTCACTACCGTACAATGTAAGTGCTAAATTACAATAAGAAATTGATACACTGCAGTAGAGTTGAAAAGATAAGTTGATTAATTATCATTAATTATCAACATTTTTCAAGCAAAAATGTAAAAGATTTACTGATTTTTTTTCTGTTTAATAACACTATAAACTGAATATATTTGGGGTTGGGACAGTTGGAACTGAGAAAGATATTTGAAAAAGTCAGCTTGAGTTCCACAAAATTGTGATGGGCATTTGTCAATATCTTCATTAATCGATTATTAGAAAATAATCATTTAGAAAATAATGTGCAGATTAATTGATAATAAAAATGATCATTAGTTGCAGCCCTACATTGCTTCATGTAGCATGTGCATGCCTAGTTATTTTTCATTTCTATCAACTATTGTCTCAGCTGGCTCGATTAATATTTCTGCTGCTGTTCCCTGTTAGGCACACTCTGTGGACTTCTACAAACTCTGTGATAGCAAAATGGAATTGAATGTCGTTTTCCACAAAACTCATAAACAAATAAAACACTGATAACAGACTTTTCTTTGAGGTGCAAGTTATAGAACTGTGAACAGAACAGAAGGTCAACTGGTTTTATGTTTTCAACCCCTTGTTCTCCACTTGCCTCCTTTGATTGTTACTCTTGACAAACTTTGTAATTTCTATATTATTTCTTTTTGCACTGAGATTCTGTCCAATCAACTCCCCCTTATATTTTACATGAAACTTTCCCTCCTCCCTTTCCCACCTCCTCCTCCTCCTGGCTCTCTCCCATGGGCCCGTTGTGTTTCTCCTGGTAGAGGATCTTCTTCATCTTGCGGTACTGCAGATTGTCCAGCTCACGCACCGCATCCTTGGTCCTCTGGATGAGGTCGATGAGAATGCGCGGCGAGCGTTCCCGACGCACAAAATCATGCTGGACACAGAAGAAGAGGGAGAATGTGAGATTAGTTGGTTCTAAAAGATAGAAGAGGGGACAATTGGTTTAGAAATATTTAATCAAATTTATGTCTTAACTTCGGCTTTCATAACATACAATTCATGGATGTTAAATTGTTATTTGTGGTAATGCGGATGCCTTTTTTTGTCAAAATAGCAGAATATCAAGTTTTCACCTGAAAATATTTGTTACAGAATACAATTTAAAGTATTAATGGCAAACAAACATTTATTTAGGAAATGAAGTCAAACAAAAAAGTGGTACTGGTAAATTGTATTTAAAGGACATCTACTTATACACTTCTAGTGTATTATTTCAATGAGCACCTCAATTGTAACCATCACTAGAGGGCGCCTGTAGGTTGCTCAGCTCATCTTGGGAGTCCCAGCACTCACTACATCCTCTAGTACACTTAACACATGGGATCTGTGCAAGATTGTGCATTAAATTGATTTTCATAAATACTCCTAATCCTTTTCATTCCAATAAAAAGCAAAACTGTATTTGTCTTGGCAACAAGTTAATGACAGTTTCTACTAATCTATATCAAGAAACAAAAACAACCATTGAGTAATATGTTGATAAAGGAGGTTTTAGCTTTGTAATCTGGATTTTTTTTGTATACACACTGGATATGAGCAACCTACAGTTTCTTACCAAAAGAAAGCCAATCTCTACAACATTAAATTACACATAAAGTCAAATTTATTTTTATAAAAATATGATTATTTATGAATATTTTCTAAGTTTTACACTAAACTGACAGCTGAATCTCATTTAGAGCACATGTATAAACTGTGGCCCCTTCTGCTGTGCGCAACCAACATTTCTGTAATTTGGTGGAGGTTGGGATAATATGGATTTATTTAATTTATTTTGTGTTACATAATCCGCAGGTCATAGTGGGTGGGTATGGCTGGTGGGAGTAGACTTAGAATGAGTTGATGAAGATGAATGCGGTTGTGTTTTTATTTATTTTTTTAATGTAAGTATGTTTTGGCAATTAATTGCACTGAAATTGAGATGAAAATAAAAATAAAGCAAAAATACATCTTCTCTCCTCTGCGCTTCCACCCACTTATTCACCCACCACACACTCATATTCACACCTCCTCTCAGTCACTCTCATTCATAAAATATGCGCTTATATTGCTGAAATGTATGCAACCTCAGAGTACAGGACTAAAATATATATACTGTATTGAAGAAAAAACTACTTTATTTTTAGGTCTATTTCCAGCTCTCTTTCTCCACACTTCCTCTCCATGTGACAGATGCTGGTGTAATGGGTTAGTCAGGACACAGGGGAGTGACATCATGCTCTCAAAATAGAGATGAGAGTGATTTGTCCCGTTTTCTGACGGACCTCCACCAGAATGTGGGTGGTTGGCCGCCCCCGTCCCATCGACCAGCGACAAATGATCTCCATGATTCTTCCTCATTATAAGGTTAGTGTTAAGAAGAAGCGACAGCAGTTTTACAGCAGCTTCAGTCCCTTGCCTGCATGTAAACTGTAGTCAGTAGTACTAATCCATCCTCAGAGATTTACTCTGTTAGGTATAATCAATTTGTGATGTTAAATGCATTTAATAGCATATTATTATGAACTTTATGGTATACCCACTTTGCTTCAGTCCATCTCAATTACGTCTACTGCAATTATAATAGCAGCAGTGACGATCCCTGGAGAGCAAGACTAATACGCTCGATGTATTAAAAGGAACGCTTTGGGAAATACACTCAACTCTCTTTTTGAGTTAGATGAGAAGATTGACACAACGCTTATATTTGTTCAGTAAATATATAGCTGGACCCAGCATTCAGTTAGCTTAGCTTAGCATAAAGACTGGAAACAAGGAGAAACCACTAGCCTGGCTCTGTCCTAAGATAACAAACTCCACCAACCAGAACTTCTAAAGCTCACTAATTAACACATTATCTGTTTTTGTTTAATTTGTATAAAAAGTAAAGTGTAAAAAATGACATTTGCTGTTTTACAAATGATTTTTTCACTAGCTGTTTCCAGTCTTTGTGCTAAACTAAAATAAGCTGAGCGGTTTCCGGGGAAACAAGCTACATATTTACTGTACAGATAGCGTAAATCCTCTCATCTGACTCTCGGCAAGAAAGCAAAAAATTAAATCGCCAACAATTTTGATAATGGATTAAATGCTTTAGTCTTTTATCAAGGAAAAATGCCAAACATTCAATGGTTCCAGCTTTCAAAATGTGAGAATTTGCTGCTTTCCTGTTTTATATCATTGTATGGTGAATTATCTTTTGGTTTGGACAGTTGGTCGGGCAAAAAAATCAAAATGAACGCATCCTTTTGTGCCCTGGGAAACTGCTGTTGTATCTGAAATATACGCTGAAATATCTTTCATTTTCTAGTTAATTCATGGGATTACATAGACATACACCAACAACACCCACAACTATGTTTTACTGTTTAAGAGTGTATTTTTTTGCTTAAACAGTGAGTGCTTATGGGAGGAGGTCACTGAAAGGTTATTATTTCATTATGTATATAATTACAATTACTCTGAATGTGGTACACAGGAAGAGTGTTTTTAACCTGAAGCCAGAACACTGATAGCTCAAGGCCCCCAGATTAGTGACCTGATTTCCCCTTTAAAGAGCTTGGAGGGGCGTGTGTATACATGTGTGTGTGTGTGTGTGCACTGAGAGAAAGTGTGTGTGTGAGTGTCTGAGAAGAGAAAGTGGGGTATTAATCATAAGCTAACACCCCACCCCCCAAGCCCTTCACTATAAAGCAGCCCCTTCGACACTGATCCAAAGTCTGTTTGGTACTTATCCCTCTTTAATGGTTTTTCGGCCAGGATTTGGGTCAGGGGTGTTGGGAAGAGTGAATTCCAGTTTATATGCCGATCCTATCCAGATGACAGAGCCTCCTCATTTAACTGCTACCTAACCTCCCATCCTTCCCTTCATCCACCCCACAGTGAGGCAGGTGTGAAACCTCCTGCTCGTGCTCCCACACTGTTGAGCATGATCACCAAGAACATAAAACTCTTAGTGGGTGAATAGGATTACCTGTTAGTCACACAAACAAAAAGATCAACTCCTAAATTACAGGGAAACACAACGAACATACACAGCCTTGTAAGTTCATTGCTTTTGTAGGGCATTTTTCGCCTTTTATTTGACGGATGACAGTGGAGAGTGACAGGAGGAGAGGGAGGGAAGGTGCCATGTGACGACGTCATCTAAATTTAATTTAGCATTAAGGTTCATTACTGACCTTAGAAATACAAGTTTGACAAAATATTACTTTTAATTACTTTTTTTCCAAAACTTTCGAAAAGGTTAAACTAGGTGGACCGTGTGATAAGAATTATTTGTAAAAATGGGTTGTATAAAAAGTTAAGTTGGTCTAGGGTTTACTGCACCAACCATGAACCCTAACATCCCAGTTTCATGGCCAGCAAGTGACTTCAGTTGGATGTCCTTCACCATCTCTCTCTTCACTAATTTCTTGTCATCTCTCTACAGTCTATCAATAAAGGCATAAAATGCCCCCCAAAAAACTCATAATTGAATAATATTATGAGGGAAATCCCTGAATGCTTCTTATTTTTGCCAGTTTTCTGGCATACAAAAAACAAAAGGAAAAAGAAAAACACTGAATAATTGCATATATAACGAGCAGAATCAGCATTTAAAACCCCATACCAGTTGGAACATAATCAAAGGACTGATGTGAAAGCAGAAAATACACACAGTCCTATAGAGTCCTTAAGGACCATGGCTACAAGGCGAGGCACAGGAAGTAGAGTTAAAACAAAGAAAAAAAGAGGAAGCATAAGCCCTTCTCAGTGGGGTACTTGATTTCTGTGCTTGAAGAAGACACTATGTACAGTATATGCTTGCGTATTAGGGAGTCGTGGGTGGGTGGGAATGACTCATCCGCATGGCTCAGGGACTGACTGAGACAGGAAGTGAGGTCACAAGCTGGAGGGATTACAGAGGAAGCCCACTCACTCGTAGCAGCTCCCCTGATGAGGGTCTGTCCTGAGGAATTTTCAGTAGGCAGTAGTCGACAAAGCTCCGGAAGGGGTCAGACCTGGGTAAAGAGGACAGTGAGATGGAGGTCTATGATTCCCTTTCTCATGTAAAACATATTTAAAAAAAGGATAATTTAAGCAGAAATAGAAGTGACAAAATACAATGATGAGGCTGCCTTCAGCATACCTACTGTATTTAGTGTCAATGAATGTTTAACGTGATGAGTAATCTTCTTCTGTTGTGCTGTGTTTATCATATCAATGAATTAAACGAGAGCAAGCCTATGTAATCTCTTATATGAGATGTAAACCCTATATGAACCATATATGGATTATGTAAATATGTGGAGCAATAAAAATATAGGCCACTGGAGCTGTGGAACACCGTGATCTAACAATATGTACCATGATAACACTGTATATGTAACGCTGTGTGTTTGGGTTGCAGCTATTGGTCGTTGAGATAAAGTAGCATGTGGTGCTATTTAAGATTTTGAAAGTGCATATCCTTATATACACTGTGGTCATAGTGTCAGTAAGTACACCTATCCACCAGCTAGTTCCTCTTCAACCTTTCTATCTTACATTCTCTGTGGTTCGCCAAGGTCCATGAGTGCATTTGTATGTCATGCCAGTGTGTGTACAATGTGGCCTTGTGTATGTGTACTGAAGTTACACTATAGAGCTGATGTCTCTACTCGTCTCATCTGGCGGGATGTTGCTAACGCCTCAGGCCGCTGGAGCACCTCCAAAAATACCACAACCCTGCGCCGCCCCACACACAATCACTGGCCTCGGCATGATGCTACAAACCAACAGTAATTTTACAACAGGCGCTCATCCATGCACTCTCACAGGCAGCAAATTCTAGCTTAATGCTCTGTGTCAGAGCCCACGACACGTGTTCTCTTTTCAGGTGTAAAAATGTATTTTAATTGAAAGCTTGGGAGAGACAGAAAGTCCACTGATGCCTTCAGGCACCAAAGGCAGGCAGAGAGCAAGATTCAGTTTGTAGAAATGCAAAAGATTCAGAGTCTTGCAAAATATGACAAGGAGCAAACACTGACATGACTCTGCATGCTTAGGACTACACACACACACACACA
>NW_023339718.1:17942348-17947316 GCF_004916995.1 Morone saxatilis
ACACACACACACACACTATAAGTATACAAAGGTAAATTGCAGGGAGAACATCAAACATAGGGTTAATACTTGATGAGAGTTGCACCTCACATGCAAAGTGTGAGCAGTAGCTACAGCAACTCAGAGGAACGGTGGACTATCTGCTGCCTTGCTAATTTCCTGCTAGTATTCTTTTACATCTTTTTTTTGACAGTTTAGATAATCTACTTCTCTATACATTTACACTAATAAATATTTATCCTCCATGTTATTTATGACTAAATTCCTCTGGTGCTGCCACATTTATCTTCAGATCATAATGAGTACATGGTATATAATGTACTGTATACATTCAGTAATTATCTACTAGCTAACCTAAAGGAACATGGAATATTTAGTTATTTGAGAATATGAGGGGTATAGTGGCTAGTGTATCTTCCTAAAATGCAGTCGTCCAAGCATGATACTATGATAATCATAATTATATTTTTTTGACACAACATTTAAAAAATATATTTTTTCTTTACATTAAAAAATCCCATCAACAAACACAGAGGCTATCTGTATCAGCAGAAATCAGCTACTTCAAATATAGTTTCTTAATTTATGAGGTGAATTAAACATGAAAATGTCATGTTATGATATCCAGTAGCACAACTATTCATTCCTAAAAAAAGGTGTTACACTGAGTGAGATGCTGCTCCAAAGACACTGCAAAGAGCTGTTGAAAACCTGCTGGCCTATATTTAATTGCTTGCTAAAGTTTTTTGATGTCTGGAAAGACAGTCTCCAGAGAATCTATTAGCATCTACATTCATAAAGCTGTGAGGCTGAGCGGAGCATAAAGTCTGTGTACAAAGAAATATCCTAGTTAGTATGGCAAACACAACAAAAATGTGAGTTTTAGCAACTTGAATAATATTAGAATAATCAAACTTTTGTTTTGATGTTGACATATATTAAAATATGCCTTATAGCCCAGCAGGAATGCTGTGGGTATTTACACAGTATTTCTTTGGTAGAGGTTTTACAGGTCATTACATAAGAGAGTTAAGAGTGTGACCTTGCACAAGGCCTGTCACAGGGATCACAGGTCATGCAGATTAACGCAGGGATGTCTTACCCTGACTGATCCCAGATCGGATTGGGCTTGAACATTCACAGCTGACTGGAAGTATTGTATCAGCAGTTTCACTGGATTGTTGGGGGTTTGTGGAATTTTTTTTTTTAGTTCAAATAAAGTACATTTTATAGTGTGTATAGTATAGACTGTGCTTCTTTTATCGAGGTGATTAAAAAAAAAAAACTGAACAACAAACAAAACTGAATGGTAATATTTTGGAAATGTGTTTTCAACTCACCACTCATTGGACTGTAGCGTGGGAGAGTCGTTCTGTGCGATGTGATATAAGGCACTCATGGCATTCATGTTGAACAAGGGGGGTTTACGCTCCGCTAAAATAAGAAAAGATAGGAGGGTCAGACATAGATAGATAGGATAAGAGTAATTTTTAAGTAAGTTTTCAACCAATAACAAATCAGCTTCTTCTTGAATGAGGCAGGTGAACCCCAAAGTCTCAAAAGCATGCAGGAGCACATAAGATCAGTTTTTTGTCCTGCTGTTTTACAAATAATTTTTAATCAGCTTAAATCTTTGCAATGTTTGAGGTATGGGCCTATAAATTCATTCTGTGACCAGTAGGTATGTGTATGCTCACCCAGTTCAATACAGGTGATCCCTAGGGACCAGATGTCCACTTTCCCCTCATACTGACCCTCGTCCATGGCTAGGATCACTTCTGGGGCCATCCTGAGGACAGAGACACGCACATGCAAATGCACACACAGAGAGTTTATTAAGTATGGGGGGAAAAATCCATGAAAATGTTATAATCTGCTAAGCCTCTCAGAGCTTTTAAAGACTCTGGTATGCTCTGATAGCAGCTCAGTTTTTGGAATATATGTGTGTTTCTGTAAACGTGAAGTATGTGTGTGTGTGGAGTGTGTGTGTGTGTGCGTGAATTTAACATGACAAGTGAGACAAAGTTGTGTGCTGCTGTATTTTTGCATAATGAGAGTCCAGCTGTGATGTTCATTCACCACCAAAGTGGCATGAAGTGTGTAAGTGAATATTGGGTAAGGTAGAAGATTTCTATACGAAAGGCAAATAACAGACAACATTACAGTTACTTGTGTAAGAATATATAGATTGGCTGTAACATTAATGTAACATTACTGGCCTCATCAAGCTGTTAAAGTGCTGTCTTTTTGTCATTCAGACAAAGGTTTTAAATATGCAAATGTTATTTTTAGATATGACAGGATGTTTACCGAAAGAGGCCAAATGCTAGCACAATATTTTGCACCTGGTATGCAAGAGGGAGACCAGCAGTGGGTTGAAAACTAATAATATGAATAAGGAAAAGTGTTGTCACTTCTCTTATGGGCTGCATCAATGGTGATAATCTTTAGTACAAGGCAGGCTCATCCTCCTCTCCCTAATTCAATTTCTCATGAATTTCATCATTTATTAGTATTACTATGACCAACCTAAAATTGCTGTTGTGACTTTTATGTAAAAGGCACTTTATGACACTTAACACATGACCAACATATAAAATTGCCATTGCATTTATGTAACATGGTGCATGTAGTAATGCAATCTATGTGCCAACAAAAACTCTTCTCTCTCATCAGGTGTCAAAAATCCCTGACAGCACAATGCAAGAAACATGAAAAAACTGTAAAAACAAACAAATCCATAAAAGCGACTAACTTGTGTGTGAGTTGTGCCCTACTATACGTTTTGGCCTTTGCATACTGACCAGTAAGGTGTTCCCACAAAGGAGTTGGCAGGTGAGGCAATGGAGGCAGAGCCAAAGTCAGCCAGTTTGACCTGACCCAGCTCAGTCAGCAGGATGTTACCAGCTTTCACATCTCTGGGTGGGGAGAGGGGGAATGTGAGGGGCAGAGTGAGAATGTGAGGCATAGTTAGGCAAAGAGAAGATGTAGGCATGGTAGCCAAGATAAACCACATGAGTTCCAAGGATCTATTATGCATTATGATTTTTTCTCCATTTTAACCAACTGGTCACTGGTGTGGTGTGTATGTCATATATTCATTTTAATGAGTTTTATGTCATATGATGACACAGAACAGTCAAAGGGTTCATACGGCTCCATTGTTGGATGCTAATCATATTTATAGAGTTGTTACCTCCTCACAGCGATACTGAAGAAAGACGAGTACAGACATGAAGTTTTATAGCTTAATTGGTTAATGATGCAATAAAGGGAGAACATCTACCACCTCATCTTAACATGTTTTTGCTAAAGTCATTTTTTGTTCCTGTTGGGAAATGTCTGGAGCAAGGAAACTGACTGACTCACCTGTGAATCATATTATGGGAATGTAGGTAAGCCAGTCCTAGCAAGGCACCATGGGTAATGGCAGCAATTTCCATCTCTTGGAGTGGTTTCTTATGAACTTGGGGAGAATAAGTACAGTGGAAATGAGTAAGAACACACAATAGACTTGATGAAATATAACAGTTCTGCACAACAGACTACATAATAAACAAAGCTTCTGCATATAGTTCATGTCTGATCAAGGTCCTGGCAACCAAAACATCACAGTTTTAGTAATAAAAAATAACTATACCAATCTCAGCCCTGCTGATATAGCAAAAACAACCATATGGATAACACATATAAACAGCTGATATGGGCTCCTAAGCTGGCTCCCTGTGGACTGCTGCGGTAACACAGAGACTACGTGCCAAGGCAAAAGGTCACAGCAGAACTAAATTTCATAAAGGCTTAAGTCCCAAAAACAGGCCGGGTACAACTGTCATGACCATGTGTCTATGTCACTGATGAGTACACCCATAGGTGCTTAAAGTGACACATTAGGTTCAGGTCAGGAATGCTCAGAGGGTAAACAGTGAAGGAGGTAAAAACTTCGAAAGCTAAAATAGCTAACCTAGAAACTAAATGTAAGTAACACAAATGTGGTCTTCCATCAGTGTCAACTTTATGAATCAAAGTGCTCAATGTAATTCAATCAAATGTCAGACCATATAAGCATGCTAAATTCAATTACAAGAGCATAGATTCTGCAGTTACATTGTATTACCTTGCTCCAAGGACCCACATATATGAATATTGCTGCAGTGATTGACCCTGAACATGCATTCACACCAAACGTGTGAAGGCTAAGCATTTCTAAATGATAACGAATAACCACAGGAAACAGAACATGAGGTTTTATGGGTTTTAAGAAATGAATTCAGCCATCTGATAGCAGCCAGTTCCTCATGTCTAGAAAGTCGAGTAAAACCTCATGAACTAAGGTCATAATGTCATATGGAGCAATCTTTATATTTAGCTACTGAGATACAGAGAACAAAAATTAGGTCAACAATACAAATCTACATACATACATCTATACAAAGAGTCTACTGCAGTAAACTAAACACACAAGGACAAGCTTCTTTTGGCTTAATGACAGTGTCACATGCCCTAGCTCACATAGCATCAAGCAATGCGAACCAAAACCAAAAGTGCAGTAATGTTAACATTTTGGTGAATATAGCATAAAGGAGGGGCTCTCTCATCACTTGTCCCCATCAATACCTCAAAATGGTCGGATTTCAGTGGTCACATACTCACACACTATAAGATCTTTAGTGGAATTGTGTAAAATGTTAGGAATTACACTTTTTATGCTTTCTTGGTTAGAATGTCTACTTCTACATCATCCAAGACTGGAAACAGGGGGTAATCAGCTAGTCTGGTTTTGTCCAAAGGTAACAAAATCTGCCTACCACCACCCCTTACAGAATCTATTTTGTTTAATCTATACAATAACCTAAATGTAAAATCAAGTCTTGATTTTATTTCTAGGCTGGAAGCAGTGGCTCCCTGGAAATATGCTAAGATAAACACCCCGATATTGACAATACAAAACTGTTTTTGTGTGTGTGTGTG
>NW_023339718.1:17947416-17949366 GCF_004916995.1 Morone saxatilis
GTGAGACTACAAACACTCTTTTCTCGGTCAAATAGGCACCAAATTCAAAATTTATGTTACATTTCGACTACATATATAACCCACTTTCAATAAAGATTAATGTTTCCACGGGTGAAATGCTTCTTTAACTCATGTAAGGTGATCCCGAGATGAGCCAGATAAATTCAATGTACAAAGCAACACGTCTACAAGGAAGTGATACGGCAGTGACTGATTCTTTCATTTGAATTTAAACAAATTTCTGCGTGATTGAAACACTTAGCAGTGTGATTTAGGGAAGCCTGCAGGTAAGTGATGTGATCAATCTGCAGCTACTGCAAGTGTTTGAGTTGTCAGTGCACATCCACATGTCCATGCTAAACCCATGGTGTTAACTTCAAAGGCATTTGGCCTTATGGACAGCTACGGTGCAGCTCAGCCTAAGCCCTTATCTCAGCTTCATCCCACTTACATACGAATGGGAATTTCATGTTGAGATTCAAATGGAATTATAGTAACAGCAGGCAACAGAGTATTCCCATTTGACTTTTTTCTGATTCATTTGATCCCTATGATTGTCTGTCAGTTCATGCATAATAGCCCTTCCCTCTGGTGTACTGTATGAATAGATGGTTATAGAGAAGAGAGAAAAAATAAAATAATGTAACGCTGAAATATTGAAATACATTCAGGCTGATTGTCATTGCAGAAGAGAAGACGTGTTATCAATAATTACAAGAGGCTAATTCATTCAACATACACTATAGTGGTGTGTGTTCAAAGCCCTGGGCGATGCAAGGGGAATTCCCCTTGTTCTCTTCTATAATGAAGTTCCTCCTTAGTTTTCATATGCATAAACTATGAATGCACATACAATTGCATTCATTTCTTTGAATATGCATGCATTTACAAAGGCAGCCACTGTGTTTCCCTTCTTCCATGCACTGCAGCTACATTTTACAGTATTATTATTGCAGATATTAAACTCTTAAATGTTAGACAATACATCTAAATTAAAGTATTGTAAAACAACAAACAAAAGGACATTTGCATGGTCTTCCCATGTTTCCATCTGTTTTTTGGTGAGTTGTATTAAAGGTCGTAATTTGCACTGGGAACGGGTGGAGGTACTTCTACAGTTTCATTTTGAGATTCTGACTTTCTGTATCCTTTGATTGTGCAGCTGCTAAAATCCAGATGAGTGAAGCTCTGATTGAAATAAATATTAATATTCTCATGTGAGTCCAACAATTATTAGCAATAAGCTTAATGAGCAGCAGAGNNCTTAGGCCAAATGCAGACTGCATGCAGGGTGGAGGTTATTGGGACCGTATGCAGTGTGAGATGAAGACTGAAGACACTACTAAAAAAGTACTTCACCTCCTCTGAACAATTTTTCAGACAAAAACTAACTGTAACTGTTAGTTCTAGTTAATATTCTCCTATAAAGATATGACAATTGAATATCAAATCACAGAAAAGGCAGTAAAACACAGTGGATAAAAGATATTGATAAAATGAAGAATGATTTTAAGTTCATTAACAATGCCACAATCTACAGAGCATTTCCTTACATTTTTGTTTTGTTACATAATCATAATCATCATATTGTTAATGTTATTTGCACATGTATCCTCTTATATCTGTTAGCATTATCAGTAATTTAACTCATTTTTATCTTTATCTTAAAAGAAACAACAAAAAAACCAACGGACTACTTTCACTGAAGCTAAAGCTAGCAGTGTACCAGCTGTAATGCGGACAGCAGAAGTGTGTCAGTGAGCACAGTGCTGGCATCAGGGCAGGATTTAGACGCTCACTGAAGCCTGTTAGCCAGACGGACAAGGGCACCAGGGCTACTAGTGATGTATTGGGGCTGGATATGTGTGTGTGTGTGTGCTGTGGTGTGTGTGTGTGTGTGTGTGTGTGTGTGCGACCATGTAAATGCATGGGTACGAGAGGGCATGGTAA
>NW_023339718.1:17949391-17972989 GCF_004916995.1 Morone saxatilis
TGAAGGCTTTACTGTGTCCGTCTGGGCAAGACTGGGAGGGGATATGTGTGTGTGCTGTGTGTGTGTGCTGTGTGTGTGTGTCGTTGTGTGTGTGTGTGTGCACACACATGTAAATGACATGGGATAGAGGAGGATGGTAAAGCCCTGCCAGCAGAGAAAATCCTGCCCCACTATTGACAGCTTCTCTTTTTCTATACCAAGAAAACAGCTGTCTTAGGAGGGAGAGAGGAGGCTTATCAACCCCAGCCCTGCATCTGGAAGAGAGAGGGGAGAAGAGAGGAGAGCAGAGGAGAGCAGAGGAGAGGAGAAGAGAGGAGAGGAGAGCAGAAGAGAGGAGAGAGATGCATGCTCTCAACCCCCCCTCCACGCAGCTTTAGAATCAAAGGCTTGATGAGTAATTAGTGATGATGAGATTAATAAGAAAGGCTACAAGAAAGTGCTGAGAGGGAATCTGTCTCCACTTAATTGCATTCAAAGAGCCCATAATGTAGCAGGCTACACTTACGACGTGTACAAATCAGTGAATCGACAAATGAATATGTAGGGTAACTCGTTTATTAATACATATAGCTTTGATTTATTTATTATCATCATGTAGATAAGGGCTAAAAGTGTCTTGCTTAATGGTATTATGCCATCTTAATTGATCCAGTCCTTCTTTCACATGCTATCTTTCTTTCTGATCTGTGACACTAACTAAATGAACAACCAATAAAATCACCAACTGCATCACCACTAAACTAGATGTGTTAGAAAATATTGAAATAAATCGTATCGCAATTTTTATTTTGTGATATTGTAATCAATTTTTGTGGTTAAGCCCCCAACCTGTAGATAGCAGTGTTGTAAACAGAAACCTAGGACTATAATGTTGGATGTTACAGCGACTGTGATAAATACAAATACAGATTTCACTGTTCCAGATTTTATTCATATGTGGGTGTGTTCTTTATACTAAAAAGGTTTTTTTTTTTTTATTAAATCGCAATATATTGCCTAGTTTACAGTATTGCAATATATCACAATATATTAAATTGTGACCCTTGTATCATGATAGATTTTGTATCACTAGATTCACAGCCCTACACTACACCTAGGCTGTTTTACTCCCACACACCAGTAACTTTCAAAACCTTTCAATGCTTTCAAGGACCAGTCATACTAAATCAATAAACTTTGTCTTGCAGTGCCATCACATGGTGTTGAGACTGAGACAAACCAATATGTTCGATACCGATGACAACAGCTTGAAGACATATACAATCCAACCAAGGACCAAGAGGACATTGTAGAGCAGTTCAATTTCAGTTTAGTTGCAGTCCCTCAATCCATTTTCTAAACTCTTTCAAGGACTTAACCTTAAAGGTCTATGGAGGCCAAAGTATAGAAAATTGTGAATGGGCACTTACAAAGTAAACGGCCCCAAAGCTGCCATGTCCGATCTCGTGAAGGTCACAGAAGACATCCTCGGGGTCATCTTTAAAGAAGAGGTCGGCCAGCTCGGGGTCCTTCGGCACCCCTTTCCGTGTGGACGACGGCATTATGGGCTGGACATGGGCTAGGCGCCGGGCACCACGCTCACATTGACACTACTGCTGCTGCTGCTACCGCCACAAGATGTCCACGATGGGCCCGGCATTGGCCAGCTTGACCTAAGAAACAGAATACAGAAGAAGATGATGAGCTGATTACATTTGTATTGCTGTGCAATGCTCTGGATAAGATTGTGACATTTGTTCGCTTCAGGCTAACTATGCAGATCCTCCGCCCCAAGTAAGCAAATATTCAAACATTTATGAAGATGGTGTGAATTACTATCAATATAATCAGTGTATATTAATTGCTAGGTAGTAAAACTGATAAGCATGCATTAGCATTAAATTACACACACACACACACACACACACACACACACACAAGTTAAGCTTGTCATTGATACCTGGGTACAGACATTGTTTGATCTAATGTTACTTCACAGTTCCTTCCAAGAATTCATGTGTGTGTGCTCCTTTCTAAAAGTACTTGTATGTCTTCTAGACAGCTGATAGGTGATGAGACAGGAAAAAAGACAGTCATATGATGACGGCTAGCTGTCTAGTCCTCCTGCTCATCCAAGTCACAGTCACAGTCACACTTGCTCACGCAAACGTGCACGCGCACACGCACAACGCACTTGACAGCTGAAGCTGAGTCACTGGTGCATAATTTCCACACATGCACACAGTGTAACAGTTGCCTGTGTGTGCGTGCAGACAAACACACTAACACTAAATGTTTTGTATCACAAGGCTGCAGCCAGGCCGTCAAGCGTGTGCGCATCCTGTGGACACCCTGCTCCAGTTAGCTCCGCTGCACATGCATCACGCACACTCGCACACAGACGCACACTATCTCTCTCGTTCCCATTTCTCTCTCTCTCTCTTTTTCTGTCTACCATGAAATCTCTGTGCACTTCAGCCAGATGCAGCAAGCAAATCTTGCTCCAAAGGCCGATCCCACAGAGCAGGCTGACATACAGGCAGAGGCAGCAAGACACACAGGCACCCAGGCCAAGACACTAAGCATCAGCATCACCCTAATCCCCTGCTCTTAAAGGGATCTAAACCATCACACCCACTCCAAAAATATCAGTCTTAAAAAGTCCTGTGTCCTCTGTTCCATGGCACCAGATTCATAACGATGGAGATCATTGAGAAACGTGAACAATACTAATGGGGATATCCTGATCCATGATATTTTGGTATTTTTACATAGCATTATGTTTGGTAAAATCCAACCAATGACAGCTTTCCAGTGATTCTTAATTAATATATTTTAAATGCATTTTAAATAAATAAAGATTATTATTATTATTATTATTATTTAACAAAATAACACACTTTACCAAGTTGTTGTAAAACATTATAAGATGCTCAAGGTTCAGCATCATTGTACCCTCATAACACTGGCTCAAGGCAGCTCATGTGTTGAAGGCCTACATCAAGAAATGCTGCTTGTTTGTGAGTTGAGGGGAGGACACAGGGGATCATTTATCTTATAAGTTTGGAAAATATTTATTCCAACAGCTTTGTGATGCCAGTGAGGGGGTGATGAGCATTAGACTATATAATTAGGGATTTATTTATTCAGATTAGCTATCCCTACAGCAGGAAAGAGCAGCGTGTTGGTCACATAAAGGAATGCTGCCTCTTCTTCTTGTGTATGGAAAGGTCTCCTGAAGCACCATGTCAACTCTACAAAGCTGCATAACCCAACATCTCAGCATTGGGAATGGCAGCCAGTTGTACTGTAGCCTGACTAAAGTTGATTTCATGGCATTGTGCTTTGATATCTTTCTAAGAATACCAGAGAACATGCTTGGAAACCAACACTGGGTTGTCACATAAACAACAGGCATGCTTACACAGTATGAAGGATCACATATACAGGCTTACATGCTTATTGCTTTAAGGCATCTCTTGGTCACTGAGGCATTTCTGAGAAGCATGAAAGCCTCAGCTGAGACCTCCACGTCTGTGATAGAGGTGTGAGAAATGATGATTGAAGAGTGAAGTACAGCATTAAATACAACCTGTAGGCTGCAGATTCTTGTATACACTATTCATGGATACTTGTGGTTCAATGAAAAACTCTTGGTTACACTGCTATTAAGCATTAGGCTCTGTGCTTGTTACGCTTTTAATAAGACGTTTTGCATAATTCTGTTTTTTCAGATATCTGATCAGTGGACTGCTTCAGTACCAAAAGCTCTAAATTATCCATCAGTACTCTGTTGTTTAATTAATGGGCATGGTAACATAATTCAAACATAGCAACGCAATTATGTACATATTCAACAAAGTAGGCCTTGCAAGAAAACCTATGCCTATGTCTTTGTATATTTAGGTGTGTGTGTGTGTGTTTTCTATCTGTTTACCTACAATATGAACTTGCATGTGTCCATGTGTGTTAGTGAATCTGTCCATGTGTCTGTGTGTCTCCTGGTTGCATCAGCCCTGTCTATCTCTCATCTCTCCCGCTTGAGCTCTGTAGATAGCTACTGCAATATAGCCTGACACAACCCCCACATCTCAACCCTCTTTCCATCTAAAATACACACACAGCACACACAGAGGAGTATGCTGCTTTCACTAATAGGGAAAAGAAAAAGGTTACCAAAGAAAAAAGAAAAGGAAAATTGGGGAAACGGAGAGTAAGAGAAAGAGAGATTTGACAAACAGAGCGATAGGGAGACAGACCTACTGAGAGTCAGTGAACAGTTTTACTCATGTGAACAAGCTTTGAAAGAAGACCTAAACCACAATGATGGAGGGAGTTGGCAGGTGAGTAAAAGACAGACAAAAATGGAACAAATGCACACTCAAGTCATGTGATCACTCTGGAGACTGCACACCTCCCTCTCAACCTCTTTTCCACTCTTTCTCCTCCTCCTCCTCTTCCTCTTCTCCTCTAAGATGTGTGAAGTGATGCAACGTGGCAACAACAGGTTGTAACACGAGGGGCTTGGTAAAGCTGTTACTAGTCCGGCAAAGCCCAGTGTTTGGACAGTTTGCTCTGTGTGTGTGTGTGTGTGTGTGTAAGTGTGTGTGTGTGTGGTTACTGTGCATCTATGAATGGTATTGTGCTGAGAGAGAGCTGATTAGGCAAATGGCTTAGACAGATTAAACGCTCGGTGTGTGTGTGAGTGTGTGTGTAAATTCTACATGTACTACATGTGCACTACTACTACACACCACTGTACAAGTGCAGGTGTGTGTGCATTAGTGTGTATGTGCAGGAATAACGTGTGCCTTGCATGCATACAGTGGTGTCTGAGTCAGTAAATGAGATGGCGTGTGTGTGGGTTACTATGGGGGTGGGTAATGATGCTAAAACAATAGCTATATGCAATGAACTATATATCATAAACACAAATTATATATAAAAGGGATTATATGGTTTATGCAAACGTCTGGCCTGCACTACTCACACTGGAACTGAAAATACTGTACGATTCAGAAAAAACACTGAAAATGATTTGACACTGATAGCTGATATATAAAAGTTTGACAATTTGTGTACATGAACGCATGCAAGCATACACGTGTTAAATGTGGGCCAAAGTTCAACATGCATACACACGCAGAAACACACAAACAAACAAATACTGTACACCCTCCCACCCCCGGGCCCCCTGTTGGTGATGTTATGACTAATTGATGTACCAACATGTTGTTGCAGGACCAAGTCCATCAGGCTGGTGGGCGTGGCTCAATGGGACATCACATTGTCTGCACTTGGCCAACTAAGAAATATACACTATAAGAAATGATCGAAATTTTCTTTGAAAAAAGTGATTGCTTCAGACAGAGCCTCAGTTAATGGATAGTGGGATGTTTTAGGGAACAAAAATGAAACTGTCCACAACATTTTGAACTGAATCCAGGTCCACCTTGACTGAGTTGCATTCAGTTCCATTACAAATTTGCTTTCATTTCTTCATTCTCTCTTTTAATACATTTCTTGAAAAAAACAGCTTTGACAAGGAGGAAAACATGATTTCCTTTTCATTCGTGCTGCACTCAGTTTCTTGGGTGTGCCTGGATTATATCTAAACTCTTATGAAAGTTCAAGTGAAGTGCATGCTTTTGAGGTTGAATGTGAGAGTTGTGTTTATATTTAAATGCACGCATGTATAGAGTGTGCACGGAAATATATTTGTGCCATTATGGTGGTTAGAGCACACTGGTGTCCATATGTGTGTGTCAGTTTATGTGTGTGTAGGTGTGTGTGTGTGTGTATAGCCAGGGGGTTTAGCAGCTTACTGGCCCCCCTATGAGCTTTAGGCAGGAACAGGAATTAGGCAGACTGTGGGAATTCTTACTGGGATTAAAATCACTAGCTTTAATCAGAAACGGAAATAAAATGACTGGTAAATCTGCAAAATTGTGCACTGAGACATAGTATGAAGGTAGTGTGCTTATAAGAGAGAAAGAATAAGAAGTCGAGTAATTGATTCACCTCTTAAAACTTCTATCATGGACGACTTACAGAAGAGAAGGCATTAAGGCTTGTGGAGTTGAGTGCGTGTGTGTGCGTGTGTGTGTGTGGTGTGTGTGTGTGTGTGTGTGTGTGAGTGTTTGTGTGTGTGAAGGTGCACATATGAGTGAGCAAAGAAGCCTGGCTCATACACACACTCATAGAAAATCACTGCACTTGAGTAATCCTGCCTACTAAAACCGTAAAAACTGCGTGCAGATAGAGTCCCACATCTCAACAGAGTGCGCGGTCCCTGGGGAGTACTGCATGTGTGTGCGTGACGTGTACATGCATGCGTGTGCAGGTCTCCTGCATGAAATTAAGTAGGTCACCCTCATTGTGAATGATATAGACGCCTATTTAAAAAGCACAGTGACAGGTTGTATGGTGATGACTAGCTTACTTAAAGGGCCAAATGTTATAGGGTTGTTTCTTATCAATGGAAAATCTGATATCCATGCAGGAATACACACTCACACATACACACAACCTTAATAGCACAATAGCTTAATTCAAATGTCAATCCTCCAGACTGGGCCCTTATGGACTGAAGCACTCACTGTCATTATGTCAAGTGTCGAGAAAGAGTAAAACAGAGATAGGCCTATATACAGTCTTATCTTTGATATACCCAGTCAAACTTTTCATTACTTTGAGGATTATACTGCTATTATATTCTCATATGAAACCCTCAGATAAAAGAACCTGAGGCCCTCTACATTAATCATCAGCAGAACTGCTTTACACTGCATGAGCCATAGTCTTCCTAGGGAAAGAGCAAAGACATCGGACCACCCATCAATGAGTGTTGCAGATTGACTGAACTTTTGCTCAGGTCGAAGGTGGGTGGAGCTATGAAAGGAAATGGGTGAGGTTACCAATATCAATATGCCAATAATAATGGCATCCCACCTTCACAAGTGCAACTACAGAGAGGGGAAGATGTCAGATTAAGCACATTTTGTACACGTTTTAAAAGAAGGTCTAATCAAGCAAATAAGTGCAAACACCTGTAAGGGTAGACCATGGGCGTGTAGGGCTCTGAAGCTAGTATGAGGTTAGTTGTGGATTGTGGAATTGCACAGCCCTGGTCAGTCTGAACTTCACAGGTACTCTGTCCTCAAGTCCAACAGTCTGCTAGTGAGGGGAAGTCCAGACATTTATATCAGCCCCCGTCTTGCCCCGAGGGTCATTCTGTAACCCAATTTGTTTCCCCTCTACCACACCCAGTCCCCACAAGCTCTTTTCCCACTCAGTGTGACTCAAAAGCAACACTTGCCCCTGACACAGAATGTAGGCCTACACGGGCCTAACACACATACGCTTGACTTCACACCAAATCCAATGATTGGTGTTGGCTCTATGTGTGATGATGACAAGTTGACAGAACTTCCTTCAATCACTACAGCTTAAAGATGCCTGCGCAAGACAACTGTTTAAAGAAAAACTGTTCAAACCAAAGTTAAGCAAAGACTAGAAACAGTGGTTTTAAAAAAAAAATTCAAACCAAACTCTGCAATTCAAGCATACCATTGTTTACCACATTCAAGAGCGATATCTAATTTCTAGTAATTTAACAAACAAACACATTGACATATGAACAAAAATAACACAAGTTAAATACTGTCAACCACAAAACTGGTCTGGGCTACCAGGTTTCTGTTTTTTGTTATTTTTTGCTGCCAACAAGCAACCTCACATAGTTATGTTGCAGCAACCCCCACACAGGAATTTGCATGTGCATACACACGCAGACAGCTTGAGGAAGCCATGGTACAGGCCAGAGAAACTTTGCCTCCTTTCAGACTCTGCTTTAATTCAGCGTGACAGAGGGTTGGTTAGATGTTATGCACGTTGAAGTGCCGACAGAGCAGCAGGCTTTCATTACAAGGCAAACAAGACCCAGTTTACAGTACAGTTGGCGGATGCCTGTGCTGGCTGTCCAACTGCAGCATGAAGGCGATTTTCAGGCTGCAGACGCGCACACACACGCACACCTTTACTGTACAGTGTGAAACAGAATGAACTGCAGGGTGACCTCAATGAGACAAGTGTGAGTTGATCTGTTGGATGCTTGCAACAATCTGCTTACTAGATAAATCATTTGTATCGCCTGTCAGACATTTTGCTTAACTTTGATGCTGGAGGTTGAAATACAATTTAAGATATTGGTAAAAATAAAAATTACATAATGATAAAAAAGAACACCAAATAACAGATAGCGATAAGCATTATGAGGCCTCCTCATATAGAAAAATGCCAGAGCAGACAGGATCAGAGAGTGTGTATTACCTACCTGTAGGAAATGTGTAAAGGGGGTGTCACACCAGCTTCTTTCTCCCTTTCGCTCTCCTTAGTTTAAGTCTAGAGTTGATTTCTTGCCGACTTTCCTCATGACTGGGTTAATGCTGTACCTGAGGTAGAAAGAGGAGGAAACAGGGTTAGATAGCTGAATTAAAATTAAATGAGTACATTTAAGTTAAACACATTAGAAAGTTGTGCCTGTCATAATGTGACAAGAGCTGGGATATGAGAAGTGGATTAATCAATTAGTTATTCAAGCATCTGCAATTTATACATTTTATACCTTGAGCCAACAAGTCATATTTTTCAAGATTGCTTTACAGCACAAACTCATAAGACACAAGAGGAGCAAGAGGAAGGTGATGTTCCTCCAGTACAAACACAGGGAAAGCTTTCAAATTTCCTCACAATAGCAGATGGTGGAATGACTCAACAGCCAATGAAAATCTCTTTAATGGCTGTCAGTTATTATCCTCTCAACTTCAGGATGCACAGCAATGATCCCTTCTTTTATCAGCTTCAGGAAAAATGACAATATAACCTCCAAAACAGAGGGGTTAAAGGAAATGTGGCTTCAATTCTTAACAGTATTGCCACTAACTGCACCACCAGTATAAGATAATGGCTGTTAGTTATGTCAGCCAGGTGCTAATAATACACTGTACATGGCGCTGGTATCACTTTATTGAGTATAAGATGGTTAGGATCCATGAACCATCTTCATGTTGATAGATTTCCCACTCCTGCTTGTCCACATTCAGGGTCACAGGGAGCGCAAATTCTATCCCAGAATGCACTGGGAAGAAAGTATCTCAAACTAAATGTCTTGGCATTTTATACAAAGTGCCTCCTGTTTGCAGCTGAACACATCCTCATTCAAATACGTAACTTCAAGGACACTACACACAGTGGACCAACAGAAGCTCGCACACACACACACACACACACACACACCAAACAGCCACGAGCAAGCAAAAATCCAATATTTTGCTTTCTCCCACACACGTACACACAATGTCGCACACAGTATACCCACACAGAGACATCAAATGTGAGCAAGTTGTTCTGACAGCAGAGCGCCGTCAGCTACTGGACTGGGTTTGGTTTTGACGAGCAGGTGGTGCAGCATCCACAGCATTAACAGTGAACCCCACCTGACCTGAACTATACGTATCGTCATTTACAAGACCAGCACACAATAAAACCAACTGTTTACAGAAGCAGCCCGGCAATCAGGAAGTACAGTAGATCCATTATTCACTATGCAAATGAGCCTGTGACCTTTGCTTGGAGACACTTCATTCCTGTGTGGAATCCAACTGCAACAGCTCCTTTCTTCATCTCCTCTACCTCTACAATTTTAGCAATTTTTCACCCTGCCCTCTTGTCATATTGGTTTCCACCCCCCTCCAACCTCCTCCTCTCCTTTTGATCATGCCGAGTGGGTGTTCAGAGGAACTGCATTCAATAATAAAAGAAGGAGAGGATGGAGGGATGACAGAAGAAGGAAAAAAATGTATTGTGCCCCTTGTGAGTGTCCCTGAATGATTTATAACACAAACTGACGCTTGCACGAGCCTCTGGGGAAGTTGTGGCTGCACTTCTCCTCCTCACTCACTCCGCCCTGCTTGGCATTTGCGACCAACCGAGATATAGAGTTAGAGAGGAAGAGTGAGAAAAAGTGTAAGGGTTAGAGGTTGTGTCTTTTACTCAAGTCCATCTTTAGGAGGCCCATTTTAAAGATCTGATCTGAATATATACTACTTTCAGGGCTGCAAGTAATGATTATTTTCATTCTCAGTTCTCAAGTGTTTTCTATTAGACGATTAGTTGCTGAGTTTAAGTTTAAATGTCAGAAAATAGTAAAAAAGGCCCATCACAAGTTTTCAGAGCCCAAGGTGAAGGTCTTCAAATGTCTTGTTTTGTCAGACCAACACTGTATTTAAAATGACATCATACAGAGAATACTCACACTGGAAAAGCTGAAAGCACAAATGATCAGCATTGTTACCTGAAAAAATCTAATTCTGCTTTTGTTTAGCTGAGCAGTGACTTGCAGTAGCCAAACAAAACAGGACTGATTATTGCTATATTTGGCTTAATAACTGAGTATTATAATGCTGGATTATCTGTTTTATAAATAACATACATGTGCACATTTGACAAGAGCAGAGTGCCAATGAATAAAAAGAGGTCAGCTAGGTTGTCTAGGTTGGTTGTCTAGTGGTTAAACCACATACTCTATATACTGCCACTGCATAGTCAGCTCAGTGTCCCTGTGACCATGAACTCAGTGTGAGTGTGTGCGTGTGTGTGTGTCTTGTGTTTGAGGAAAATACTGAGTTACAAAGGTCAAAGGGCCAGCTGAGGAGAGACATGAGAAAATTTGTTTAGCAGACTGAAAAAGGCAAGAGAAAGAGACACAGAGGATGCAATAATGTCATACACAGTAACTACATGAAAAGTAAAAATAAAAGAAAAAAATAATAATACAAAATAAAAGAGAGTTGTATCCAGCAAGGATTCACCGCCTGAATTTCAGGCCTAGTTTCTATTTTAATAATTAATATTAAGCTGCTTTTCATCCACAGCTTGGTCGGACTGAAGAAATTGGGCAGTGAAAAATAGTAATATAGTAATAGTAGTATAGTATATAGACAGAAAACATACAAAGTTATAGAAAAGCAAAGAGCTTCAGAGTAAGAATACTTTTGTGAAGCCACATCATTATAACAAACTGACTTCTTGCCAGGCCTGTGAGGTTAAGGTCAGGCAAAGTCTGCTCTAACAAATATAGTCAGATAATCATCACACCATCCGTGGTACAGTAGTACAACAGGGTTTCTGACCAGGTTCGTTGGTGTACTGGCTAATGACAAAAATCTTGATATCCAACTCCTACTTTCCGCTCCTCCTGTTACATGACACACGCTGTGATATGAATCATGAAGCCTGAGTCACAAGTCGTCAATTTCTGAGGCACAACTTGGCCAGGCAAACTGTTTCGACAACCTTGTATTGCATTTCTGTTCTTGAGCAAAACAATCCAACAGAACAGCTTTCACACGCACTGGCCAAACAATTCATCAAGCTGGATGTGATATTGGGAATCAATCAAGGACTCTGGCCAAGTTCAGGCCTCTTTCTCTTTCAGTTTTTCACATGCAGACTTTCAAGGGTTCATGAAATGTTGACCATCAAAACTGGCGGCTGATTCATGATGACATCACTAGCTGGATGCCTACTCGGGAATTCTGGGTAAAGGTAATGGTTCCCCTTCGCCAGCAGCCATCCAAGTACCATTGAGAAAGTCACTAAATTCTTTCAGAACACTTCCTCTTTAGCTATCATAATAATGTATCTGTCTTTATTAGAACGTTGAGTCCTCATTTGCTTGAATTTAATCTGTGATAATGACTTAATGTTCACAAATTCAACACTTGAGGATTCCCACAGTGCCTGATGATGACTGAGGCAGGCTTTTGATGAGTCATGCTGGAGGTAGGTGTGCTTTAAAGCTCACGTCCCTTAGTGAAATACTGCTTTAAATAAAGCTGAGACAACCAAATATGAGGCGATTTCCACAATTCGCAAAATTCTCTGCGGATGAAAATAAACTAATCCACTGAGATAGAAAGAAACTAAACATTGTGTCCTGATTATCCTGCCAGGGTGGCATGGTGTGGATTTTTATAGCAGTGACTCATTTTCACAGAGTGAAGAATACACACACACACACACACACACACACACACATATATTCTCTAAAGCAGGATTTGGAGACTTCAGGGCAGCTCTCATCTCAGGAGCTTAGTGACACTATTGAGACATGCATGCATACAAACACACACACACACACACACCAAAGACTGTTACCTTCTCAGACTAGCTTTAAGGCTAATGCCAACATAAATGTGGGTGTTGGTGGATTGAGGGACAAATACGAGACAAATAAGTGGCCTATCCACAGACTTTAAACCCTAGACTAAACTCTAAATCTGCAGTTTATTTAAAGCAATGTCCTCTTGCTGCCTTAAAGCATAAACAGCCCAAAACCTCACAGTGAATACTCCACTTGTGCTGTCCATGTTTAAAAGCTGATCTTGCCACCAATGACTTTTTACCGGCCTCTGCATTTCTATATCACACTGGGGATGAGCATGTGAGCTTTTCCATTCTGACGTTAACAACAGGAGGCACATCAAACTAATCAGCGTCTTTGAGCAATGAGCTTCAAAACTCTGGAAGAAGTCATCAAACCGGTCAACAGCAGAAGTTCAACATGCCTATTCAGCAACACAGTAGTGATTCAACCCTATTTGTCACCATTTAGTGAAAATGAATGGTTGGATAAAAGAAGAGTTTGATATTGGAATAAATACTAATAATCAGAACCTTAATAGCTCCCTAATTAAAGGTGTATCTTTTTAGGTTCTTCCAAAAATGTAAAGTGTGGTTTTGCAGATATGTATGTGCTGGACTGTTTCTTGGCCAGGCACAGTGACGTATTGCAGCTGGCTTTCTCTTCCAGTCCTTAAAACACAACGGTTAACATTTTAAGTAGTAAAATGTGACCTAGCCACGCTGCCGACAATGTTAAAAGTGTGTGATACACCCACACTACATCCAATCATTCACACTGGTAGACTGAACAGAGGAGTGTCGCTCCTCTGTTGCCCTTAAGCTTTAGGTTATTTCAATCTTAATCTCCATATTGATGTAGAAGAGCCTCTGGCAAGGATACAGACATGCAGCCTATATTGTAGAGTAGCACACGCACAACCATCACACATAAAAGAAAAATGTTCACATCGTCTTTTCCTCACACATGTCCATATATGGGATCCATGTGTAAAGTGGTATAGTTCAGGGCATGTGTGAAGTGTTTAAAAGTAGCCAGGGGCTGTGGGGGAAAGATAATCTCACTCTATCATGGAGCTTTGGACTGTGGTATGCTATCACTTCCATTAAACTTCAAACCATTATACCTACGGTTTTATCACTCATACATACCAACATACAGGCACATGCAACCTGTTGGAGGAGTCCCGCATTTATGTTTTAGATTCGCCCATGGTTATTTGCTTTAGAGCTAAAATGATTCGTCAATGAAACAATTAACAGAGCAACAATCCTGCTTTTCAAATGTGATTATTCTCTGTTTTGTTTTGTTTTTCTATGTCAGTCAACTTTTTTCATAAGCAATGGGAAACCTGCATTTATCTCCATGCCCTCAGGATCACTACTGGAGGGAAAACAGAGAAAGATTATTCCAGCAAAATCAAAATCTCTGAGATAATCTCACATAAAGCATATGTTAAACAAGGTCACACACACACACACACACACACACATTGTGGCACACAAAGACCACCCCTTATTCAGTGTGAAAGCTTTTTAGAGCAATCCCATGAATCCAGAGGGGTCAGTGTGTGAGTGTGTCCCTCTGGACTGAAGCCTGGAGTTCTCTATTAAAGTCATTCATCGTCTCTGGCAACTTTCAGTGCTCGCGCCTTTTCAGCTCAACTTTTTCTTTCTTTTTTTCCAACCTGGTCAATAGTGTGTGTGTCGTCTACTGTCTTTCTTTTTCCACACCCACACAGTCTTTCACAACACACAAAATCAACCTCTGTACTGTCTTTTTCTAAACCCCTCCCCCTTAAATAAATAGAAACACAGACACACACAGTGAATGAATGAAACAAGCGACCACAGTAAGTGCAGTGTCACAGAGCCATCACCAAGCTGTTCAATTATTCAACAGTCCCTCACAGACAATTTTGCACATCAGAGCAAGTGAGGGAGGAGCAGCAGGGGATAGCTCATGGGTACCACTAGCAGGGATTAAAGGTTATAAGGATCAACAAGTTCCACACACACACACAGAACAGGACAGAGCAAAAGAGCAGGAGAGCAGCACGTTTGGCTATATAAGCTGCAATTTATGCTAATCAGATGGTACTTCATTATCAAAGTGAGATGGCTATATATCAGTTTGACGTAACCTGTAGTCTACCATCACCACCAATTTAACACCCATTGTTATTGCCCTTAAACTTTTTATAAGGGCCTTGGGAGATAGTAGCTCAGGTGGTAGAACAAGTTGGCCATTAATCGTAGGGTTGGTGATCTAAATGAAGGGAACTGGGAAAACAGAAGAAAGACTTTGATGCACCTGATTACCTTAGACAAAGCACAATTAAAGGGCAGCAAATAGACTAAATCGTGATCTCAAAGTGCATATACGTTTGCAGTATGTGTTGTGAAACCATGCAGCGTATTGAAGTAAGAAAAGGAAGTAAAAATCTTGGAGAAAAAGAGAGCAATTGCAGATTCATGTTGTAAAACTTTACCTCTTTGCTATGGGTACCAGTATCAAAAAACCATTTGAATCATATCCACACCTAAAGACAGTTTGATACTATCTTCAGCACTCTGCTTTGTGAGCACTTATTTCTGCATCATGACAGCTTCCCGGTGCACCATGTGTCTTTGGTGACATGCCTGCAGTACAACACATGTCCAAATGTGGGAGTTTGAAGTTGATGTAATTTATTTTTCTCTTGGGCAATCATTTTGGTCTAACTCTATTTCTGAAAACCCTTGTAGGCCCAGCACAGTACCAGTTCATTATTTTAAAAGCACGACTCCACCAGCGCCACCTCCTCTAAGCTGACTCACTGAGTAAACACCAACATGCACGTGTGGTGGATTTAATGCAAATGATGTCCGAAAAACCATTCAATTAATCTGAAGCGATTTGCAGAGGCTGGGCATGTGTGCCTTAGCAGCAATGCCTTAGCCACTGTCCCAAACAGAATTTGAAATACATACATAAAAAAAAATAAAAAATAAAATAACACTTGCATCACCTCAAGGTTCACACTAACACTGTGCCTACACAGGAAGTATAGCACGAGTAGCACGTTAGAAAAGAAGCAGCAGCAGCTTCAGCCCTCTCTCTGTGTCTACACAGGATGCATTCAGGCGTAGTACTGAGTGTAGGTCACCACATTTTGGAAGAGCTCTGAGCCCCATACACAATCACTGTGGTTATGCATAGAAAAAAATAGGAATCTCTGTTCCTTCAGACGTGCGTGAGATGGCCGACTGAAAATCACAGTTGAAATGCCTTCTGTGTAGACGCGTCATAACCTACATCTTCTCTCTCCAAATTGGACAAAATCTATCCTACATCAGCTTGGCTTCTGGCTGTGGGTCAGTAAGAGTATGTACAGGAGGAGTATGTAAAATGACACTTTCCTACATAAGTGTATAGGCAGAGTAGGACTAGTATGACTGTGTGTGTGTGTGTGTGTGTGTGTGCGTGTGTGTAATGTGCCAACAATGCATCTTTGGATTACAATGAGACAGAGAAAGAGGTCATGAAGAGAGGATGAAAGACAAAGAAAGAGATGGCAGGAAGGAAAGAGAACGTGACATAACAAAGGGGAGAACAGGTTAAGACTGATGAATCTCCATTTACAGTGCAAGGAGGAATACAAGTGAATATGTGCAGAGTAGTTAGGTCCTTTTCATTAGAATGATTCTCTAGCAAACAAATAGTCCCAATGGAAACTGTCAAGAGTAAGGTTTTATCCCAGGGGTTGCCCAACTGTTTGGTCTGTGACCTTCTAAAACTAACTATATCCATGTGTATAAACTGACTTTTCTCCTCCTCACATTGATTGTTTTCTCTTCTGTCGTCTCCCTTTAATTTATCCTTCCCTCTTGTTTCATCTTCCTTGTTTGTATTTACATGCTCCCTATGTTTGTTTGATTGGGTATGGTTATACCCATATGTATATTTGTTGTTTGTAAAGCACTTTGGATCTCTGTGTCAAAAAGGTGCTATATTCTGTAAGTTTAACTTACTTACATTGTTTCAGACTGACATAATTATCCAGCATTTCACATGAAGACACACACCACCTTCCTGCTATGACATGTCAACAATTCTTTTCTAACTAAGTACTCTAAACTGATAGTGCTCTTCTGAGTTGGCACATTTTAATATCTGCAACTAAATATGGTCTATGCCCTTGTGGGAAATATCCAAAGCTGCTGCTGTGCAAATAATCCTGTGTGTTATAGTTCTACTGCTATCAGCGTCATGAGCAAGACGACAAAAGTAGAAGATGTTTCCTGAAGTATAATGTTTGCCTCTGTAGGAATAGACAGTTTTAAACCTGAAGCAAACAAGAATTTAATCTCCATCCCTGCAGCCTATGCTCGTCCAATTTGATTGAAATTAAATTCTAGCAGCAAATGTGGACATTAGCCCTTGGAAGAGGTAACTAATTCAACCTAATCTAATGATTATTTAAATTTGTTTTTAAATATCATGTCTAACCGTCCTCCTTGCTTATATGAAGCCCTTTGAACTGCCTCTGTGCTTGAAATGTGCTACATAAATAAAACTGTCTTGCCTTGCCTAAATTTGATTTAAAGGAAAGGAAATACTATTGCACTGCACACAGTTACTTTAACATTGTTTGTCTTGTGTAACCAAGCAGGAAATATCTAAGTCCTAGCTGAAAAACACACCTACTAAAGAGCTCATATCATCTCAAATCATTACAAAATATTGCATTCTTATTCTTATTATTCAATTCAGTTCATTTCAATTTATCTACAAAAATTATCTCACAGGTCTAGACTGTCTTCGTCGTAGCATTATTTACAGAGATCCAATTTTGAAGAAGTGAGAGATCAAAACCCATTCACAGAGAAGCCCAACCCCACTGTCTCCAAATCATTTTCCTCCACCTTCACATTCGCTGTGGCCTGCTCAGGTGCTGCTGCTGCTGGCTAATGAGCCCATATCAGGGGTTAATGACAGGGTTGGAGACCAGTCAATCAAAGGGTTAACAGGGTGTCATCTCTAAAGCATAGGCCAACGCACAAGTCAAATTTAATCCATAATACTGACCTGCGGTCAATGGGTTCAACAGAGAATCTGTCAGGATCTATGCACATCAGCCCAGCTCTATACACCCACCCACTTGCAATAGAAGAATTACCATAGTTTCAACACTAGATACACTGTAATACATGATTTAGTTTATACAGTATCTATCAGTGGTAATAGTATCAGTGTCTGTGCACCAATCCGATAACGACACAGTCCTCTACAGCTACTGTCCTTGGAGCATTAGTAGCTGATAAATATATACACAACCATACTTATGGTTGTTTGTCCTGTATTGTAGAGAAATCATTACAGATGAAATTATTATCTTTAATGTCTCATGGAACATATCGTTTATATCATACAAACTTATATATTATATGATATTCTCGCTAAATGTAGCAAATTTTGAGACCCTATTAGAAAATGTATTTCTACCTTTTCAGACCATCTAGAAAATGCGCAAAATATATTAAAATATACTATATTGTAATTCATTCCCATGCCTGCTGCTCAGAGTGACTCTTCCTCCTCACCTCTTGCCCTGTATGCAGGCAGGACTGCAGGCTCCAAGGGGAGGGGGACTTTAAACACTACTAGTGTAGGAGCAGGGGATCCAGCAGGGAATACTGCAAGGAGAGCGCCACTGAACCGGGCTCAACAGAGGACTGCTGATTTACAGAAGCTCCGAACAGGACGATAACTGTGGAGATGAAAACACGGTGAGTTCAGGCAGCGACAGGAGAGGCATGAAGCGGAGGAAGAGGAGCGAGTTTGTAGCGAGTTAATTTGTAAGTAACTGTTAATGTTATACCTGAGCCATGGCATCGATAAGTCAGCCAGTTTTTGTTTTTCTGAAGTTAAAAGTTATTTATTCCGTGTTTTGAACAATGACACTTGTGTGATGTTATACTGTGTTGAAATAAATGAACTACATGTTCAGTCTCCTTGCTGGTTGTTCTGACACATTCAGAATCATTATCACTTTTTCCATTATCATTTAACAGGCGGCTGTTAAAATATGTATATTTAAATAATTCAATTATATTTAATAATAGTCGCGACACGGGCAAAATACTACAGGGAAAAGCAAAATAAAAAACTCAGTGTAAAGTTAAATTATTACGTGTTGTTTTAGACTCTCTTCCACTGGGACGTTTCCCTTACTCTTGCATGCTTACACTATAACAGCATAATCAAAAATAGCACAGTCACATGAACAAAGAAAATGATTCTCTCAGCTGGAGTATGATTTGAAATTACAAATATTTAAATTTGGGACTGTTAAGTTTACAGAAAATACGACAAACCTGGCACCATGATCTCTTCCACAGCGGTAGTGTATCAACATTATATCCTTCACCAAGGAGGAGGATATGACTGTGTAGAGAGGCTTGGATACAGAAGCTGATTGACAGATAACATTCTAGTGTCATGAAGAAGTAAAAAGGCAGTGATTAAATCCTTGTTATTAACACTTCAAGCTATTCTTACAGACAAACACAAAGTTTCTATTTCACATAACTCCATGGATTAACAGTCCCAGACTACAATTTTGATCAGAATTCAATATTTCATTTAAAAACCTTTTCTTGTTCAAATATTGCCATTTCAGAACAAAATGTGATGGCATCTCTCTGTTTTTACAGCTTTTAGTCACTCCTTCAACTTTCAAATTGGCCAGTGTCCATTACTGTCTTTACTCACACCCATTGCCTGTGCTTTTTCACCATTTCAGCTAGCGTCAATCTGTCGCCAGCTTACAGTTCATGATTCCAATAGAAAAAGGAGGAGTTTGGTGTTAATATGCATGCAGAGATTGATTCAGTAAGAAAATGGGAAATGTAACAATAAATCCAACAAGGCAAAATCTGATGGCTGTATAAGATGTCCTACATAATAACTAAAATGATATCCCTCTTGTTGATTTACAAAAAAAAAGGAAAAGAGAGGACAGACAACCATCAAGGGTAAATGTCAATTAGGAGGTTTGGTCACTGAGGTCTCAACCTTTGGGTGAGGAGTTCCATTGACGCAGGGTAACACACGGGGCTGCTGCTGCTAAACTGCTGTGAATGCCAAAGACACACCATTTGATAAGTGTTGGTGTTTTCATCGATGTGTGTAACAGTCATTGCCACTGGCCACATCCAGCCAGCCTCAGCTGGGACTCTGGTTCTGAAATGGGCCATATCGACTAGGCAATAACCCTGGGCCTGTTTATGACACTATCAATTCCCAGCTGTATTGATTTTCATTGTGGCTGCAAACACACTCTTCAGTAGCACACCCAAACACATGATAGCTGTGGAATCACACATGCACGCACAGAAAATAATACAGAAAAAAGAATACTGTTCAGGTGCACACACACATATGAGCTCATAACTGATGGTATGTCAGACAGTACAGCAGTGAGAACGATCACTCTGGTATGACAGACAATATAGATTAACTATGATTTGCTCCCACAGAGGCTTTAGCCCCCACATCAACTATTCGGGCCCTTCAAAGACTCCAACTTTTGCATGTGTGTGTCTTGAAGGAGACTTGTGCTGAGATAGTCCTGGCGGTGTCCCTGACACCACAGTAACAAGTGCCTGTGGTCAAATGCCTACGCCGGCTACTGAGTCATCCTGCTGCTGTAGCCCCATTCTGCTTTCCCACAAGGCCATGCAAAATGCATGAGAGTACCAGAGAGTTTGAGTGTATGAGAGACAATGTGCAAACACACGTAGGCCTTGCACATGTACACACATACATGGACAATGTGTGTAATCATTAGTGAGTGCTACAGTCATTTTGTCAGCAGTGTGCATGGACACATGCAGACAGAGACTTCTACTCATTGAAGTGAACACCAGCTGATCTAGTTACAGCTCCAAGGGTGTTTCTGTGTGTGTGTGTGTGTGTGTGTGTGCATGTGCATGTTTGTATATGTACACAGGCAGAGCTGAGCATAGAGTGAAGTGCTACTCCAAAGCCCAACAGGATTTTCCAATCAAGAGCAGCAGAAAGATTAATAGAGGCGTATTGCATGCTCTCTACTGAAAGCAGTGCAAAAGAGAAATTATTAAAGTGAGTAAAACATGCAGCTGCCACTTACTTGACTTTTTTTCATAATGAAATATTAAAGAGACTCAATTAACAGACATGCTTAGCTGGACTATGAGCGGTGCTCCACTACCATGAATGGCAAAGGGTTAGGGTTAGTCAAACTACTACTGTCTGTGCATGTGTCCACCTTTCCCAGATAGGGTTAGCCAATCAGGTTTCCGGTGCTTTGAGAACAAAGACTGACACCCCTAAATCTTTTCAACCGCCTTCTTTCCTTAATCTGTCAACCAAGGTTCGCCAAATTCAGAGCAATAGTGACTGCTCTCCAGACAAAGCCAAAGCAATGAACACGAGTCTACTCTAAATCTCCCAGCTCACTGAATGGATTCCATGTAAGACGCCTATGCTTGGTGGATGAGACGCCCTCTCGGACTTTCTTGAAGGCCGTGTTCTTGGAGGGAAAACAATGATGTCATGCAGTCATTTGCCGGGGCCTTAAGGGATGGCGGGGGATGTTGTGATTCACGGTTATACACTCATGGCTAGGATTCCCAAAGCTGTCAGCTTCATAATAGACTGGATAAAAATGCCTTAAAACCACTAATGTATTACAAGGAGCCATGTTCAGAAGGAGCCCATGGCTTTTAGTTGACTACGAGAAGAAGACAAAAAAATGGGATTTGGGCGTTTGTGTGTCAAAGTCTCTGAGTGGTTCCATAGAAACACCACAAACTTCGCCTTGCTCACTGAATGCTAACATTACACAGTTCCTGCATTGTTCTCATTTTTATTGGTGTGACAGAGGAGCCATTGGTGTGCCAAATGACTTCATGACATTATTTGAGAAGTACCTGAAAGGTAGTGCCTTAAATTGACTCGTCTAGCTATTAAATCTCAATGGATGCAACGCTGCCTCCTCTGCCTTTTTCAACAAAAAAAAAAAAAAAAGCCAAAATGAAAGAGAAAGACAGGGGGAGGAAATCAAGCAGAGGAAACCCCAAAAAGGAAACATGCATCTAGGCCACTGAGTCATTTCCCTTGTGTTTTGCCTCTCCTTCTTCTTTTTCAAATATACACTGACGCTATAAATTATGTACATCATCACTTGGGTTTACATAGAGTGGGAGAGGGCCCATGGGGTTTAGGACTTAGGAGTTCAGCTTTTTATCCCCTGTAAAGTCTGGCCGCAATTAGTTTGGGAATTAATTCAGGCTCAGAACTTAGCCTTCCTCTTCCTCTTTTAGATCTGTACTGATTCATCCAAGCCTCTTTTATACGCATGTGCACTGGCACACACACACAAACACACACACGAGGAGGGGGGGGGGGTTAAAATAAAATATCTGCCCTGTGGAGATAGACTTTGCCCACAAAATGACTTAAAAGGTAAAACCAGCATTATAGTACTGTAGTTTACACTATACCAAAAGACGTGTTTGCTCATTCCACGACTAGAGTGTGAGAGATACAGCTGTAAATGCTCAGTTACATAAAAATAATCAATGAGCATCAATATTCCAACTGCAGCTAAAGTGTTGGGTCATAAGCACTCAAGTACTGATGGGTTTTGTTAAACAATTGTTTATAAGACTACTCAATAGAACAGATCTGGCCACAGGCAGCATGTTTGCTGGATTAGGCGAGGCTTCGTCAAATAAAGGTTGTCCCCACCTACCAGTCCTGATCTTCCAGTCCACATCCAGCCACCCGCACAACTTGTCGTGTTGTGTTTGTCTTCCCTATATGTCCATATATGATTCTCCCAGACCTGAATAAACATAATAATTTTCTTCAACCAACCCTCAGTCACAAAAGGACAAGGAAATCTATAGTGGTTTTTCTTCATTGTAGTGTGTGTGTTAATCTTCAATAGGGCTGCAACTGACCTGAAGGTTTAGAAAAAGAAAACTCTGAAACCAGGTGATTTAAATGTTTTGCTTGAAAAGCGTGGTGAGACTATATTTAATGAATGCTCATAACCATAATTGTGCATCTTGAAGCTTTCTTGCCTCGTATATTTGTCCCTTTCACTGAGTAAGAGGTTCAGTTTCCCACTTCAAGACACATGCTGAAAAATAGATGTCATAAAGCCACATTTTATTTTTAAAAGGACAATGTCAGTCCAACAAGTAGATCACTGTGCTGCCTGTTCTTTATTTATTCTGCTGTGTTCCCTTCATTTCTAACTCTGTGGGTTCAAGCTTGCTGTTCATGGTGGAATCTATTAACTTCACCCCCTCACACCCGGTCTCTTTGGAAAAGGGGATTGGAGAGCAGTCACTACTTCCTTCCAGTACACTTTCACTATCACTACATCCCCACTTTAGCAGTGCAGTGTGATCTCACCAGTACACAGAGATCACACGTCATGACCCCTGAAGTCCACCACAACCCTGTAGTCCTGTATGTGTTGCCAATAAATAATGAATCAGATAAATCTCTATATTGCAAACATTTGCCAAAAAAACAGGAATGGCCATAATACAGAGCCCAATAAATCAGAGTGTGTGTGTGTAGGTTAGAGAATGAGATGCATGGATGGATATTTTTTTACATTTTTATTTTGCTAAAACAGTGAATAAGCCATTCAGGATTCCTTCCTCTCCTGCAATTACTGTTTTCTCTATATATGTATTTTGCTTTGTATTATTGTGCCAATAAACTAAACTAAACTGAAACTCTAACTTGCCCGTCGATTATGGCCCTCAATCATGTTTATTATCTTGACTTATAACAGCTGTGTGTGGGGAGGTATCAGGATTCAGACCCAGCTTCTTTCATTTTCCTTGAATGCGGTTGACGATAATACTGTACAACTGAAAACTCTTAATTCACTTTGTCCCTCAGCAGTTTAAAAGCTAATCAATGAATGATGGCTTAATTATCCTGTGTTACAGTGCTCATAAAGCACTAACATCCAGCCTGTGATTATTGGTGAGAACAGTAACTTGAACCTAGACATCTAATCTAATAGTAATATTGGCCTGCTTCCTGCTTTTCATTGTGAATTGGTAGAAGAAGAATGTACAATAGGCTTTCCTATCTGACATGGCCCCTGTATCACACTAGGAAACAATAGCTGGACACGGGTCAAGAGGTTGCTGTCTATGAAAAGCCAGGAAGGGCGTGTGACTGCATCGGCTTCTTTGATACCCTCATGGCCTGATAATTTAACCATTTCCTTATTTGCCCTCTGGGACTATATCATCTCTGCAATTATCCAAGGGTTCGTGGCCTCCTGGCTTTGCAGCGCTGCACATCTGGTTCATTTGTGCTTGTGTAGGAAGAGCTGGTGTGTGTGTGTGTGT
>NW_023339718.1:17973048-17973316 GCF_004916995.1 Morone saxatilis
GTGTGAGTAAGAGAGGAAACGAAAGCAAGAATGAGTGAGTAGCGGGGCAGGCTGTTGACTGGCAGAGTTTCCTCCAAGTCACAGTTTAATTGGACGATTGTTCAGTTCAACCTCGGGCTCTCTAGGTTCACAAAGGCATACAAAGCCATAATAGCATGGACTATTGAGCAAGAAAAGGGTGGCAGAACTACTTGCTTTGGCTCTCATTGCCTTATTTTTCCGACTCACATGTTCTCTTGTGCAATAGGACACACCATTCACATGCAGT
>NW_023339718.1:17973454-17973713 GCF_004916995.1 Morone saxatilis
ATGTTGTCTTGAGCTGTAAATTATTGGTGGGGAAATCCTGCAGTAAACACAGGCCGAGCCACAGACTTAACTAAAGAATAAAAAAAATTAAAGTCACATTTAGCCTGATTCACTGCTGGCTAGTGAGAGCACAGCGCAATCTCTCCCAGATTCATCAGAGGCAAATCTCCACTTGACCCAATGGAGGCTGTCCAGTCACAGCATTAGGGCTGCACAGAGCTTGGGCAGAGGCCTACTTTCTCTTGGGACTGGTGTGGGG
>NW_023339718.1:17973813-17983288 GCF_004916995.1 Morone saxatilis
AAAGGAAACATTGACATTGAAACACTTCCCACTGAAAAATAACAGACATTTTTGTATTCCGATGTATTTTTCTATACATTATATACATTCTATATAATTATTATTTCTCAGTCACCGTTTCTGCATGTATGCATGATTTACATATCTGCATCCTCAGGACCAAGGTCAGCAGTGTGAAGCCTCTGTACACACATAAAACATACAGCAATGGCTTCCACAAGTAGTCAAACAAAGACTAAAAACTAAAAATCCAACTTAATCTGCAACCAATCCTTTAGTCGGTGGGGCGAAAAAAAAACCTGCACGTTATTTCAGTTAACTCAATTGAACACAGTGTGCTTTACCTGCTAGCTGTGTGAACAAGGTTACACGAGGTTGCCGAGCAAATGAATTCCTGCAGTTTGACCATTTCTTTTTCCGTTAGCTACATCTTTACCTTCAGGACAAATTTACATACAAGAGGGAACACGCACACACCGGCCAGGACTGCGGAGCAGAACAGGCGTCGCTGCACTGCCGTGGCAGCGCTCCACCAACACACCAGTGAAATGTGCTCTGCAACAACACTTCAAGGAGCGGAGTAGAAATTATGATGTAGAACTGTGAGACACAAAAGCGCTTTGGGCAGGCAAAGGAAGTTCCCAAAATAGACCAGAATGGTGCAGTGTATTACCTCACCCCCACTCACATCAGCAAATGTGTCCATCACAATCATGCATCCTAAGCTTTGCTGACATGCACCACTCTGCTAAGCTAGCAGCGCATACTGGAGTTTTCCCAGCTGGTTGCATGCAAGAGAGAGTCAGCAGAATGGAGGCAAATTGTAGGCCTATGACATGACACTTTCAATTTTTTAAAAAGACCCCTATTACAGCCAACCATGTAGTTCTAAAAATACTCTTGCCTAAGCCCTATCCTTCATTCTGCCGAGCTAAATTAAGCCCTAGACCCAGGAGGGGTGGTGGTGGGCAGAGATAAGACAAGTCCGCCATCAGCAATGGTGGTGTCTCTTTGGGTGATGATGATGGCTGCAGCCATAATTCCCCAGCACTTCAGCTTGGCCCAGTCATGCAAGAGCAGAGAGAGGCTTGCAGATTTCACAGGGAAGCTGGAGACAGATGTAGCCGGACATAATGGGGGTTGAAAAGAGGGGGTGGGGGGGGCAAACTCATGGTCACAGCTGCAACCTCGCCAGAGGATTGGAGGCGCGCGTCTAATGAAGGGCTGTAATCAAGTCGCTCATGCTAACCTCCCACACCCAGTGAGGCTAACTTGCCAAAATGCCTCTCTTATGACAGAGGGTTTAGTATGCTCGAGGAAGAAAACAATGAGGGGACGAGCAGTCCAAGCAATGCACAAGAAAGAATGACGTATTTAACAACCAATCTGTTCTGCATTTTGGTATATAACATATCGCTATTGCATGCGGTAAACAAGTTAAGCCAGATGTCACGCGAGCGGAGCCTGTGAAAGGCGTGAAGAAGAAAAAAAGATTAGACCTGCCAGGTGAATAAAGGCTCGCAGGTGCCTCCAGGCAAACGGCTAAATTTTAAATTCCACAATAAGTCTATTTTAATGGAGGTGAGGTTTCCATCGTGAAAACTTCAATGGGTGACTGGATGCTGGATGCTCACCAAACATCTAAACCTGTTGGTCAGACAGAGGCCATTTTCAGCAGTGTGGGGTGGCGAGTGAACAGCAGAAGTGGCACACTCACTGGGGAGGCATTTGTTGATGAGACATCTGCTGGGCCGTGACTTCCTCCCCTCCGAGACAGCTTTCAGTAGACCAAGGCTATGACTCAGGTCTGCACCAGCTGCTGGGCCATGACTAGATCCATCTCACATTTTTCCCTGTGACTCCTATCATGGTCAGTCAAAACGCAGTTTCCATCAGACCCAGAAGTAAATGCAGATGGAAGAGTTTCTGATTATGACTTGGCCTTTTGGACCTTCATGGACACGGACCAGATAGATTATAAAAAAAGACATTTGTGTTCCTACAAACGCACACATTTAATTAAACTGTGAAGATACATGATTGAGTCTGTCTTGCTGCCTTGATGCCCAGCAGACGAAGGCTGAGGGATGCACCCGCTGTGAACATGGGCACGCGTATGCAGACAGTCCTCATTCGATGTCATTAAATGAAGTGCCACTGCTACTATACATTAATCCTGTTACCACATATCTGTACTGGTTCTCTCTTGCTGGCTTTACGAGACCATGATCTTGCAGCAGTGCAGAGTTTTGCTGTCTTTTGAAATCACCATTAAAAGCAGTATGTGTTAACACATCTGCTAGTAGAGGAGAGGTGGGGGTAGGGAGGGCATAATTCTCCTTGTCATCTGAGACAGCATTCCTATATTAGACATGCTAAACCAGATCACTGCAGAACATTAAGCCTGACAGCAGCGCTTTAATATTTGATGTGCTCTGCTACCGTGGCAGAAACCACCAAACTGCTATAGCACCAGCTAAACTGACAATTCTCAAATAGATTTTTCAAAAGTCAGCCCTCCATCACATGGAAGAGGAGAAAAGTGCATGGCTTTGGGCAGAGAGTTGTGAGAGATGCTGAGATGGAGTCAGCAGCAGGGAGGAGAAATGTACAGTTTTCACTGGTGCTTTCAACAGGTTGCCCTAGATGCAAAACAAAACCTGCCAAGACTTTCTCCACTGGCATTAAGGGTTTCAACTTTAGGAAAATATTATAATGGCTGTCTCACAGATATGTAGAGCTGACCCAGCAGCACACAGCCAGTAAACTCATTACAGGGTTGGTGGCAAGCCATAAGACATATGGGCCTAGCAGTGAGGCTGTCATGGTTCCTCGGCAGCAGAGCAGGTAAACTTGTTAACTTTGACATCCGCATGACCCCAGAGAAGAGGAGAGGGATGAAAAAGAGTCACAGATTCTGGTAAGACATCACTTACAAGGTCATAGCAGGACAGAGAAGGCTCTCCAACGCTCTGTTTTCAGTGCTAATTAAAATAGGCCCAGGTTCTATAAGGCCAAAAGCCTGCCTGTATGCCTTCTGGTTGTTCTTAAATTAGACAAGTGAGGATTCAACTGAGACTGAAAGAGATTGCATTAGGCAGCGCAGCACATTAGAAGAGCTGTGAAGCAGAAGCTAAAACAGGCACATAAAGGTCGCTCCAACAATTGGAATTACTGTAGCCTGTTTACATTATTTATTGGACAGATAACTACTGTAGCCTTTAGTAGTAGAGGTGCACCCATTTATTGTCCGTACATTGGTATCGGCCAACGTCCGCCTTGTTCTGCAAATGAGAAGACATTCACCAATGTCAGTGTCCGATGTTTATCTGTTGCGTCAACTTTTCGCTGATTAAATGTTGTGTTTGTTATTTTCAACTCGAATATTGGAGAAATATTCACCTCCATTTTCCAGCACTGTCAGAAATTCCATGCAGCAGCAGGGACAGTGAGCGGCTGTTCAGCTCTGCGTCTCAAATCTCGGATAAGAAGAAAAACAGACCAAGCTGCGACAGGGCAGAGATGCTTATCTTTGTAGCTTTCTTTGTTTTCCTGGCACAAAAGGGCGAATAAATAACAACAAAAAGACATCAAGAATCCAAATAGTTTTTTTAACATCAACATGGGCCCAGGAGGTCACAACTGGTGCATCCCTATTTAGCTAACAATGACATGTGGGCCTGCAGAAACAAGACGGTTGTTCGTGACTGGGGAGCAGGAATTTAACTTTCCATTTTATTGTGTCCATTTCCTCTTGGTGAAGTTAATGTAAGAATTTACAGCTCCCATGAGAACAAATTCCTTCATCAGGATCAAAGGTGAGGCTCAGCAACAGATAAGTACACCAAGAATCTGTCTTTGTCGAACAGCATTGGATAACTGCCACCACGAGGGTTTGAATGTGGACAGGAAATGTGGGGATGTCCTTCCCACTGGTCTATACGATGCAGCTTTGCCTTCTTGCAATGCAATTGGAAAGCTTTTCGTGGATTTACTGCCTCCATGAGCAAATCCACTGATCTCTGTTCAGATTAAATGAATTTGCTACAAAATGTTGCTGTCACAAATGCTGATGTGAACATTGTGTAACTACTGTATCACAGCCCTCCTGGAAGTTTAGGGGGTGAAGAGTTGGAGAGTAGAGTTAGAGAGCCTGTTCTGCTTTAGATTTGAAACTTTACTCACACCCAGATCATCAAACCCTTTACAGAGAAGGACATGCATTAAGCCTGCTGCCAGGGGTTTAAAGCTCCCCCTGCCAATGGCAGGCCTGCTGATAGATAGTGTCAGGTCATGCCCACAATAAGCTGGCTAAATTTGAAAATGCACCTTTTCTTTCTTTTCAAAATCATTCTTGCACGTAGCTGTGAAGCAGTAATGATAAGAACCAGTGTCACCTGTGATTAGGTCTGTAGTGGCTCATTTTGAATGCCACAATAGAGCAATTCCATAATACAGATTGCATTATAAACTTGGTTTTATTAACCTGTGTCGTACACCAGAACAAACATTGTTGGTTGCCCTGGTACTTATTCTGTTGTCTTGCAACAGAAGCAGAATAATGTCACCAAGACCAGACCAAAGCTTCTTGACCTTGGAATCATTATCTCATGTGATAAAATAATATCAAAGTCCACTTCATATTGTTTTCTGAGCATTTATAACATAAATGTAATGCAGTGGGCATTAAGCAAGAACCACCCGTACAAACACTGCACAATTAAACGCAATATGGCCAAGTGCAATATCCAAATGGCACAAGCTTTTTGAATTTTTGGTTTTTACTATGAAGCCCTCGTCCAGACCTGTCGTTAGGAGGAGTTAACAGCTTAATCTGAACTTGGAGTTTAAACGTGATGCTGAAATTAACTAAAACAATATATATGACTAAAACAGATAAATAAATAAATATTCAGTTCACCATATATTCATAGCTTCATTTTCATTGGTATAGTGGCACAGGACTCCACACAGTCCAGTAGTTATCAGGACAGTTCTCTCACTCTGACAGCTGCCTTGGGCTCTTTACGCAGGTCGCTGTCCAGGATCACCCTTTGCTGCACCGACAGTGTCACTTTACCTTCTGTAGGCTAGAATACTGCCTTACCCTTCAATAGTGATAGACCACTTTGGACACCTTTTAGCATCTAACTTGATGTCACTTCATGTCACACAGAACAGAGCGGTACTGCACAGCTTGTTACAAGCTGCAAGCCTGTCGTCGGCCCAGCACTAAAAAGAATGTGTCTGACGATTTGGTTTAAGCCTAATCTTGAACCTGATGTAAACCAGTCCTGTGTGCAAATGGGCCCCTGCCTTTACTGTGAACATGTCTGGCTCACACCCCCACTCCACCCCGTCTCTGACAGACACATCAGCCAATTGTCAACAGCTGATGTGTCCTTTTCCCAGTGCATCCATCAGCATGCACACACACACACACACACACACAAAAAACAACACTGGTACTCAAAGGGATTTGTGAAAATTCACGAGAAGACCCCGGGCTAACGTCTCAATAATCTCTCACACAGATCTATAAAAAGACATGACTGTTAGCAATATGCCTATGACTGCTTCTGCCTGTGAAGAGGAAGCTTGTTGTCACATTACACATAGTGACCACCATCCAGGTTTAACCAAGGCCAAATAAAAGCAGAGGAGATCATAACAATTCATCCAAAACACTCAACAAACAGTCTGTTGATTGTGTGCCTTGCGTTTAACAGCATGCCATATAAAAGACCAGATGTGGGTAACCTCACTTGGGTCCAACTGTACAACAAACAAGCATTGAACACATCACAACTTAAGGATTTCTTGTGAATCCTGACATTCACCTGAAAACGACACATTCAAAGTAAAATCCTGATAAAACACTGAACTGCCCTACATGCCATTGCTAATAAGGAAGTGTGTCACTTTCTGTTCCCTCTTCAGGTTGCACGGTGAAAAGGTTGCACAGAAGCCTACTAGATATGGGTGAGGTGAATAAGCCCTGTGCCCTTTGAACAAAACCATGTCAGCTGCGAAACACAAGTATGCCACTGAAACTCTCGAGACAGAGACTCACTCACAAACCATCCCCACAGCATCATCCCTTCTCTGCACCTCTGGGTGGAAAGAGATTAAGGCGATTAGAATGATATGCAGGTGCAATGTCATAACACGGGATTAAACGCTTCCTTAAAACAAATCTTCACAAATGACACAGTTTTCGCGGTGTTTTTTTTTTTCTTTTTTTCCCGGGCTCTGCTGCCTCTCACTCATGCGCTCTACACACGAGAGATGACATCATGTTGGGTCAGCTTGGGTTTTGGTGCTCAGCTTGCTATCCGCATCTGCCATTTCGAGCGCGTCATGTCAGCCTACATTTACTTTTACCGCTGGTTATTTAACCGAGCACCGTCCCTGCGTGCAAGTGACGAGCTCCTGTGAAAGCATCCACGCCAGAAATGACTTGTAATATAAAAAAAATAAAATAAAAAAAAAGATGAATGACGTGCGTGTTGTGGCGTTTGCGTTAAACGTATGCAAGTGTTTAAAAAATAAAATAATCGAAATCCTATGAGCAAAAGTGTGAAGGGTGCAGACATTGCTCGGTTGGCTGACAAGTGCAGGGGAGACGTAGTAAAAATGTGGTTCGGGGTCATGTGTCGTGGACGTTGCACCGTCTCCACCGAGAGCCATTGTGACTGTGCGTTGATAGTAAAATCTCACTCACAACAATGTAGGAGGCAATGGAAGGTACCACCGTCGTTTTGGATGTGACAGACTCACGCATACTGGCCCACATTGCGTGACAATGCTAAAATAACACCAAGGACAAGTTTACACCGCGTCCAGCCGCCTCGTCGGCTTTCAAACCCCTCTCCTCCTCAAATTGTACACTTCATTACAACCTGTCACCCGTTTTTGCTCTCCGTACTCACCCCCTGAGGGACAAACCAAACAGCAAAGCGTCTTCCACCGTCAGTCCCAAAACGTAAGTCTCCAACATTTTCAGCGGAGATTTGAAGCAGGTGCAAAAACGCATCAATCAACAAATATGCACTTCGCTCAAGACCCTTAAAAAGCAAACCTACGCACTTAACCCCGGCGAGCTGCGGCTGCTGTCTGTACTCTGTACTCACCCCCTCTGAGCGGAGTGGCGCTGAAACAAACACGCCGAACAACGTCGAAAACCAGGCGGCCGTGGTCGTTTACAACTTCGGGTGCAACCTACGAGCACTACCACTCGTCCACATCCACTTTTACTGCTTTAGACGTTTAGCTCCAGTAGCTTTTAGCCGCCGAGACAAGAGGAAGTGTCATCTCAGTTTGAGAGCGCGAGGCTAGCACGAGCTGTTAACCGTTCAAAGGGGGGGGTGGGGGGACAGTGACAGCGACAGCGACACAACAAGAGAAAACAACAACAACAACAACAACAGAGAGAGAAAACAACACTCACCTGTAGGAAAGAGTCGTCGTTGTTGAGGCGCACACTCACTCAAGGGCTTTGAGTCGGACTTTCTGTCAGTCGGTGAGGACTTCCTGAATGACGGAGCAGCACGAGCTCAACCCCTCGCTCGTGTCTGACAGTTAGTTTGACAGACAGCCGGAAATAAAGTTGTCTCGTGCTAGTCGACGGTGGAGGGTCTCCAGGTGTGTTTTGTACTGAGTGAAACACCGACGGCGGGTCGGTTTGCAAGTATCTTGTGCTCCGTTGGTTTACCCACATCAAATGCAGAAATAAATACTCTGCATCAAATGTCTCCTCCGTAATTCTTCTTCTTCTTCTTCCTTCACACAAGTACCGCCAGCGACCGACACTGCTACACCTTATTTCCTTTGCGAGTCATTAAAGATGCATGGACTGAGTCATCCCGATTCTGTTGCAACTTCAGTGTTGGTGAGCCACTTCGTCACCTGAATGTACTCAGTACAATGCTGCCACCTGCTGTTGCACATTTTAACTTCAACTATAACACAAGGCAACGTAAATGTATTTATTTATTTAAAGACCTCATACCTTAAAAACAAGTACAATCATTTACCTTTGTCTTTTGTACAAATGAATACACGTGAACAACCTTATGTGGTTGGAATATCACCCATTTATTTATATATATATATATACACACTTTATGGCATTACAGCTTCTGTGTACATACAAATATTATAAATTCTAATTTGAATCTTCTAGGCAACTGAATTCCTCATTGTGAAATGTAGTCATCACTGTAAACACAACAGAGCTCTGATCTCCTGACAGGCCAAAATGCTTGTTAGAGCATAGCACATGGTGAAGTCTGCAAATGTTTTGTTTTGTCCAAAACCCCAAATCAGTGTTTATTTTTAAGATTGCTCATATAGTAGAGGTAAATCCATTCACCTTCATGTTATCAGCCCAGATGGGTCTTGAACCCAAAATTCCTTGCCCAGTGTTTTTTGCATTACTTAGGAAGCCACAGTGAAAGGGCAATATTTCCATGCTGTAACAATGACTATAATCCTAAAAGGTTTGGTTTCTATGGACAGGAGGATGACAGCAGACAAAAGAGAAAAATATGTTAGTTTCCCAAAATATGTCTTGTTTTGTTCATACAACCCAAAACCCAAAGATATTCAGGTTACTATCACAGATGACTACAAAGTAAATAAGTAATAAGCAAATATTCATTTTCTTTGTAATTTTTGGTATAATTATCAAAATAATTAAGAGACCAATTGATTCATCAAGTAATCCTTGAGGTGGTCCCGACCAAAAGCCCCTCATAATCACAAGGTCAGCAGCAAGAGGCTTATAGAGGTATAGTCCTGGAAAATAATGAAATGTAATTTGTGAACGGGTCAGCTCTGAGCCGGTTCCTTTAATTGAACGTTGGGTCTTTGCACCTGATAACCAATTTAATTTTCTGTTCTTTTTTTAATATAAATGAATACAAGACAGAATAATAGGATTACGTATATTTATTAAACACAATCTTTGGTAATAACATTAAGACCCAAGCATGCTTGTATGTTGACACTGGTCGTCAACATAAATAATACAAAACAATATACATAAAACTCTCAATACAAGTGTGTAATAGTGTTAGCATTATGTAAAATTGTGGTTTTCTGGAAATTATATGGTTTAGTATAATTACATTGAATAATTTATAAGCACAGGTCATAGGTCAAAATGTTGGGTATTGTTATAAAAGCCAGAAGTGGTAGGCTACTAAATGAAGAGCCACTTGAGAACCTTTTTGCTGAGATGAGCCAAATGATCTGGCTCACTAGAAAGAGCCAGAATTCCCATCACTACTGGAAATCCTGAGGAGGCCTATGGGGCTCATGGTGTCTATCTGGAAGTGTACAGAAGGTCTACACTGGAAACTATTCTAGCTTTCAAATTTAAAAGCCTGCTAACACTGTTTGATGTGTTTTATTTACAACTGTACCTCTGGCTCGCTACAAAGCATTATTGATACTAAGTCAAACCAACTTC
>NW_023339718.1:17983483-17987150 GCF_004916995.1 Morone saxatilis
GGACAGAGGTCATTTCTGGTAACACGAGAGAGAGTCACTTAATGAAAAGTTTGCATTCTACAATTACACACACACATATACGCACGGTAGGGTTTTATTGCTGAATCTGATACTGTTACACTCAAATGTTACTATTTTAGTGTATTTCGAAATAAATAGATGGATGGATAAACAAATAATTATAAATCATTTAATCAAAATAAATATCTAGTAGTGTGCAGTGTTCCAGGCAGTGAGGTAAGGCTTTGAAACAGCCTTCAAAACACAATATTGGATGTAACATAATTAAAAAGCAGTAACATGACATATATAAATATATGTGGTGGGAAGAAAATGTATGTACGGTTGTTTTGGTGACTAATAGTTATAATAATATATTATATAATACTTTCTGTGATAGAGTTAACTACTGGAAACACAAAGTTGGTAGGAATACATCTTCAGCAGTGGAGCTTTATTGAAAACCACAGGATTTCACTAACTGAGCACCATTAATCTTCAAAGATCCCTGTAGAAAAACTGAACGGATAGCGAGCCAAAACAAAGAGACCCCACAGCCCCTGGTGTCCGGAAATATGCCAGTTTACATGTTTTACCGTAAATTGAAATGCGCATATATAAAACACACCGATTATTGCCGGGTATTACGCATCTTAAATCCCTGATTTCATCTTTTTGAAAGATCAGATTAACCATGTTGTTTTTCCCACATTAAACGTTAATATTACAGACATTGTATACAGGCATAAGGTCAGACAGCTTGATACTCCGAGGTCCTGCCAGTTGTAGGCGCTGTTCCAAGCAAGCTGCAAAACACAAATCGATTGTTTATTTTGTGTTTGTTTACATTTTGCAAGCGAACAAATGGCTTCGACTTTGCTATCACCCATGGTGGATTATTACAACGACGAAGAAGAACTCGACAGCGTGGACGACGACGACGATCGCAGTTTCAGGGGCAGAGACTCAGAAGAAGGTAACGTTAACACGGACTGACCACAAGCTCCGGCTCGGTCTACTTGTTGGAAAACAGACGGAAACGCGCGATAATTGCAGAAGTTTATTACTTGAATTTTTTTGATATGATTATTTAAAGTTGTCTACAGATGAAGCTCTAGTGGGAGCTGTTTTCGCGCCTCGGATGCACCTGTTTAGCCCTCTCTACGTCCATTGTTACGGGTTGTTCTCAGCGCTGCAGGCAGGCAGTCCACTGCTAGCTGCACAGGAAGTTAACCGCCAAACGAGTTTCTGCCCAGACAAGAAACATTTCAGAAGCAGGTGATGTGAACGAGTTAAATCGCTTATACCGGGTGAACGTTTCCTGCGCTGGTAAAATATTTAACCCACCAACAAGGATTATATTAGAAATAATCCCGGGCTTTGTTTACATGCCGACGAGCTGGCGTTTCGATACTAACGTTACGCGAGAGGCATCAACCGGCTGTAACCTGCTTTACGTTACTCTGCAACAAACCCTTCCCAACAAAACCTACTGAACTGTAACTTAAGACGACTTTAGGCAGTGTCCAGTCCACCAGGACTAAACACCGTTTTAATAAATTATATCCCACACAGAGCCAATTAGCCCGCTAGCTACGTAACGTTAGCTTCGAGCAGTGACAGGTCGGCAGCAGCAGCAGCAGCAGAAACCTGCGTGCTGTGTCCACTGCACTGCCCTCTTCACACTGCTCACTGACACAGGACGGAGTGCTGGGGAACAGAAAGAAAGACGAGAGGAAAGCAAGGCGATGACAGCACTAAAAGGTTAGCTAGTTTCCTGGCTTTGACTTCCAAGCGAAGAGCCGGACTTCTTTTCTCCTGCTCCGGATGTGTTGTCGGCTGTGTTGCGCCTAACTACGAGAGCTACAATCGGGTTACTCTTCAAACTGTGGACTAGCTAACTTAAGCTAGCACATTAATGCTAACCGAAAATGAAAGCTGCTGTGTCAGCTCAACACGACCGGGCCTTACCCTCTTGTGTCTGGTTCTGGAGGTAACAGCTCGGTCAGCCGGCGCTTAGAAACTTGGCTCCCAAGTTTGCCACATCGCACTAGCCTGAACATGTTAGCTTTGTCTTGAGAGAGTTGCCGTAGGACTGACAGCACGAAGTTAGCCGGGGAGCGTTTCTGATTAATCCTACCATGCGGCAAATTCTGGACACTCAAAGTAACAGCTACACTTCTACTGGTCGTTATATTGATCTTATTGGATACAAGTGTTAGGTTGTTCTAGCTGAACTTTTCCCTGCTGCCGATGCGAGGATATGTAAGTGAATGAATCTGGCAGACTTGGATTTTTTTCCTGGTTTCCTAATCTAACCAACCGGAGGGCATTCCCAAACAGGGTGTTCACCATTACCTTACCAGTGCCACGCACGTCCTTTGATCTGCACAGATCTCCACTCTCTGGGGACACTACATAATTATCTCGTTTACAACATGCTGAATATCTTACTTAGAGTGTTTTAGTTGAGAGAGAGTTTTGAAATCTGTGTCTCTTCTTCTTCTCCTTGTTTGCCCTTTTCCAGACACGGAAGATGCCAGTGAAACAGATCTTGCCAAGCACGATGAGGATGACTATGTTGAAATCAAAGAGCAGTAAGTGTTTTGCCAACCTTGGCTGAGCTGTTTTGACCTGAATAGAAATCATTTGAAGGTTTTTGAATGTTTGCCCTCACGCTGCACACGGTGAAAGCAAATGTGACAATAGCTCTGGATCATTTCATTGCAGAATGTACCAAGACAAACTGGCCTCTCTGAAAAGACAGTTGCAGCAATTACAAGAAGGTAATTACTTTCTTTTTCCATAAGACTGAAGTGTGTCAGGAATATTTGTGTGTGAATGACTTTTATTGTTGCTTTGGATTAGTGTGAGCGTGGGGATACAGGACACAGCCAGATCCTGACTGGTTGCTCATTCTGGTGTTCAGGGATTACATCATAATCAGGCCATGAAGGCAGCTTCAGATGAAGTTTAAAAGTGCAGCCACTGTGATGATGACTGCTAACAAACAGTCTAAAGCCATAAAATGCTCATTTTGAATCGTCAAACCTGTCTGCTGTTTACTGATACAGTTTCTGAACAGCTGGCCGTGCTGTAGCAGCATCAGCTGTCCCATGAGCTCTTTATTGTTCAGGCTGATGTGGAGTGTAGAGATTGTGGGGTGACATGCTGTGGGCTCTTTGTAAATCCAAATTAAGGTGCAATGTCAGTGTAATCTAGTCCAGACTGTGGGTGGGTGATGAGAGGAGCAGATCTACGATGCCAAAATGTACCTGTGAGTTGTCTACAAATATTAATGATGCATTTTAATTAAATAACTTGTATTGGAGGTTTAATAACTTAACAATTGACTTTGTCTCACGCCACATAAACAGTCACACTTTGATAACACCCTTTAAATTCTTATAGCAAAAGATGTGATTCTGTAGCTTTTCACATTTGGCCGAATGCCACTTTATCTTTGCAGGTACACTGCAGGAGTATCAGAAGAGGATGAAGAAGCTGGACCAGCAGTACAAAGAGAGACTCCGAAATGCAGGCAAGTTGAGCAGTATTTAGTAGGGATGGGGATCGTTAATATTTATTGATATCGATACCTTTATCGATACTCCTTATCGATCCGAGTCTTTATCGATACCACTATCGATACTTTTCTATTATTTGG
>NW_023339718.1:17987250-17999206 GCF_004916995.1 Morone saxatilis
ACGACGAGACTCGATAGTGGTATCGATAAGCCCAAACGTTATTGATTTTCGGGTTTTGAAAAAAGTGGAACCGGGTCCTTGATAGAACCGGGTTTCGATCCCCATCCCTAGTATTTAGAGGCACTGTGCTCTGCATCCACACCAACCCTGTTTAGCACAGCTTATTAAAATTTTGGAGTGCTTCCTGCTTTAGTGTGGTTTGTTCGGCCAGGGGAGAACATTGGCAATAAACAGTGCTGCAAACAACAGCATTATATTATTACTGGATTACATCCAAAGCCTTGATTTAATCTTTGATGTTGAATATTGGTAGCCAGCAGGTACAAAATTAACTGACAGCAACTTGACTTCTAGTCTCTTTTTCTTGTTCTTTTTGTGTTCAAATTCCAATTGTACAAAGTACAAACGCTGCATTTCTTTTCTTTTTTGAGAATGAAGCTATCTTGTTAAAATAAAACTTTATTGGGATTGGAAATTACATTGACCTGATATTTGTTCTACATTCCCTTTACAGATCTGTTTCTCCAGCTTGAGGTGAGAATAATTCATCATGCTAAACAACTGATGTAGTTTACATGGAATTAACCTTTTACCTTTTTGGTATTATAAGAAATACGTCCTTCCTTTTTCCATCATTCTATCTCTCAACGTTTTGCAGACAGAGCAGGTGGAGAGGAACTACATCAAGGAGAAGAAGGCAGCGGTGAAGGAGTTTGACGATAAAAAAGTTGAACTGAAGGAAAACCTAATTGCAGAACTGGAGGAGAAGAAAAAGATGATCGAGAACGAAAAATTAACAATGGAGCTGACAGGCGGTAAGGAACTCAGAACCATATTATTAATCTTGCTCAGCGGAAGAGACAGAAATGGGGTAAATGCGGGTGGAAGTGAGAGTTTTAATATTAGGACATTCAGGTACAGTAGATGTTTACATTTGGCTGTCTGTCTATTTGAATTATCTGTGTGGAATATCTTTTTAGGTATTATTTAGGTTTTGCTTTTTCATAAACTTTTACACTATTTGATATTGTTGGGTTTGTAAAGTTTCTCATTATTTCTTTCATGCGTAGACTCAATGGAGGTAAAACCTATCATGACTCGGAAACTGAGGAGACGGCCCAATGATCCAGTCCCAATACCAGACAAACGGAGAAAACCTGCACCAGATATCCTTCACATAAACGTATACTGTCTGATTGGCTTCAGTGAGCTGTCACTTTACATTAATCTGTGAGGAATACATTGTTCAGTATTGTTTGTACTGGTAGTGTTTGTACTTTCTCAAGATAGATTTTCAGTCAAAGGTCAGAATCGGCTACATCTATTGTGTTTAAAAATGCCTTCCTTAACTCTTCAAACCTCAGCTCAATTATTTGTTAACAGATGAACAGATAATGGAAGATCTAAGAACGCTTAATAAGGTAAGTGTTTCTGATAATAGATTATGAGTCCTTATTTTACCATAACCCTTATTGTTTCTAACATTTCACACCTTCTCTTTTGCAGCTTAAGTCACCGAAACGGCCAGGTATGTCAATGCTCACCTTTTGCAGTTAATGTCCACTTGTAATGCTGAATTATTTCTTTAAAAAAATGTTCGTCATTCGTGGAAATCCACTTATTCACTTATGAGAAAATTAAATGAGAAAATTGGCACCACTTGCAGCAGCAGCTGGTTAGCTTAGCTTAGCACAAAGACTGGAAACATGTGGAAATAGCTAGCCTGTCTTGGTCCAAAGATCAGGAAGAAATCTGGACTGTTTCATGGCCGGAAGGAGTAAGTCTTGTTTTGTCATCACACCATCTAGAGGTTGCCAGGCGACCAGCAGAGACTGCAGGAAGTCTCCCAGCCAAGAAACGGTGCGGCACATAACGCCTCATAACACTGCAGCATGTCGTTTTTTTATACTTGGGTTTTTGCTTTGATTAAACAAACAACAACATGTTAGTTAGTGAGTGGATTTGGTTACCCGCTTCCCATCTTTATGCTGAGATAATCTGACCGGCTGCTGGTTGTAGCTTCATAATGAACAGACAGGCAGGAGACTGGTATCAATCTTTTCATCACCCCCTCCTGTCAACAAGTCAGTGAATAAGCACATTCCCCATTCCTTAAAACATTAAACAATTTGTACAGACGTTTTGCAGGATGATAATAATCCCTTCTTTCTCCGTCTTCAGTGTCTCCCTCGTCTCCAGAGCACGTTCCCTCTGCGCCCATGGAGAACCCCTCCCAGCGTTATGAGGCCCGCATTGAGGAGGGAAAACTTTACTACGACAAAAGATGGTAAATTTGAAGTTTCCTCCTCAGACTAAACAGTGTTTCACCTGACATTGTGCCATTTTCTCACATAGCTCTACTGCAGCTGAAATGACCACTAGATGGCCACATTGCCACAGGTTTGATGGCTTTGGTGTTTGGTTGGTCTTCAAAATATATTTTATAACCACTTTGATGGCATCCTTTTTTTTTATCTACAGAAAGATATTTCTTAGCAGCCACTGAATAAGTGCTGGTGCTTGAAAGCACCATAAAAATGCATATTCAGATGAGGAGACTGTATTAGAATCAGGGCCGCATTCTCCATTGACGCAGAGACAAAAAGAATGAAACTCCACGACCAGACACGGCTCTGATGCCCAGACGTGTGTCCGAACATAAGGTCATTCTAAGAGGGGTACAAATAGGACAATTCTGTCTTGTTAGCTGCTGATATAGACAGAGAAAGTTGAGAGGAGCAAGCTGTCAGGTATGTGCACTTCTCTTTCAAGGCAAAGTCTCATTTATTTGTCGCCAAAGACGACGCCACCACCGTAAAGCCATCTTAAAGAGCTGCAGGGAGACACATGCGTCATTATTCTTCAGTGGGCCTTTAATGATCAAATGCTTTTGCTGTCAGTCTCTTCCCCTGGGTTGGTTCTGTCCTCTGACAGTTTGAAGCCATTAAAAAAACAAAACAGACTTTTTGTTTTGACTTTCCAGTCCAATTATCTATTTAGTGCCGTCTCAAGAGGAATGTGGTTAATTCAGCTGGGTAAAATTATGTATGATGAACCTCTCCTGTCGGCACTTACACTGTGTGTGTGTGTCTCTGTGTGTCTCTGTGTGTCTCTGTGTGTGTGTGTGTTCATGCTGACAGGTACCACAAGAGCCAGGCCATCTACCTGGAGTCAAAGGACAACACAAAGATTAGCTGTGTCATCAGCTCAGTGGGGACCAATGAGGTGAGCTTCAGTACTCATCCAGCTCCTGCCACATTTAGACAACTGGCACTACTGTAAAGATGAAGCTAAATATTATATATTTCCCTTTATTGTTAACAAGTCCCATGAAAACACCTCCTCATCCTCAGTGTTGTGCGGCCAAAGCTTGATGTATTTTATTCCTCTGTGCCATAAAGCTCCATTGTTGTCCAAAACCATTAAAAACACATCAATGAGCCACACTGTTGCACTGGGTGATGTGTTGCCTCATTTCCATAAACAGGCACTGGGCTTTATTTTATAATACCACACACACCATCATGTTGCTGTAAATACTCACCAGAGCCCCAAATGTGTATTAATCTGCAGCTGGAAATGTTCTCCAATAAGTGCAGTATTTGCTCCAGTTTGACATTTGCTAAAGAAAAAAAAAAGAAACTAAACATTTGTGACCCATTTTGAAATAATTATGTCTTCAATAGTAACCTATAATTGAAGAGAAAGTTTATTATTGTCATTTTTTTGATGATAGTAAATTACAGAATAACACTTATCCTAATGTTTGTTGTGCAGTGGAGGGCCAGATAATGGTACTTGTTTGAGTGTCAGAATTGGAAGAGATAGCAGCTGCGGATCTATTTTACTAGTGTTTCACCAGTAACACTTTTTTCTGTTCTAATTAACACAAGACTATCTCTAAGAAGTGTCTTTCCAGTGAGCATTCAGAGAAAAATGTCATGTGAATTTATTTCTGTACTACCTTGCATTTTTAGTTGAACATGTATATGAGAATGCTGTTTGACTGTCTTCTTACCAACTGTCTTGCAGAAGATAATGTTGGTTTAAATTGACATGTCTCACAGCTACTTTGGAGGGCATTATTTCTAAATGTTTATGTTGAGGGATTGTCTCTGTCTTCGTTCTCCAGATTTGGGTGAGGAAGACTAGCGACAGTACAAAGATGCGGATCTACCTGGGACAGCTGCAGAGGGGAGCGTTTGTCATCCGTCGACGGTCGGCTGCGTGAGACATTACCCCGCCCCTCCCCACCCAACCCCCATCTGTTCAATTATCTATCCATCCACCCACTCGTTCATCCACTGCTCCCCTATTTTGTGCATCTCAGTTCAGTTTGACATGTGGCCTCTTCTTCATCCTCTACACCATCCTTAATACAGTCCTCCGTGGCCAAGAATATCTCATCAGACTTAATAGTTTTTTCCACAGAAACCAAATGCAAGTACAGTAATAGTGGTCATATACACATCTGGCTGTTTTCCAACATTATTTGTCACTATGTGGCATGTGTGTGAAGGCAGTCAGTGGTCATAAAGGAGCATACTTTTATTTTTGTCTGGTGCTGTCGGCAATCTCTTCTACACCATCCAGTCTTATTTCCATTGATCATTAAGTTATTTTTCGAGAACAGCCTCATGTTGACCCACAGAAGCTGTCTTCAAGTCTTTTCAAACTGTGGTGGCACTGGTGACATGTAACAATGCAAGCACTGAAAAACTGATGAGGAATTGCTTCAGGTCTGGCTCAATATCATTAATATCCCTTGACTGAAGAAGTTACAGTTTCCTCATACCGGGAGTCATGCCAGTTTCATAAAAATACATCTTTTGCACTGTCATCAAGAAATGGAGGCTGCTTGCTATGCTGATAGATTGTCCTAATAACATGTTTAAAAATCTTATGTATTAAACCTTTAATTTGTTATTTGAAAAAGAGTTATTTTGAGGTTTTTATGTTGTTTCTTTGACCGTTTTATGTGATCCTCTCCATATGTGAAGGATCTGGATTAGTTCAACTGTATTTGCATGTGAAGCATTGAGTTGACTATTGATTTGTACTGTGTTGCATTTTATTAAAATGTTCTCTGCCTTTTATTAAATTGATGAAAAGGTTCATTGCTTTAATATTTTTTAAATACACAAACAATTTGCTAAAGTAGCTGTGATAATCAACATTACCCCTAGGAGTTTCCCTTTACTTTAGCATCTAAGGTCTACTAACAAGATTAATAGTCTTTAGCTAAAAGTTTGTTAAGGCTGAGCTAAGTGCTAACATGCTGATTTTAAGAAGGTGTAATCTTTATCATATTCATCATCTTGGCTGCAAACATTTTGTAATTAGCACTAAACACCCAAGTACAGCTGAGCCTGATGGGAAGTGTCAGTATTTAATCATGAGCTGAAGAAAAAATCCCTGATGGTAGTGCTAAAGGAAAGGCCATTACTGAGGTTTATCCTCTGGGACCATGAATTTCTACTATTAGTACTACTACTACTACTAGTATTGATTGGTAAATGTCTGATTTTGAACCTGCAATTTTGACCTCTTGGGGACAGTGGAAACACACTGATATTATCAACCTGTGAATTGATATGGCTAACTTGTGAGCAAACACTTGCCTATTTACACATCCAGAAAATACAGAGCAACATTAACATCTATTTGGAGCTGTGTTTCTGGCGATCTTCTAGCTCTGGTTTTGGTCTTTGGTCCAACTATTGGGGGAAATATATGGCTCTTCAGCCGCTAAATGCTCTACTATGTTCACCAGCTAGTCACTGACCTTGCATGGTCCTGTGGTATACACTGGGTTTCTGAAACTTTGTTGCAAAAAAAAAAAAAAACAGCTACCTGCTGCAGCTGGAACCAGTTTTCATGAGAGCAGTGAGAGAGAGCCAGTAAAGGCCAGAAAACCAAATCACTCAGCCAAAAGATGCTCTAACACTGCAGAGCTGAGGGGAATTGCAGAGTCAGGTGGTAATTGGTTTGTTAGCGACCCCTTTCACTTACAAGTAGTTTTGTGATCCTTTATTAATATAAAAAGCTTGATTATGACCACTGTAAATGAGCAAACATCTTTAAAAGTACATTTAAATATCTTCTACTGACCCACTGCAATGCAGACACGGACCACTTTGGGTCCATGGATTTTCATTGTACAGCTGTTTGATAGTATCTTACAGTAGTAGGGTAAAAACAAGCATTTGAATATCCGTGTATTTTTCCATCTCAGTGCTTGGTGTCCATATCATCTGTAGGGGGATATTTTCTACATCACAGTGATTTGCCAGCGTCTCAATATAATCCACCTGACAAAGTCACCTCACAGTTCCACTACACTCACACAGGTGTTCTCAACCATCCCTCCACTTTGTAAACAGCTGAATTATTTGGCAATCAGTGGAGGTCTCCGCCGGCCGAACAGCCTGCCTTTCCCCTCTTGTGTGTCCTATCGCTGTAACCGGATGGCATGTTTCCCTACGCTCTGACTTAATGACACAGCCTGACATGGAGGGCAATTACTGTTTTGCCATGCTGCACAAAATGCAAGGCTCATCTCAAAAGGCTTGTTGTCCAGAATCCGTCAGGTGTGATTGCTCAGTCTCTTGCGAAGGCATGAAATGAGCTGATAGTGAATGCGATGCCCGTCTGCTCTCTTTATTGTGTCTGGCTTTTGGTTAAGGCCAGAATAACATACACTGAGGCGCTTAATTTGTAATGTGTTGGCATCAGTCTCATATCTAACCACTGTTTCATCACATTCTGCATTTTAATTGATCTGAAATCCAGTGTGTAACATTTAGGAGGACCTATTGGCAGAAATGGAACATAATATCCATAGGTATGTTTTCATTACTGTATAAACACACGAATATAGGAATTGTTATGGGGGTTCTTTACCTTTTATATCTAGATGCCGCTGGTAGAGTCCGTCTTGTTTCTACAGCAGCCCAGAACAGACAAACCAAACACTGGCTGTAGATAGGGCCATTTGTGTTTTTCACATGTTTCACGACCACCGTAGTTTCTCCTTTAACCTATTCTCCTCCACATCCATGTCCTTCAAATGATCCGTTTCTTGCTCTTTGGGACGGTATGTCTCAAGCTTGCACTGCAGGTGGTTGTTTATACTGTCTTAAATCAATATGCTGAGTAAGCCAGGGAAGGAGTAGGAACACCTGAGCATGTAGACAGTTCTCTGGTGATGAATCAATTTTTCCACATGCACCATGTCTATTCACCAGAGTGTGTAAAACACCTGCTGACACCCCACCATGCGCAAAACAAAAGGAAGCTCTCCAGCCTTCCATGACCAGAAGTCATTACAGCACTCTGGCTGTACTTTGGGTTTGTTGGTAAGTCTTACTGGAGCTGTTATACTCTTTGGTGGTTATTGCTTGTGTGCATAAAAAGTCACCCAGGGCATCAATAAAAATCCCCCTCGCAATCTCCCACCAGCCCCAGTTCCAGCACAGAATTCCCTCTTTCATCCTCTTCCCCCTAAATTGAGCATTCGCTCCACTGCATGTTAGCACTTGCATGGCTACAGGGTGGAGAGCTGCATTTCGCTCTGCGCTATCTGGTGGGAACCAAGTGGGATCCAGGCACACTTAGATTTGCCTCTGGTGGTCTGAAGAGAGGACGTTAACTCCTCGACAACCCTGCTAGGCCCTGTGTATGTGTGTATATATGTGAGGGTGCCTGTTCCTCTAGTTTATCGCTCTCCAGCAGGTCTGCACTGGGAGAGGAATTCATTTACAGTACAAGCTCCTCATTTGACTCTTGATATTTGACCCCGGGTTATGGGTAGAGTTGCAGCCTCACTGGACCGTTTGGTAATATTGATCATTTTAAACATTCATGTTGTTAAGCAGCGACTGCTCATTACAAAATCAGGTCATCGCATCAGTTATTTATACCTTCAGCCCTATTCTGTTTAGCTGCTGTTTTGATGTTACACACTAAACAGCATAGGAAGAAAGTTAAATAAATCATCCATCTCGGACACCAGTGTGTGAGCCTCTGAAGTGGGTATACTGTATTTCAAATAATGTGTTTGTGTATTGAAAGAGTTTCTTTTATTTGTGCCAGAAATGCTGTGCACCTCTGATTTTACAGGACAATTCCAAATGACCCAAATAAAAATGAAGCAAACAATTTGAGTAAAGCTTAACATCATTTACCATCTTATGCCAGTAGAGCACATTTATTTTTGTTGTTTGAAACATGAATCTGGTCCACGATTACCATATTAAAGCTACAGTTTGAAAGTTGTGTGTTTTCCCCCCACTTATTAGCGACAGGAAAAGTTAAGATGGTACAAATTAAACTGCTCTGTGTTTTTTTCTCTCTCTCTTACTTAACCCTTCTGCTAATTCAAAGAGAATTGCTTAATGATGATGATCTCCTATGTTTAGAACTCTTAGCACTTGAAGCATGTCTTGCAGCCTTTCCCACAGTTTTAAGGGATGCAGCGTTATCACAGCTCACTTTTACATTTGAGGGCTGAAAGTTCACAACATCCCCATGTTGTCAAATAAACCATGTGATTTCCTCGCTGTTATTAATCTCATGAGCAATTACTGCATTGTGCAAAAACAGATGGCAGTGCTTCATATTTATTTAAATACATTTAATGACTTTAGTACCATTTCGAGGTACATTCACATTCACAAGAATTAAATCCAAAATATATGACCAATGTACAAACAATAATGTACTGTTAAACTACCATACATGGCCAGATTGCCCTGCCCAGTGGCTCATCTTTGCCCTAGGACCCCTGTTAACCAACAATCTCTCTCCTCTCTGTGCAAAGTGTACACTATTCATATGCAGGTTTGTTTGTTGTGTGTTGAGTTTGATTTCTGCCTTAAAGTCAAGCAAATGTTTTAATATCAGGTCATAAAAGCAGGACCTGTGTGACAGCCATTAGTTTAGGTATGTGTTGCTGACAATACATGTACCAAAAAATTTGACTTTTACTTGTGCTGGACTATTTTTACAATGATGTATTGCTACTTTTGCACACAATATATGACTACCGGAGGTGGAATGTAACTACAAATCCAAGTAAGCAGTACATGAGTTACTCCACAACTTTGGGGAAGCAGGGGAAATACTGTACCTTTTATTTCACATCATTTAACACATTTAGTTACACATATTTAGGGATTAGAGATTAACATCATACATACATATGACCATTTTATATAATTCAATTTGTAGATTAAACCACTCAACAGTGTATACAGTAGTCAAAATAGCATCACCTTGACAAACCACAAGAGTAAAATGATACTTGGTTGATCATACATCAATGCATCAGTGTTATATATATATATATATATATATATATATACACATATCACAGGGGCCATTTTTCTACACAAGTACTTTTTTAGATTTTAGTGTCAAATTTTACTGAAAGTTTAATCTCTATACTCTAAGTAAATTTAGCTATTGTGGTATTGCTACTATTACTTGTAAAGGATTGTGTAAAGGATCTGAATGCTTATTTCACCACTGCTGTTTGCTCACTGTAGGAAAAGCCCTTCATTCACTTTAAGAAAAACAAACTAAGATGTAACCTCATGACCAGTTTTGCCTAGAACACCATTAAATGGCTTAAAAAGTAATAAAGTTGGAGCTCTAATATCCCACTGTCCACTGTCCACCTCTGTATGGTCTACCTATAGATGACTACAGGCAGTCATGTCCTATTCCCTTCATGTACGACTGGATGAACACGGGACATGACAGTAGCCAAGGCCTGAATGAATATGTCCAAGACATACAGAACAGTTGATTTCTATGAGGAATGGCAAGAGAATGGCAGGGAATTTTAAAGCAAAAATGTTTCACTGCCACTGGCTACAAGGTATACACAAGTGCAGACAGCACCCTGGGCATTATTTTTTTTACACTTCAGGGACTATGCAGTGTAAAAGGTAAGAAATCAAGAAAGATAGAGACGTTGCTCACTGGATACAACTAGATTCAACACAACAACCGATTACAGTTACAAGACGAGATAGTATGTGTCACAGAATCACAGCATCTTCTTGACATGAATAATTTAACGGGAGAGGGAGAGAGTAACAAAGAGTTTACGAATCAAAAGGAAAAAGCATCAAGAGAATTCATTCATTTTCATGACTTGAAAATGGAAGTGTATGTATGTATTCTGTTTGCATGAATACCAGAACTAGTTCTTGTGCGGCCCTTTAAATGAATATATCAGAACAAGACACACTACAGGAGACAACAAGAAGCTTTCACAAGCAGACTGTCTGAGATGACCTTGGCTTTTTGTGGCTTCAAGGTCAGTGCATGTTTGGAGATTTCTTTCAGTCATTATAGATCTGGATCCATTTTTTGACACCCCTGACACCAATTTTTTATTTATTTTTTGTTGCACAACAACCTTTGAAAACTGAGCGAATTCTATTGAAATTTTGTTGTTTTAACAAAGAGCACATGTCTACTAATATCCTCTCAGCTCCAAGCAACAACCTTCACACTGACTTTGGCGTCCAGTTGGAAAAGAGATCACTGTTCAGCTGATTAGATTTGCTCCGATAAGAGGAAGATATCTAGTGAGCCATCTCAATCTCTCCACACAAGGTCCCCAAAGGAATCAAAACTTTGCTTCCTCTGTAACCTCTCTAGAGGCGTCTCCGCTTTCTGCATATCTTATTCAGAGTCGTTTGGAAATAAAGAGAAACATGGGGAAAGGTTGGGGGGTCTTCATGGATTGAAAGATGGACCATGCAGTCATCTGTAAATAGCTATTCAGAATAAGTTTGTCATGATGCAATTTCTGCATTCATGGAGCCCCTTGAAGCGCTCCATCACCACAGGAGAGGTCCTTACCTTGGAAAGACGGATTGCGTCTTTCCTTGTGGGAGGCATATGGAAGATGCTGTCTACATACAATTAATTTCTCCTTCCACTGGTGCTGTATGTTGGCGCAGCAACCTTAAAGGGACTGAAAACAAGGCACCTACATTATCTGAGCTTCATCAAATGTGGATATAGGGATTTGTTTACCCCTACTCTTGAAGGAATACATGTTGGGGAATACACTGTGCTATTTTGCCAAGAGTTGGATGAGAAAATTGATTCCGCTGTCGTGACTGTAAAGTCAAGCTACCAGCACATCTAAAGCTGACTAATTAAAATATAATATCTTAGTTATTTAATCCATACAAAAAAACAAAGTGTGTTTTTATAGGAGATTATGTGCCGGACTATTTCTTGGTCAGGTTCAGTACTTTCCTGCAGTCTTGTCACCGTGAGGTTGCTGGCAGAGACTCCAGGAATATTGGATAGACCCAGGCTAGCTGTTTCCCAATGTTCCCAGCTAAGTTGCTGGCTTTAACTTGATATTTACTGTACAGAGTGGTAGCAATCTTCTTATCCAGCTCTTAGCAAGAAAGTAAATGAACATATTTCCCAAAATAATACAAAAAAAGTACAAACGTACATCCTGAAAATTGATATCTCAGACACAAAATCTGAATTTGATGAACAGAGACACGCAATTATGTAGATGCCCTTGGTACATTTTGTCGGACTTTCAGAGTGTGAAGATGTGCTGGCTATCAGATGTTGACATCTGTCCTTCAGTTTGTTGGGTGCTGGCTGAGTTTAGTGTGTTTAAAAGAAGTGTAAAAAAAAACATGCCCCTAGATGTGAATGCACTGAAGTTACAAATCCAGTCCATGTTTGTGCAATGCAACCAGATACTGGAGGCAAACACCTTCATTTTTACAATTATAAGTGAATACTAATCGACTGCAGCCCCAGCAACTGAGGAGAGCAGATTAAATATTAATACGATGAATGTGATTTAATGAATAACATCATTGAGCTTTGCCTCAACAGCATGCCAGCTTAAACATGAGCTTGATTGTCAAAGTGATATTCTTTAAAGGCCTCTGCACACCAA
>NW_023339718.1:17999306-18021564 GCF_004916995.1 Morone saxatilis
CCATCGTCACTTCCGGTTTTCTCGTGCACTCACTGATTCGCTAGTCAAGGGCTAGCACTCCACCAATCAGATTGGTCATTGAGGCCGACGGCCACTGGCCGATTCTACATGTCTAATCGGCCAAAATTAGCATAGTTTGTCAACCAGCAAATACTTTTTTACATTTAACTGTAAAATGTACAACAATCTTCATCCATCAAGGAATAGTGAGACTTTTATTGTAAATATGCTTACTCGCTTTCTTGTGGAGAGTTAGGTTAAAGATGGGAAGCAGGGGAAACAGCTAAAAAAAATTAAAAATTTCTTTATGAATGAATGAATAATGGCCAATATATAGTTGTTGCATTTTAAACTCTCAAATACTGATACAAATCCAGTATCTGGGCTCTATTTCAGTCTCTCTGTTCTCATCAACCCTGCTTCCAGCAGAATCAGGTAGTTAAACCTGAACCCTAAGGAGAAGAAAGCCAAACAGCAGTTATAGTTGGACCCTGATCATTTTCTCAAAGTTCAAAACAGAGCTAAAACAAGAGTGCACATTGTCAGGTGGCCAGGAAAAGGACTAAATGAATACTAATGTTGGTCCTTTTCTGCTGGATGCGTATTCGCAGATAACATGTTAGCAAAAACCTTTTAAGGCAACAAAATGTCAGGGCCATGGGTGTTAGATATTTGTCTTCTGCCGCAATGTGGCCAAAAAAAAACCTTCTTCACAGTGTGAGTTTATAATTGCAATATGATGAACCTTATGACCCTTCACTCTTCTCTCTATTCCCTAAATGCTGCCTGCCCACCCACATGGACATCTTGCTCCCTTACAATGTTATTAGCCTCAATTGAGCTTGAGACATTTTCTCCCCTTTATTGCGGGAAAAAGAGGGAAAATGGACGTGATTAAAGCCCATTGATTGTAAGATGTCTTCACGAGGCATTGAGGAGAGCTCTAAGTGCTTGCCGATGCCTCATTTCAAGTGGAGAGGAGGGGATAATGGATTCCATCTTGCAGTTCCTGCCTTCTTTATGATTCGTGACAGAGTCAGGATGTCATCAGTTTGATGGCACCGTTGTCGGTCAGTTGTGACTCTACCTGACTTGCATTGCTGCTGCTATAGGAGCCTTTTCACTGTTGCACATTTAGTGACAGCACAGCCAGTGAATAGGTGACAAAGACACACCCTTCTTCCAGAAAGTCAAGCTAATAAAAAGAGAAATGTGCTAGACCATGATTATATATCTCAGCTTCCATTAGCTTTATTAGAACTGAGTGCAAAATTACTTCCAATTAGAGTTTCCTAGACAACATACTTGCTATGCATAATAATATTCCTTGTCTCTCAACCCCCGCTTTTGCACCCACTGTTTTTGCACTTGTCAGGAAATTGTTTTGGCTCTCCCCTGGCCTTTCAGAGGTAATTTTGTGAGCAGCTATGTCTGGGCTATAGAGAAAGGCAATTTGTTTCTTTCTTTGTGTGTTCTTGCATGTGGAGAGCAGAGAAACAGAAAAACTAACATGAAATCTCTACATGGACGTGTGTGTATGTGTGGTTGTGATATGTTTGAGGATCCATTCTTGTCTTGCACTTTGGCTCAGTTAGTAAGTAGGGGTGTTATTTCCGACATTATTCCCAAAAGATTATTTCTGATGTGAAGTGAGTGTGGAGATGAAAAGCAGCAAGATGTCTCTTATGAACCAGGCGCCTGGCAACCAGCATGCTGTGCTAGAGATGCCATGTCCCATGGAACACAACATCTGTTTCCATTAGGTCCGATTATAGCAACACCCCGCCTCAGAATACATCAACTGAGTTCAGGCGTTATAGGCGTCGCATGCTGATGACTTCACTTCCCATCTGCCACGGTTTGAGTAATGGCAAAGGAAAATGTCCAATTCATTGGAGAGTGAAATGCAATCACATAACCTCTCACGGTGAAAGCACATGAAGCTGCAGTGCTCAATCTATGATTTTTCTGAGGATTGCAATACAGGGACTCAAACAGCCTCAAGTTCTCTGTTTGAGGAGTTTACAGTTAAGCTTTACACAACATATCTCTGGGTATTTAGGATCTCACGGCTGAGAATTGCTCCAAAAAAAAACCTCAAACAAAAACAAAGTCTTTAATATGAATCCAATTGACTGTTTACTAAATCCCTCCTATAAAACAGCAATTGTGGAGTCATAGTTTAGCAACTATGTATTTGTGTATGGGATTGTAATAGGAGCTATAGTCCCAATTTAAAGAGCTTGGGTGGTGGTGCCATTTTCTTAGCCTATCCAAAACAAAAAACACTAGAGCAAAAGTGTAAAGAATGGATTAAACAATGTTGGAAAAGCTGCAATTATTATTATTAAACGTTACTTTTAAAGCCAAGGTGCATATAATTTAGTAACTAACCAATGTTAGTTTGTGGGGTTACAAGTTATGTAAGAAAAGCCTGTTTCACATCTAGTACATCCACTGTGTTGTAAAGTGCTTATGGCCATTCACACACAGATGGTGGCAGTGCCGCCATTCAAGGAGCTTGTATTTCCCCCACTGTGTGTAGGCAGGAAGGCTATCAGAGTTTAGGGTAACATTACTTGTCCTGCTACTTATTGGATATGGGGACTTTCTCCAGCAAAGCCTGGCAACGTTACCAAAGATTGCAAACTGTTTGCCACTTGACATTAGTCGTCATCCTAAAAGCCTCTTTTGATGTCAGGGAAAGAGGGAAAATGTACTGTTTGAAAATACAAACAAATATGTGGGCTGAACAGCCATACCATATTAATAAAATAACAGTCTGATACTTACACAAGAACAATGCTATTTATTTCCATGGCTACTACGTGGATAATTGTCTGGTGAGGATGCTGACTTTTTGCTAGAAACATGCAGGCAATTTTAGTTTTTTAGCCTCATTTTGATTATGTAGCCATAAAGTGCCTATTTGGGACCCAATGTAAACATTAAAGTTAGGAGTAGTAATGTTTTCCACTAACTAATTGAACTATTTTCAGCTTCATTAGCTACTTTAGCTACAATATTAGATGTTTCTACTCTACTCTGCCTCACTCTAACTTTAACACTAGATATTTTGTTGGAGACGTCAGTGTTTGCAAAGGTTGGATATTTCATTTTAGAAAGAATCACTTTAAAACTCTAGGTATAACCTCTGAACATGATGATGTTGTTCTTTTATAGGACAAAACAATCATTGTCCAGTTGTCTTTTTAATATCTATAAAACTACATTAGGGGTGATATTTGCCCTTGCATGGGCCATGCAAGGGCAGAATTATCCACCTCCAGACCCCAGACAGCTGCAGGCTTGAGAGTATAACCGCTTTGGCATTACGAACCCAGGCCAGAGGCTCTCTGTGGAGGTCTGATTGACTGAGGCAGTGTTTAATGATGCTGGTGTGTAATGATGGTTGGCATGAAATGATGCTATTTATATGCAGCGGGAGCACTTACCTTGTGTTTATAGCATAAAATATCAGGAATATTTCTCTCCTCAACATTTTGTCTGCTGTAGCACAGAGGGACATAACACAGATGTGTGCACAGAGTCTTCAAAGTTACAATCCAATCTAAAATATGATGATGCGATTACAAAACAGTCACTGGATTTTGACAGAATTTCGGATTTCGGTCTGTTTTGTGAAATGATAGTAAGGTAATGATGTGTAACATTAAGACATGTCCAATACGACTACTATGTACTTACATCTTAAACATCAACAGTTAAAGCTGAAATCCTTTTAGAGTCACATTATGATTGCATCACTTCATTGCTGTCTGTAAGAGCTGTCTGACTGAATGAAAATTGACTGCCCAGCTACAGCAGCGTCCTTCCAAGTGGAGACTAGCTGGCAACTGCAACCTCTGTTTAATGATTTCATGTATCATTATTTGTTGTCAGATAATGCTGGTAATTAGCAAAACGAACTTACATAAAAGTTATCCAAATGCCCAAGTCCATTTTTATACACATGCACAGGGTTAGTGAGTTTATTACACAGCTAAAGAGGCTATTTAAAAAAAAAAAGTCTCTTCAGCTAAAATATTACTGTGAAAAACACTGAAAAAGATGATACCTTCAAATGTTTATTCTCTGGAGCTACAGCAAGATTTTAATGGGGTTAACAGCTGAAGTTGGCCCTTAAAGAAGTTGGAGTGGAAGCACTTTAAAGATTTGAACTGGCAGCTAAGTATAAGAACTCTACTAGCTTACCATGCATGGTGAAAAATCACATATACTGTGAAGTGCAGCAAAGAATAGATAGCATATATCCTTCCTTTATATAACTCAGCTTAGCATGTGGCTGTGCAGAGGCAGGAAGGATTTGCACCAGCCAGATGATACCCATGTCCAACTTAAAGGTAGTCCTATGGTAACCCATATTACTGATACTGACTACAGAATTAACTTAACACCCCTGCGTTGTGCAAAACTATGAATACACATAGCAAGGTTGATTAGACAGGTATGACTAAATTAGCTCCTAGAATTGTTAAGTGTTCATTTTGGACATGATTACGGATAGACAGAACATTAGTTTTCAGGTAAGAGGAAAGTTTTTTTTTAAGGCAGGGATGGCAACAAAGTACTGAAATATGTCTATGGGTACATCCCAAATCTCTTACTTTACATTTACTCGCTCCACGACCCTCGCTGGAACAGGAAGAAATACTTTTTAGGTTTTACATAATTTTATTTTCCCTGAAACATTTGGCCTAATAAATATTTTCCAATGTTCAAAAGACAACACAGTCATATTCTGATTTATTCAATAATGCTTAATAATAAAGTGTTACTTTATTTATGATGTTTATGTTTTCTTAATCTACTATAATTGATTAGAGACGTTTCCATTCGCATTAATGTCACTGCAGCAAATATCATTTAGCAGCAAACAAAACAAAACAAAATTTTTTGCAAAAGAACCCCCAAAACTGTAGTAATAAAGTTGACAAAACAGAAAAACTCTCCAGAGAGAAACAAAGGATTTCTCAGGAGGACTGCTGTTTTAGTCTTAACAATTACCCTGTATGAACCTGGACTTTTGGAGGTGTAAAATAACACAGAACATGAATTAGATCCTGTCGGTGTGTCGGAGATTTAAATAATCACTGAAGTTATGCTGCTGTGCCTCGTGCGTAAATGCGCACAGCATCTCTCCTAATGGGGAGCAACTTCACCCTAATTCAGCCACACTCAATCCATCTGCTAATCACAGTGTTATTCAAATTTTTATCACCCAGCCTGTCAGATCGCTCTCTGCCCACAGTTTTGACTGCGATCTGCTCATCACTATAATGCAGGTTGTTATTAATGTGCAGGTGTTAACCAGGTAACAGGCTGCTGCTCTGGCACTGATAGCTGTGTGTCTTTATTAATAATAGCACAGTTCACATATGTGCAGACGCAAACTCCACCAAAAGTCTCTATAGCTGTTAAAGCCGACTGAGCTGTCACCGTCACTTCAGGAAAAGACACCTCAACATTTCCTCCTTCCTTCTTTCCTTCTTCTCGTTTCCTTGCAAAAAGACACAAGTCAGGGAAAAACATGGATGCAATTAAGCGACATGAGACACACCATATGAGTATACTGCAATTACATTCTTGATTAAAGTGCAACTTTAATCAAGAACCATACAGGGACCATACAGGGAGGGCAGTCACACTACCAGAAAAAAACTTCTCATGCTTGTGTCCTTAAAAGAAAGTACCTGCTAAGAGTTCTTGATAGATTTTTTCCAAGAACTGTAGAAATAAAAGGTTACATTGAAATAATAGAAATATATAAATAGGGTTAATTATGTGAAGGGTGACTCAAGACCTGCTTTTGATCACTTGCTTTTTCAAAGTAACTGACATGCAGTAGAGGGCTGTTAATTATGAAGAGCTAACATCTTACAGGAGAAATCAGATTGTAATGATGTGAAGGCAGCTGGCACTCATACCTGAAGGAATAATGTAAATGTTCTTGCAAAAACATGGGTAAAACCTGACTCCAGGTGAATGTGAATGTACCAATTGTTCATGTTCAGACAGTAAATGCTGTTTATTAGAGTAATAAACTAAATTTATTAAACTAATTTCAAGGAAAAGTTCTCACTGGTGGAATGATGACTTTAGTGAAGTCTGAACCTGCTCAGAGGCATTGCAGAGGTTGTATTCATTCTGTAGCTTGCCTGAAATTACCATATTGTAAAAAAGGGGTTATTTTTCCAAGAAATTCAAATTTTTACCAGCATCCTCATGAAAACTGCATGAATACGACTGAAAAACTGTAAAGATATCTGAAGATTTCTAGAAAAGAGCCTCTTTCCACACAAGGCAGTGAAATCCAGCCTTATAATTAGGTTCATAGACTAGACTGTAAACAGGCAATAAAAATAAAAACGAGTAAACAGTAAACATGCCTTCCCCCTATGAATGATACCAACAGTTGTTATGGCCAGTTAACGACATACATCCTCTCTCCAATTGGACCAGTAGTGTGGCAGCGAAGGCCTGCAAAGGTTTCACATACTGACCTTTCATTATACTTGAAACACAATAATATTTTGGACATGCCAGATCACAGTTCATAGATAAACTGTCACTCAAAACCACTGAAAACACTGAAAGGAAGACTTTGTATGTCATGTGTACTTTTACATACTGAAGGTCACACAGCCTCAGGCGCCAAAAGCAAAACAATTAAAAAGAGAAGCATAAACTCCAGGAAAGTCAATGTTAGTGGCTGTAAGACTATGAACAACAGAGGGCTAGATGTTATTGGACAGCAAGGTATAACTCCACTCTCAATAAACAGGTTTACAACAAAAACATGTCCTTACACTTGCTCTACAATGCATGCACACCCACATATGCACACACCCTATAAAACCTTACTGCATTTCTCTGTTTTCCCATGTGAGTACAATATCGGATCTTTGTCTTGACTTTAGCAGGACTGATAGCATCGCAGAGACTCGACAAAGGTCTCGCTAATCACAGCTGCTGCATTATTGGAACATTTCTCACCTATCTGTGAAAAGAAAATCCTTCGTCAGCACCATTACCCTTTTTGTTCCTTTTGCCCACGCTTACAGATTAAAATGGCTTTGAGACTGAGGTTTTTTTTTTTCTTCAAAAGGGCTCAATTTTGCTGTGAAGCAGAATAACTGCACTGTATTGTTTTTTTTTAAGGGAGACAAAAGTTTTATATTGCTGGTATTGGTATTGGTGATCTTCATTAACAGCTCTGCTTTGTGGAGGCAGATGGAGGGGTATGAATCCACACTTCAAATAAATCCACCTTTACCTCTGGTGTTTTATGCTTGAAGGCAGGGACACACATTATGACTGTTGAGTTGATTGTTATTTTATTATTATTTGATTTGGCCTGGGTCAGTTGGTGTTGAAAGTTGGCAGATAGTGTTTATCATATGCAAAGATTTTTTATCCTGTTGCTGCCAGTCGTTCTCATAAAGATTTTTTAAAACATGTTTTACATTTATCTGCAGACAGTTTCATTTTACGAATTCCAATCACCTCCAATTTTCTCTGCAGGCAATACAGTCTGCATTGCCCACACATCCCCATCCAGGATCTCACCCAAACTCGTTTCGTGGTTTTTTTTTTTTAACCAGATTCTTTGGCCTTTTCAGTACAGATTGCATATAAACAATGCAAGCTGCTGGTTGCTGTCCATGTTTGTAAAATCCTCTACAGCCAGAACTCCAGTTGTTACTGACCAGTTGTTCATTATGTTGTGTAGTATATTCAACCTCAGTTGTAAGGTTTATGCTCCTTCCTGCCTGTGATAGACTAAAGAATCCGTGCAAGTTTGTGGAAACAATGTTAATGCGTGGTTTGTCCAGTCATTGTAGGTTTCAGCTCATGATTGAAATAAGTCAGCTGTAACAACTAAATACTATGTTTGTAAAATAAAAACAATTGCAAGCGAGAAGAGAAATAAACAGTTAGCTTGAAGTTATGGATAAACAGTTGAATAAATAGCTAAAAGTAAGGGATAAATTGTTTAAATAGCTAAAATATGCAGCTAAAATTGTTTAAATAGAGCTAAGAACTAAGAGTGCAAATATTTAGCTAAGGCTATTTAGATAAATGGCTTTAAATTATTGAAACAAATAGCTAAATGTAATGGGTGGACAGTTAAAAGAGTTAAATCAGGAGAGACTTAATTTTTTAATGAACAAATATATAAATATATTTAACGGACGTGCACAATGAACTGATGATGTTTGATGAGCTCAACCTGGGCATTGGATATGATGAACTGGAGGTGAAATGACAGCGGAAAGCAGCAGAGAGGAGAACGGATTTAAAGTTAGACAGTGGGAACATGATAGACTGGAGGAGAATGTGGCTAAATCTGATTGGTTTAACTGAAAGAGTTAATGCCCATTGTCAGCTGATTAGAAAGGACAGTGAGAGAACTGTGAATGAATGAGGCATAATGAGAAGGTCATCCTGCTTGAACTTTCATTTTTCAAAGTAAATGCTTAAAATAGATAGTGAAAAAGTTATTAATACATGGTTGATACCATTATCCATAATGGCAGTTGATAGCCTTTTTCCAGCTTCATCCATTCTGTAAGGTGGCCAAAACACTGACAGTTCATTTGTATGACAAAAGTTAACACATTGTAACATGACCGGTAATTATTGGAGGGATACTTGAATTCATCTTATTGTGGGGGTACATAAGAAAAAAAGGCTGGGAACAAAGTACAGTATAGCTTGTCAGTATGATCAGATATTTAAAATATATATAATAATATAAATATATGTATATGATTTGTAAACAAAACTCCCCATGCACTGCTAACAACAGTCAGAGTTAACCACTGTACACTGGAATGACTTTACTGTGATTTATTTAAGAGCGGACAACACGTTTCACCTGCAGCTTCCTCAGGTTTGCTCAGCAAAACTACATGAGCACAGGTGTGCCAAATAGGCCGCATCTGGGTCACAGTCTTAATTGTTCCTTTTTCTCATTTCAAAGTGTTTTTTTATATTTTACAATGGAATATCCTGTAGGTCCTACCACTGTCCCTCTACACCACTAAATGGGAAGACCAGGGGGCCGAGTGTCTCATCTCTCCCTAAGGGTTACACATTTGATATTAAGACATTCAATCATCCACATTCAGGAAAGAAATATGATAATTCATTAACTGTCTCTCCACTCATGTCATTTATGTCCTGAAATGCCCACGTGGCTTAATGTATGTGGGCCAAACTAAACATAATGTTAAACTAAGAGTTGCAGAGCAGAAGGCAGCCATTAGGAACGGTAACATGGATTATGCCATTGCTAGGCTCTATAGGGAGAAGAACCATGGTTAAGCCACTTCCCTCAAATTCATTGGCCTTGAAAGAGTGCGACCCAATCCAAGAGGGGGTAATTTGATTAACCAGGATTTATGAACTGAACCCAATTGAACCTGATAGAATTAATAAAGCACAGGATTTGAGCTGTTTTTTGTAACATAATATGTTAACTATATAATAATAGCTCTCTCTGCAGGTAATTTGGACCCTTACAGAGAGATGAGACACTCGGTCCCCTGGCCTTCCCATTTAGTTGTGTAGAGGAACAGTGGTAGGACCTATAGGATATTTCAGCTGTACATTTACATGAGTTTTCTTCTTGTTGTATGTAATGTGGTGTAATTCTTGTGATTCTAGATTAATCATGCTGTTTTTAAATGTATCTTGCTTTGTCTTTTGCAATATGTAGTTTTGTATTTCATGTTTTTGCTATGCTCTCACATTTGTAAAACATATCAAACACTTTGAAATGAGAAAAGGGGGAAAAAAATTAAGACTGTGACCCAAATGCGGCCTATTTGGCACACCTGTGAGTGCTCATTTTGCTGACCGAACCTGAGGTAGCTGCAAGCAAAACGTGCTGTTCGCTCTTTAACAAATCACAGTAAAGTCATTCCAATGAGTTCTATATATATTTCTGCATACATTGTCAACATTTCGAAATATGTTTACATGGATACACAGACAGAATTATCTACAAGTCAATCACTAATCAAAGACATCCAGTGCATATGATAATTTTATTAAAATGATGCCATTATTACATGATTAGAGCAAATACCTTCTTGTGTTTGATAAGGACAATTAGCACTTTTAGAGCCCACCTACTATGCAGCCCAGAGGGAATGAATACTTTAGCAATACATTATGTGATGAATCAGATTAGTCCTTTCTTGTCTCTGGCAGTACTGAAACTGATCTTTCTGGAAATCTGCAGCTTGACATTTTCTGGAAGAAATTATGACCCAATCTTTTCTCATGCCTCTTAGAAACTGTGCAATGCAATGTACTTTCTTTATTCCAAGGAAAATTTCATGGAATTGTTGAATAGAGTAGTGAACAGTGTCTGTGACCATTTTCCTCATACACTATGCATGTGTGTCAGGATAAATCACCCTACCTGACTGAGACAGCTTATTCATCGCTTCGTCTTTTGCAGCTACAGATCTGCCAATCATCTGCTCTGAAAAACACCTTTATACTCCTGGCTTTGTTTTACAGTGTTTTGCTAAGCCACTTAACAGTCTTTCTGCATAGAGCAGGGCCAGGTTAGGTTCAGATCATTTTTATGTAAATTATTATTATTAAGAAACTGCTCTTTTCCCCTCTGTTTGTGACATTTTAACCTTGTATAACCTGTGATTGTTCCTGCACAAAAGCTTTGACTGACTAACTTGTTTTGGGTCCGGCTGCGTTTGGGTCAGGTTTGGTTTGCAAATTTGGCAATATGAGTCAGTCTCAACTGAGAATGAGTCATAAAGATAAAGTGGATTCAGATCTAATTTTTATGTCTATGCAGACTTAGTATTTCACTTGTTTCCTAAAGTTATCATGGATATTTTCAGACACAGTACAAATCTGTTTCTGAGCAATAATACTGAACAATGATTTAATTTACAGACAAAATCAGAAACCACAGAGTTAAAAGTACACCTTTATTTAGCAAAAGTTATCCAAAAACTAGTACCTTACAATGAACAAATGGATTTACTTACTTTCCATTTCTGCTGATAAAAGACTACATCACCATGAGCATGTGACTATAAGCGTCATTTAGAGATGTAAAAAGATCTGTGCAGCAAAATTCTTGGAAAGTAAAACATCAAATAGAATACATTTTGGTTGTAGAGTTTGAAAGTGGATGTACAGTGAATTGCCCTGAGTAAAGGTCTTACGTACTTTTCCACCTTAAAAACAAGACATCGTAGTATGTGCTGTACATTTCGAGGCAGAGGAAAGCTTCTCCCATCTCAAGATGAAGCTCTCAAAGTAATTGCAGCACCTTGGACAGTGACAAGGGTTTGCTCTCAGCAGACTCTTCTGTAATGCATTTCTGCTTTGTGTTTTCACCCTGCTTTCATAAGTGCCTGGCTGCTTCCATTTCTCCAACTCCTTTATAGAGCAGCAGATCAACTTCACAGCACCAGATGTTGTGGCGAAGCCTTGAAACGTGTTTGAGTTGCAAATCAGTGCTCATCAATAGCTACAGCATCTTAAAGAAAAGGTTCTTTTAAAAGATATCAAGATAAAGGGCTTCTGCCTTTAGTGGCTCGCTCTCTTCTCTTCATTTACCTCAGATTTTTGAGCAATTAAATAAAGTTGTTTGTCTGCATCTAAATTTAATCATTTAGAGTGTACTGCTTCATTTTCTGTTTTATTGGTTATCTTATCTTTGACTTTTATACATAAATGCAACAGTTGGCTTATTAATAAACATATGTTGACAATGATTCATTCCGCCATCCTTGCACACATGCAGTTCGCATACATTTGAACCTACTTGTACTACAAATCTGTTAAACATATTGCAGTAATGATGATACAGTGCTCTGCTGTACCCTGCAGATATGTTCCTCCATAATAATTTCATCATTTGCTTTGGGCTAATTCCTCTGCCATGATCATCATTATCCTCAGGTTATTCATCAGATGGTTTGTATTCATAATGAGTTTGGAGTGAATTAGCAAATGTAGTTATTATTGTATGGTAGACTTAATGGGTATAGAAATACATATGAAATACACATACGTTTTTGTTAACCTGGTCCAGTGAGGAAAAGAAGTATTTAAATCCTGTGCTTAAGTAAAAGCACCAATGCATTCATGTGAGAGTACGCAATTACAAGTAAAAGTACAGAGGTATTATCAGCTAAACGTACTGTATCAAAAGTATTTAAGCCACATGAGTGTTATATTAGTAATGGTTTCCAACCTAGGGGTCAGGGCCCATCTTAAGGGTCATAAGATGAATCATTAAATGAATAATGGGGTTGAAAAAGAAAAAAGTTGTGGCACACAGCTTACTACTGTAAGTGGAGAAGAAGAAGACAGGAAACACCCAGCAAACAATGCAGGTTTCAAAATATTTGTTACAGCTTTGCAAATTTTGTGATTTGAGTTTTATGAGGTAGAAAATGCATGTTACATGTTTATTAGACCTTAAAGATGCACAAAATTAATTTTGTTTGAATGATAAAACAAGTGTCTGTTTACAATAAAAACTCATACTTAATTTGAGGAAAAAATAATGTATCTACATGTAGCAGCTTTACAGTGTGTAGATAGATGATCTTAAAATGGAAACTAAGCTGTGATTAGCAACACAATAATCTGTAGTGCTATGCCATGATTCAAGAATGTTGTTAAAATCTTCTACACAGTGATGTATTGTTTGGACATAACTCAGTGTAGACCACAGTGAGGAAGAGACGGGATGATTAGAGTAGAGGTGGAGCCAAACAACGCTCGACGTGAAGACAACACCATTTCCAAAATTTCAGCTCGCAGACGCTAATGCTGCTTTTGATACTGTCAATTATAACACAGACAGGCTTACAGAGGATTTTTTTTTAAGTGGGGCACTTTAACAGGATTTCTTCTGTGAAGTATCCACCTGAAGCTTCATTACTTGAGCTGGGGTTTCAAAGGATCATTGATTTGTTCATGCAGCAGGCTGATACTGACCTGAAGCCTCTGATCACTGACTGGGATCAGCTGCAGGGCTCATCACTTATCCTGTGGCATACTGCTCGCGTTGCACTGCATTTCTTCCCTCCTGTCCTCCTGAACACACCGCTCTGCCTCTTCTAGGCTGTAATACTAATACAGAGGCATGACAAAGAGGGATTTTGCCCTCCACAAATGATGCAGTTGCCTTCTTATCCAGTGACAGTTAAAGGACTAGGCTGCTGATATTCAATATTCTTCCATTGTCAACGAACACATGAAAAGACCAAAACCAACAATGAATTGATCCTACAATGTATGTATCTAAAGCCTGGTATTCCTCTGTGCCACAGAGCTCCATTGTTGTGAAAAAAATGATTAAAAACACACCACTGAGCCACTGTTGCACTGGATTTCTTTCTTATGATGAACATGGGCACTGTAGTTTGTTTTTTTCATAATTAGCTCCACCTCTACCAGATGTACTATTAAAATGCTGCTTGTGTATTAATGCTTCAACAATAATATGATGTATAATATTCTGAAAGGGACCATAATATTATGTTTTACTTTGCATTTACATTTTGCCAAAAATACTTATGTAGTACAAGGAGTTTTAACTGGTTATGATTTATACAATTTAATATTGATGCCAGTGACCTCCATAAACAAACAAGACCAGTAGCTAGAAGAATTGTTGTTTCTAGTTATTCTTAATGCCTGCCATCGGGTCATATTTGATCAGATTCTCCTTACAGTGTTTCAAATCAGTTTTTAGCTCAGAGAAAGAATCCCAAATCCGTAAAGTAAAATTTTTCACCCTTGGTAAATATACCCCTTGGTATGTTACTGGTTCCCAATAAAACCTTCATAGAACTTATACTTCTATGATCTATCTAAACTCTATAGAAATTAAAAAGCTGTAAAATGTTTACATCCAGTTTTATTGAAGATTACTGAAGGTTGAATTCTCTAGTATCAGAAAAAGTAATTTAATGTGTAGTGTGTAAGTGTGTAAATGAAAATGTTACACTGTAAAGTTTAGAGTATTTGTAAACAACTTTGTGTTAGGTGAAAGCCCCCCCATGACCCTGACCTTCATGTTCGGACACTGTAATATTTTCTTCTAAAATCTAATCAGTAAAATGTTAGTATTTTATACAAGTAAAGTACTTCAGTAAATATATTTAAGGTATGAAGGAATTTTTCAATACGACTTTATTTCAATGCCAATTTAACTCCCATTCTGCAACAGGGACAGATCTAGAGCAGGATTCACGTGGTGGCAAGAGTGTGGCATGGACACTTTAAGGCGTGGCATTAATATATGCTGACGAAGAATCCAATATATCAATATTTGCTTGGAAAAGGCCCCAAATGAAAATATTCTAACCCCAAAACATTACTTTATTGTGGTACATTAGTAAAGCATTGAATACAAATATATAAGTGAGGCATTAGAAATGTATTTAGAATAATGTATGAATGTATTTTTAAGTCTATCACTTTTAAGATATAAAAAAATTTCTTGACAGTGATTCTGCTAAGAAATGCAACACAAACAAACACAATATAAATGACTGGTTTCAAGTGTGATATATGCTAATGAAGAAAGCAGAAACACTCTCCTTTAAACATGAGGTCAGACCCATCTGTCGTACATTGATTTCTAATTTAAATGAAGTCTAATGATTCCATCCAAGCCATCTCACTTGTCAACGTGGTCACCATCAAGGACGGGAGGGTGGTTATGATCTCCCTTCCCCTTCACCACCTCCTCCTCCTCCTCCTCCTCCTCCTCCTCCACCACCACCAAGACCATTAATTTGAGCCTGTGCACTTTTGACTGAACTGCAAATAGGCCCTAACTGCCTCACTGCAGTTCCTGCCACAGATGATTATCATTCCGACGATTAAAGCACTGAGTAATGCGTTCCTCAGGGGCCGCCGCTGCCCGTCTCCTCCATCACTGCCACTGACCCTCTTGTTAGCCCAATCCTGCCCAGTGGACAGAGGAAATAGGAGTGCCTCTGGTGCTCTCCTTGCCAAGAGGTGGTTGACGCTTATGCAAGGTGGGTGTATTGACAAGCCCTGTGGATTTGTTTCATCTTTGTCAGATTCCAGTTTCGTTTGCTGTTTCAGTTTGGCTTCAAATGTAATCAGAAATGTTGTGTGTTTTCTTCATCTTGCTTTGTATTGTTTATTTGATTCAATTATTATTATTTTTTCGGGTAGACAGGAAAGGGGCACAGAGAGAGAGGGGATGACACGACGCAGCAAAGGGCCGCAGGTCGCTGCAGCAAGGACTCAGCCTCGGCTCAAGGGTCACCAGCTCTACCCACTGAGCTAACCAGGCACCCCTGATTCAATTCATTTAAATGGCGTAATGCTTAAGCTGTGGAAAAAATGCGCAACAAGGAGTAACCTAACCCTCAGAATCCGATTTCTTAAAAGTTCATATGAATTGTTTTCATGAGCGTCACTTGCTGACTAACTTCTCAAACTGTCTAATTAACAGGATACTTGAGAAGTTTATCATTACTCAGCAGCACACTTAATCATTTTTTCCTCTAAATCTGTGAGTGTATTTTTTGGAGTGTGAAATCGCTCAAATGAATTGACTCTCATTTTTTATTTCTGCAACGTAATCGCCGGATAATGGGCTCAGAGCTGAAGGCGTGGATGCTAATTTTACATCAATTAATGCTATTCAGGGAAAACCCAATAATTGATTGCTGCTACACTAACACAACCCAACCATATTGCTTTCGTTTTCAGTGCAATTAAGGGCTTGTGGTTGTAGATCTCATCATAAATCTTAATCAGGAATCCTTGCAAATATAAATGGAAAATGAACTCCTGTATGTATTTATATACCCCCCTTTAATTCTGCTTCTTGGAAATAGGGAATGGCAACAGGCTCAACAGGAAAAATAAATTGGAATTGAACTTGAGACCAGACAGAGTGGAACTGTTAAATATGTTAAAGTCAGGGCCTTTTAAGATGAATAATGAGGAACACAAATGCAACTGAATGGTGTACAACACATTTTGAACAACTATTGTTCTATTCAGCACACCTTCACTTTTTAAAGATCCAGTATGTAACATTTATGTATCTATGGGTAGAAATGAAATATTATAGGTATGTTTTCATTAGTGTATAATCAAGTGAATAAAGGAATGGTTGTGTTTTCGTTACCTTAGAATGAAACGTTTTTGTTGAACTTCTAAGTTTCTACAGTAGCCGAGAACAGACAAACCAAACACCATAGATGTCTTACACAGCCTATTCTCATAAATACAGACCTGAGAGTTGTTCAGTTAGTTGCAATCTGCTACTTCACTGCTATATGCCACTACATCTTACACATTGGTCCTTTAAATTATTAATGCTTTGGGGAATGGACAGGCATTGAATGTTTCATATCCCACAGCTGACCCAGTGTTGCCAAATGTTACATTGTCTCTAGATTAAGTTACTTTTCCAATGACAATTTGAGCAGGCTTTAGCTCCTCTCCACTGTGAAAAGGTGGCAATAATCAACTGAAGTTCTGCCTGAGAACATCTGTCTCATGCCAAGTACAAGTCTTGAACTCCACTATATTGTACTTTTTACACCACTATATTTGTTTGATAACTTTATGTTGATGTCTTATGTCTTGCTTAAGATAAGACTTTATAGTGTCCTGAAGGGAAAATGAAACTACAGAGCAGTAAAGCATTTCAAATCAGCCCCACCTTTCCCAGCTGATCTTCCCAGATGTACTGCACATGTAATCAATAACTGTAATGCATTAATATCAAATACATTATTCTGAAAGGGGCCACAATTAGTGTCTTAATTAGCAAATTAGCAATGATCAAAAGTATACTTTGATTCTCATACGTTTATATTTCTGTTGAATAAAACTGCATTAAAACTTTATTATTATTATTATTATTATTTTATTTTGTAACAAATAAAACAATTTCTACATTGTGGTACTGCTACTTTTGCTAAAATATTTTAGTTATTCTTCCACCACTGGGAAATGCAAAAAGAAAGACCCACCCCTCCAAACTCTTCAGATAAACTACCAATTATCTTGACAGGCCTGCTGTTCTATAGTTGATTGGACAATCTGTGGTTTATTTCACCCTATTTACTAGAGCTATGCAGTTCCAATGTGAGAATGTCTATTGTAGACATAGCCACCTCCATGAATAAGTAATACAATCCAATAACTGCTCCCCAACTGACTGCAGTCATCCACATGAGTGTTACCACTGCGCTGTTTTCATCACTGTGGTCATTTGTGAGTGCTATAGTACCAATAAAACTGTGACAGCCTACATGAAAGACGTCCTTTTTCTTTGTCAGTTGTGAAGTGTTTGCCATTGCATTTTGGCCTTCAATGTGATTGAGTGCAGTATGTGAATGTCATAGTCTGCAGTGAAAATTAATTGGTTAAATGGTTCGGACCCAATGTCTTGGACATGCTGCTGAACAAGAGTGTGCTTGAGCTTAAAAAGCACTCAGAAGAGTCGCATTTAACTGAACATGTGGGCGAGTTCAGAGATACAGTTACAGAACCTTTTTATGCAATCATGAGTCAATTTGTTAAAACTCTCAAGTGTCTATTTAATATTCCCCAAGCTGAGTGAAAAATGTAAAACCATTTCTTTGTTGTCCAAAGGGTGCACCTCTCCTCTTTAGCACTGCTGTTGATGAATGGACAGAGATTGAGAAATTAAATTTATGACAAATAGTCCACCAGTAATGTTTCTTGCATGGATGGTCTCCACCTGCACTTCATTTGTGACCTATGGCTGTTGTATTCAACCCACATTTCCCACAATCTGATGTTTGTTTCAATAGGCATTTTCAGACGTTTGGGGATTCCCTGGGAACTAGGAACTGCCCACAGAATATGAGAACAGCTTACATTTAAAGGCTTTTACAACGTCCCCAGGAACGCTGAAGCCGGCTGGAAGTTGGCATAACAATGTCACGTCTGCCGACAAATACACTCAAAGCCTGGACTTCACTGCTAGTTTGTTTGTGCGTATTTTGTTCCATCTTTTAAGGCTACCGTAACAAGCTGTTTTACATTTTACACGGGTTAAGAAAAATGCCGGTTACAGGTGCTGCATCACTCAAGGTTCCCCTTGTGCTGTTAGAGTACCTACTGTAAAGTTAGAGCTAAAAAAGTCAAAATGGAACTTCAATCGTTGACAGTTCTTGCAGTGCAGACACAACTGTTCTTCCGGTCCAAAAGCTCCTAATGGTGACATACCTTGTCATTGAATGCAGCTCTCACCCATGTTTCCCGTATGACAGAGATTTACTAAGTGAAGGGTCAATATAAGGAGCTTCAGCCTGGCTTTTTCTCAATCCCATTGTTGATTTACAACAGCAATAAGCTCACTCCCCCACCCTGTCTCAGATCGATACCCACCATTGACCCTGAATGCAGTGTTTGGTCTTTACAAATTGGTATCATAATACATGCACACACTGCGGAAAGGGCTGGCTGGTTGCAAATCCTGCAACTAAAAGGAAAGCATCTTTAAAACTGAGTAATACAAGAAAATTAACAGGCAGACAGTGTCTGAGTTTTCCTGCTTAAAGCAAGCTTTTTATCAGGACAGATTAAATGTGATGCCAGAACTTTGTGAAATACAATACAAGCACACGGTGGCGGGTGGATTTGTTGAGGAAATCTTGTTCAGCAGACTGTTTCAAAGTCATGGGCAGAGACCCTGAAGGACAGATTTAACACCTAGGAAGAAGAATGGGCATCTCTAGTGCATTCACTAACTGGGTGATGAATGAATTACAGCTACTAAATTTAGCCGGGCAGTCTACCTTGAAATCGGGCTAGACTTCCATCTTAGAAGCGCAGACAGGCTGCATATTACGTCAGAAGCCACGACCTCTATTTCTGCATTTAGGAAAAAGAAAGATTGATGTCTGACCAAACATTTCATGGTTGCCAGAATAATATGTTGGAGATGGCGTGTTGCTCACACGTTTGTCTAACTGGTCAGGGTGTCCTGGCAGCATCATTTTGTCTGAGAGGAGATCAAGCATCAGATACCAATAATGTGTGCAAATAGAGTTTTAGGCATTCAAACATTTCTCACAGACTGTGCTGTTCTGGCAATAATTGTGTAAATGACCTAATTTGCCCATTTTCAGTCATTCATGGCAACAAAATTCACAATTTGGTAAGGTCATCAGGTTCACTAAATAGCTGACTGGCTAGTTCGAAGACAAATACTCCTCATACCTAAACAACAAATAACTATGTTTGAGTTAGTTGTGGTTAGGGGAAGGGTATGGTTACGGTTAAATATTTAAATGGTCTCTAAGTAATAAACTTTGCACTCCCAATAAACCATCCAGTAACCACCTCTGTATTATTTTTAAATGAGGTGTAATGTCCCTTTTTCTTTTTTACTTTATTTAATAACTAATCCCTGCTTTGGAACAAGATTTTCAGTGTTACCCACAGAGAATTACATTTAATTTTAGAAGTCAACAATGTAAATTACTACTCTGGAGTTTTTCTTTCTTAGAGTTCCTCAGTGTCAATGTGTGAAAGTTCTACACAAATGTTTGAAATTGTAGATTAAAGTAGTACTGACATGGCACACCAGCTCAGTTAAGGTTTTTAGTTTCAATCGCTGGTTCTTAAAGTCTTATTCATTTTCAAAGGTGATGCCCTGTCAAAAATTTCTCGTAGAAAAGATCCTAGTGGAAAGCGGAGTAAAAGCACAGAGTAGAAATACTCTGTTAGAAATAAATGTTCTGCATTCAAAATACTTAAAGCACTAAAAGTAAAAGCACCCATTCAGCAGAATGGCCCATTTAAGAATAATATATTATTGCATTATACTTATTGATGCATTAATCACCCGGGGATCAATACAGACTTATCTTAATATTACATCATAATTTACTTGTTGATTATTTTTTGTGTTATTCATCTGAATCTGTAACTAGTAACCAAAGTTATGACAGTACTTCCTTCTGAAATGTAGTGGCGTAGAAGTATCAGAAGTAGTTATATTACTTATCAGCAGTTTAGTGTTTAAAATTAGGCTTCAGTTAGAAATGCTATTTTTTTTTTCAGGGAAAAGAGTTCAAAGCTATTCACAGGAAGTAATAATGACTAAATACAAGAACTCTGTAAACCCTATACACTGTATGTTTTGTAGCAACCTTTGCTATTTCTTTTTTGTTGTCAACACTGTTAACATTGATTGGCCTAACAAACAAAATGGATATTGCAGACTGCGCATAGTCATTTACCTTAGGATTCATTTTTGATAACAACTGTATTCATTAAGTCCGTCCATGTTCCATCATTGAATGAAATGTTTGTGATGCCCACATATATGGTTGTTTATTATTATTCTTGTAAAGTATTTGGTTTGATGTGGCATTAATAGAAATACATGTCTGTGCTTGCAACAGTTACAACAATAAACACTTGGAATGGAAATATTCCTCTTCAGCCTGATGTTGTGAATTTCTTCTTCATGTTCAGGTTCATGTTCACTGCCTCAACCAGCTTAATTTAACCAGAGAAGCCTCTCTCATTGATGCTTTCCAAGAGCAAAATTACCTTTTGAAGAGGCCACCTCGATAAATGATTGAACCTATTCCAAAGAGGCCTCATCTTTCTCCAATCCGTCTCATTCTACAGTAAATCCCCTGGGTAAAACACTTTGGATGATTGACAGTAGAGAAACAGGCTGATGGGTCATCTTTTGAAGTAAGGGAGATTATTTAATGAGAATGATCCACTGCTCTCAAATAGGAGAGCAGACATGGAACAAAATGTAATTTTTTCATTGCCGATTGGCACTTAACAATAAGGGATGTGTGACAAAAGATGGAGGCAATTGAGGTAAAATATATTTAAAAAAAAATCAATTTCCCATAGATTGAGAGAAGAGAAATTACCCCACCTTGGTTTGTTTCACTTTTTTAAAATTTGTTATTTTTTAAAGCAGAAAAGGTGTTGGGAGAGTTCTGAAGTCATGAAACAAAATGGCTGACATTTTGCCTTCCTGCTAAATTAAATTAAATTAAAATAGATCGCCTTGAAATGTAACTCTTGTGTGTGTAATACAGTTTCAAATCTTTATGTGGAATCTCATTAGCATAGCGCTTAAGGGTTTCCCTTCGTAAACACTTAACGTGTTGTGCCTACCAAGAATAATCAGCAAACACTGAATAATACATAGTATCACAGCAATTATATGCTGTCTTCGATCATGTATCCACTTGCATCAAATGCATAAATTCCCCCAGACTATAGCTGTACATTCAAATGCAAATAAAACTTTTCATGCAAAACCCAAAGGATGCGATAATGAGGAGAGACAATAACAAGGTGTGCAGAATCTCCTAGAGAAATGTTCCTTGTCACCTGTTTCTATTTAAGTCAGTCAATGTAGCAATTACACATGAGGGAGCAAACCTGACGAAATAAGATGTAATGCTGGGATTTCACAAGGTAATTATATATTTAATCAGATTGTGGAAAAGATACTACAGATGTGATTTGTAACCACCATGGAAACTCCAAATTATAATATCCAACTCAATGCTTTGAACTTCTACTTATCTTTCCCCTTAAAGCTTAAACACAAAGTGCTCCAGCCAATGAATAAGATTTTCACGACTGGCCACTTCAATCAAAAAGATGGAGAGATTAAGAAAAACATTTAGAGCAGATTACTGACAGAGTTCTTCATCTGGATCCATTTTCTAACATGTCAATAATTGTCGTCTTAAAAGTGTGGGCCGCTTTGACAGCATGTCACAAGGGCAGTCTCTGAATTGGTAAAATCATAGAATTTAAGAGGAAATCTCTTCTGTTCATTTTTCTTTCTTTACCAAGAGAGCTAAAACTAATTTTCTATGTTGACACCAGCTGGAAAAGACTTATGTTCAGACTGTCATGACTGTCATTCAGTTTAAACTTCGTTCAGAAGAAGAGTCAATTCAGTCTCATCCGTTGTCCCTTCCTGTGACATCGGAGCACTGCTGGAGTAATCCTTAGAAAAAATCTTGTGGGTGGAAGAAATGACATGTAAATGAAAATGTTTTGACCTCTGAAAAACTGATTAATTGTCAAGATAGAGCGACAGAAAGTCTACAGCCATGCTAGTGGCTCTGGCGGCTGTACTTTGGCACAGCTTAAGCTAATGTCAAAATGCATCCAATTTAATTCAATTTATTGTCCTCCAAGGGGG
>NW_023339718.1:18021575-18021802 GCF_004916995.1 Morone saxatilis
ACCATACACTCAACAAAGAAACACACTATCCACAATTAACAAATCTATAGAACAAAAAAACAAAAAACAAAAAATAAAAAAACAACAAAAAACAAAAACAAACAAACAATCAAATAAATAATACATGACAGGTTACACACTCAGCGCGCCCCTTTGTTTAAAGCAGCAATAGCTGCAGGGATCAGGCTTTTCCCATCGCAAGCTTTCTTGCACCTCAATGTTCGGTA
>NW_023339718.1:18021902-18033820 GCF_004916995.1 Morone saxatilis
AGTTTATTGTCCAGTGTTACTCCATGGTATTTAAAACTGTCAACCATTTGAACTGTTTGGTTACTGATGCATAACATACTCTCAGTGACAATGCTAACACATTCCAGTCCCTCCAGGATTTCTCTGATATTTTGGGGGATTATTGTGGCCTAAAATGCTGATGATTTTACAGAAGCTTTTCAAAGAAATTGCATTGCATTTTGCTGTTTTTAGGCATTTTTTGCAATCAAATTGCAAGACAAGGTGAAAATTTGCAATTATTATTATTTTTTGTATAATTAATTAAAGCAACACTGTGTAAGATTTAGTGCCTCCAGTTGCAATATCCCAATTCATCCAATAGGCTAGTTGTTGAGATGTTTTGGTGTCTGCATCGAAGGGGTGGACAGACCGACTGACTAGTATTAGCTAGCATGGCTAAAAAGTCTGATCCAACCCATTTTCTCGAATTGTCATGCATTTGTTGTAAGCTGCTCTTTTGGAAATGTTGGCTGTTTACTACTGCTCGTACATAAATTTTGCATAGTTTCCTATGTCACTATCAGAAATAGACAGACACAGAGCCTCAACTTTACCTCCTCCAAAATCCAATTAGCTGTTTCTCCCTGTATAAATGTGTTTTCCTCAGAAATAGACAAAAAGACAAACCATGAAAGAGAACCTCAGCCTTTGGATCACTTTGGAAAAAATTCAACTTTCACACTCTGTTTTATCTCTCTTCTATCTTCTAACCCTTGTCATGAAACAGTAAAAAACCTTTTCTACCGTTTAACTGCTTGTTGGCATGTCAAGCATTCAAACCTGAAGATAAAAAGAAAAAATAGGGCTGTTTATGAATCAGCAATGTGTCAGTCTGTGAGTGGACAAGACAGCTTCTTCATGCTTGGTTAGGTTTTCACTCTCATACTCAGTATGGCAGAAGGTTATGCCCAAAGGCTTTAAATCTCAGCGGAAGGGTCCTTCCTGCTCAGTAAGGTACTGTGTTTGTTTTTCAAAGTTTCTTTAATTCTTGAAAAAAAAATATTAGATGATATGTCACAGGCAAATCAAACAAAAGTGACAAAAAGAAGAGCAGCTGAGAGCTATTAAGTTGTGTAGGCACATCAGCAGCGCAAACAAATATATAATTATGAAAAGATGAGCTGGTAGCCCTTGTTCCTTTTGGTGCTTTGGAAAGTGCCATACTCGATTAGGCCCTACATGTCTGCCCGGGTATTACGGCTGACATTAAGAAAGCTCTCTATCACTGCTTCCACACTGCCGTGACTCAACGGCACCCCCACAATGCATTGTGGAAGAGCCCCGAACACTCCCCCAAGAAAATCCATCCACTGGCCTGAAGCGACAGCAAGTACAGAGACAGGATTTATCCAGTTTGTGCCCTCAAAGCTCCACTCACAGTGTTTAGAGGATGTGCACTGTCAGTTGCAACTGAGGGAGAGAGGACAGTTTCTCTTGTGTTTGGCAGCCGTTCTGAGAGGGGAATGTGCTTTGCTATGACACATTTACGCTTGATTAGGTTACTGTGTTCTCTACAGATGTGTGTTCTTAGCCCTGATTTAGTGTTGAAGCCTCTACAGGGTGCCTTTCATAAGCTCTTTATATATTGCCAAGAAGATGTTACAAAACTGATGTGTAAAACATGCTTTGGCAGAGGAATCCCCACTATTGCTGAACATGAACTTAAAAGGAATAAGTGCAAATGGTAGAAGTGTTGAGTACTTTGGGTTAAGTGATGGGATTATCTCCTCAGAGGACTTGCAACACTGAATCTGAAATCAAAGTGAGTGATGCAGTGATTCACGATGAGCATAGAGATGATGTTTAAGAAGTGAAACCGTAGCTTAGCACTCACAGAAGAGGCTTAGAGGAGTATTCCTGCTTCTCATATCGATCCTGCACAATGGTTTTCTACTGGCCTAATGCACCATTAACAGGTAAAATGAACATACACAATGCAAAACCTCTCTCTGTTGCCCGTATCACTCCGCTGAGCCAGGCTCTCTTTTCATGGCGTGAGCTCTACCAAGACCCCCGGTCCCCTTTCACCTTGACTCGTCTTCTCAAAGATGCCCCTCCAGCTCCAGTGGATGAAGACTACATCCATTACAAATTAACGCAGTCTGAGGTTAAAACGTGCTTTGACCACCTCTAATTGCAAAAATTGGGCAATTTTTGTGGCAAAGATGCACGAAAACAGACCTCTCCAAAATTATGAAACCAAAGTGTGTTTCAATTTGCTACACATTTTTTTTTTTTCAACGTAACTGAGAAAGACCAATAAAATCAAACACACACTGGTGAGAAAAAAATATTTGGACATTTTTTAGTCAATTATTTTTCATTTTAAAAGTAGTTATTATTTACAGAACAGGAATATAATCATTTTAAATACAACCAAATGTTCTATCTAGATGTAGTTTACAAGAACTTGACAAATTGTAGGATAGGTGACAAACTAAGTTGAACAGACTACATACAGACAGCTTTTGTTCTAGCTTGTAACCTTTTGCTATTAGCAAAATTAACACGCTGTACTTGTGTAAAACATAGCTGCAGTGGATGAGAAACTGCAGTCAGAGCATATATCGCTTTTCTATGTTTATGCTCATGCGCAAGGAAGCGTATCCATATAATAAGTAACTTCACAAAATCATTCATACTATAGCAGCACTCAGTAAAACATTGTTCAGCTTGTTGGCAAACCTTTTCCAAAATCCTGCATACTTTACACACAGCATATATTATATATCTTCATTAATTATTTAAATCTTCCAGCACAACAAGGGATGTATTCAGCCTTTCTGAGCTTTTCTACATGTTCTAATTTTTTCTAATTAGCAGATCTCCAAACCCTATTTTGCATTTGTTTGGTTAAAGTTATGAGGACTTTTTTTTCTTGTTGCATAAATATTAATATTATAACATTTTGCAGAAAAACTGCAAAAAGAAATAAATGAGGTTTTACTTTGTACAGTGTCATGTCAAAAAAAAAAAATATTATAACAGAATGGCAGCACATTTGAAAGTGGGGTGAAAGGCCTTCATCATAGAGAGAGGTGGGAAACAATAATCAACACAGCACACAATTTCAGCCAGCCTCCACTTAAAGGCATCCATAGTGTTGCTTGCACTCATTTGTACAGATGAAAAGTGTCAGTGGCTGTGTGATGAATAAAAAGAAATAAATCAAATCCAGCTCACTTTTTCACCTCTGCATACGTCTACTGTGTAAAGTGGTTGCATTTGTCAGTTTCAGAAGTTACTGAAATTACTTCCAATGGCCCATTATGATTTTCTTAACTGACATACTTATTTAAACCCAAACTATAACCCTTTCCTAAATCTAACCAAACTGTGATTGTTTTACAACATTAACCACGTATTTATTGCTGTTACTATGACGACAAAGGTCACTTGACAAAGGTCACCTGACTTTATCCTTTCCTGTATGTCCAAAATTCCAAGGAGACTGTGTATTTTCGGGAAAATGGGCCTTCGGAGCAGTGGGCTTTTGTTTCTGAGATTATAGTCTGTTGCTAAAATGGACTTTTAGTCCAACTGGACATTTTTCATACTGTTGTAACAATGGGCAGTCCCCCTGGAAATGTGTGACGCCTTTCGGACAGTTATTTTCCCCTAACCCTATCAACAGAGAGTGACGAATCCATTTCACCAACTTGACTGCCAGCCAACTCATACAAACGTAGCAGTTAGTGGATGGGTGTAAATAGCCTGTAGTGTAAACTGAAAGAACAAATAAGTCTCAGGGTCATTGTTTGCATTGGATTAAAGTTGTATGAACCTCCACTGGTAAATGAAAAGGAAGCCATTGATTTTTTTTAGCCAATTACCCCAAAAAAAAAAACCCAACTGGCATACAATTAACTTTTTCCTTTTCTGCAATCGATTTTTGGATCGGACGAACATGCATGCTGTGTTTTCACTTTTCATGGATGTGTGTGTATGTGCCTGTGTAAATTACAGCAACATCTCCCTGTTTACCAGAGCTCCTTGATTTTGTGACTCTTCTTTGTAATTTCTTTTTTTTTTTAAATGTTGTCTGTATTGTTTTCCAAGAGTGATGTAGGTGTTTGAAGTGCCTGCTTTAAATGCATACTGTGTCTGATTCATATGTAAAACAGATGCTCTGAGTAATTCAATAAATTACCCACAAATTATCCGACTTGGCCATGAGTCCTTAAAAATGCTGAACAAGGATAAAACAAATTATCTTTGAGAAAAACTCTGACATAGCCCTGTTAATATTCTGACGATAAAATTAAAGGGAGTTTATTTTTAAAAAATATGTCATCTTTTTGTTCAAGATTAGCATTTGGGTGGCAGTAATGGGAAATGTTTGTTGATAATTGCTTTTACATTTCAGATGATAGATTGGTCCTGGTTTAATCCAACCAAACAACACATGTGATGTGTTTGTTCATGTGAATTGTTTTAAACGAATGGGTTTACAAGATGGATCTTAAAAGCCTCTGTGTTGTACTGTTAGTCATGAAACCACTGAATGTGTGGCATTTAGCCCATCAAGGCTGCACGCGCTTCACAGCCCTTTTAATGGTTTGACATCCTTTCAGATTGCCATTATCAACTTTTCGAACTTGCAGTCATTATTTCAAGCAACATTTTTGCAGCAGATGCCCAGGAAGACATGACAGGAAAAGTACACAGAGTGGACAATTCCCCTCCCCCCCGAAAAGATCGACTGTCTGTCACTTTCTAATGTTTATTCATCCAGCCGAATGAAAATTTCAGAGGGGAAAAAAAGTGCAACATAGTCAAACATGCCGAGAGCATTTCACTTTCTCCCTTTATGTTTGAAAGATGCTTGGTGACTTTGTGAAACAACTTGAAAAACAAATATGGCTTTACAGAACATATCTGCTAGATTTTTACACATATTGCTTTATTCTGTGATGATGATTTAAGATCATAGCGGGTCCCATTTTGCTTTCAGTTCAGTGGCAGCAACTGAAACTGCATCAATGTTTCACGTGTTTGGGAGAAGATGCACTAATAAGAGGTGATGGCAATATCAGAGGAGTGAGAATGAGTCTCTTCAGGCCCCATGATTAAGCTCTATTAGGGAGAGGCTGGGTTTGCATGCGTTCGTATAAAAGCCGGACTGCAGCTGAATAGAGAGCTCCACTCTTCTCAACTGACAGAAGACATAAAGCGTGTCCTGGCTACAGCTTTCTCCTTGGTTTCCTGCAGTAGAAAAACCTTAACAAAAATGTGACTTTACAGCCATGCTAGTGGTTCCTTGAGGCTGTAGTTCGACACTGCAATGCTTTGAGAAAAATTATAATGTTCACCTTAGTGTAGTACGTTAGCACGCTAACATCTGCTTATTACTACCAAAGCCAAAGTGCAGCTGAGGCTGATGGGAATTTCATTACTGTATTTGGTCATAAACCAAATGGGCAAACTGAGCATTTTACCTGATGATGGTACTATTTCTTGGCTGACTTTATGCTTAGCTAAGCTAAGCCTAATAAAAAATAGTCTATTGATCCTTGCGTCTAACTCCCAACAAGGATGTGAATAAACGTATTTCCCAAAACTATTCCTTTAAAAAAATTCCCACCAAGGAACTTAATAATGTAATTTTTCTTCTTCCTTACATACACATTTACAACAATTAAAAAATCTTTACTAACAATGCAAGATCACTTAAATTCATGCAGGAAATAAAAACACCAAAACCAGCATTCAACAGCAGTATGATTTCCAACCATTTAGTTAAAAAATTATATTTGGAAAAAGTCCCGTCATTACACTGCATTCAAACAAGATATAACCAAATCTTTTTTTCTGGATATATCTGCTGTCTGAAATGAAAAAAAGCAAATAGCGTTCTTAATAATTTTGTATATTGTCCATCTGCTTTGAAACTGCCTCCCTCTGGTGCTGCTGAGCATTTGGCGCCAGTCTCTGAATTCATTGTTTTTTTCTTGTTTCCCTTTGGATTTATGGATCAAACCGGTGTCTTTGCATGTTTTATCACATTTGCTACATTTGGTTAAAAAAAATCTGCAACAGACTGCTCTGTGATTATGTAGTTGATTTTTGTTGTTCAACCAAACACAACAAACAAAACTGTCAGCAGATCACCATCATGTTTTACAAAGTGTGGAACATTATATACACACACCCCTGATTGTATAGAAGCACATGTGTCAGGCTTTAGCATGGATATAACTAACAGAAGTATTAAAAGTTTTTAATTACTCCCCAGACAGATATCAGTTACCAGCACTGAGGTTTTTTGATGAAAAACAACAGTGGAAATTTTTAATTAATAAATCAGGGTTACAGTAAGAACAGTGTGATCACACAACAGTTTGTGATTTAATGTGAAATGTAAAATATAAAAACCTGAGTCTTAAGTTTTCCTAATTACTAATTTCAAGTATTTATGTAGAACCTGAATTGTGTGTTTGTGTATTTAGTTGCGCACAGAAGAGAAAAAAGCAGAGAGCAGACACACTTCTCATTCAGGTTTTCCCTCATTCCTCGCCAGAAAGAAACAAAGGTCATGGCCAAATGTGTCCTCCTCTATGTACACTGCATTTAGCAGAGAGCCTAGCCTTCATTCAGCCCCTCCAGTTTGGCTGGCAGGCTTCATGGGTGATATAACATTTCAGGGACTGTTGTCAGCCAGTTTTTCTTCAGAATGTATCTGAATACAAGCAAGGTCATGTAGAAGATTTCTATACAAAAAAACACACATGAAAGCGTGTCACACACTGCTTCTTTTTTCTTGTATTAGTCTCTGACATGAACAGTTACATATGGTAAGATTTTCACTTCAGATTAACATTCTGACTTTGGAACAACACTTAGTTTCCATCCTCTCCTCAAAGAGAGACAGCACACTTAATCGTTCATGGCAGAAAAGTATTGTCATGCTGACCTGTAAGTTCCACTTCTGACCACATCCAACCTCAAATCATGACCTGGAACAACTGGGACACAGGTAATCTCTTTTTTAATGTATCTTAGGCCATCACTCATATTGGTAATAATACAATTTTAACCAGCAATTTAATCTGTGTAATTGTCAAGTATAATTTTTAAATATGAAGTAACACAGGGTTTTCCATTAGTCTGTTTGCAGGTTCACATTCCTCTTTTCAAATAGAGCAAGTTGTGGTTCAGGCAACCCTTCTTTTTATCTTTCCCACATACAAAGACAGACCTCTCAGTAACAGGTAGTGGCCTTGCAACCTCACACAGATTGCATATCCTGCTGAGGGCTGAAAGGTGGTCATAATGGACCTCACATACTGATGACCCATTTTAGTTTAAAATTAGGTTATTGTTGTTGCATGGGAGGGAGTAATCAGTAAAAATGCAGAACAGAATGTACCATGGTTCATTTCTTGCTCTGCAGTATTTTTAATAATGACACTGACAAAGAATCTGTTTTTAAAGTGAATAGGTCACATCATGGTCAATCAATTTAATAGACTCATTATTGGATTGGGTTGTGCATCAAAATATGCAAAATAGTTTTTAATTCAATTGTAACATCATAACACCAGGCTGTGACATACATCAAAATCCAAAACGTTGAACAATTACACATTTTGGAGCATATGTGTGCATATGTTTACACTGTCCACTGTCACATCCCACCAGTTTCTACCTAATGCATCAAGAATTGCAGAAGAAGAAGCAGGATTGTCAAAAAATCCTATTACCTCAGTGACAACTACAAGCACCAGAACAGCTAATGCCAACCATCCAAAATAAACCCAAGTAGAGGTAAGAGTCAAACTCCGCCAACAGAGTAAAAGATTTAGCTCAGTGTTTCGTGGAATCCTTGTTTTTCTTTCTGTCTCTGTTGGTCACACAGTGTGAGTGGAAATGAGGAATTAGCTGAGCATCTATCACAGGTTCACAGCTGGACCGGCAATGTCTTCATCCTGACAAGGTTCACAGCAGGGTGGAAGCTCAGGTCTTGGGGGGGGGGCGGTTTGTTTGTGAAGGATGTTAGCGAATCCTTTTCGCGCTCCACTTTCAAACCTCTGCTTAGCCTCCGAGATTCAAAGTGTGACCAAAGAAATGCGTTTTACTCAGGGGTGTAGTGCTGCCTTAGTCACTGTGGTGTGGTTTGGAAGGATAAAAGAACATCTATAATTTACACTCCAAACTTTTAACTTGTGGAATTTATTAACATGCAATTGGGCAAAAAGTACAGCTTCATGCAGAGCATTCAGAAGAAGACTTTCCTGGGTGAAAGTTGATGAAAATAAAACGCAAATTACCTCACACCAGGAGGTGAGTTTTTATGCAAACAACATGTTTCTGCAGGCGTCTTCAAGTTCACCTTGTAATCAGGCACCCTTTTGGACACTAAATAAAAGGCTGTACTGAGCTTATTTTTCTTTGTTGTTGTCTGAGACATTACATACATGCATCTTTTTCTCAAATCAGTTTTAAATAACTTTAAAAAGGTAGATATCCAGTGAAATTTTTTTTAAACAAACACAGGTATGTTTACATTCAGTGTATGTCACATCATGTGTTTGAGGCCTTGAGGCATGTTGAAAGCATTTCCTTTCTCATAACTGAATTTTCTGAAACCAGCATTCTTTACATTGGCTTGTCCTCTTCCCTTTACCAAGGTGCTGCATTGGCCAATAAAATATGTGCAAGCAGACATTCCTGGTTGCTCTGTAACATAAACACCACTGTTTACCTTGTGATCATTGCAACAAAAAATACAATTATTTATAATTATTTACAGGGTTTAAAATCCCTCCTTAATATTATAAATCACTGTGCTGTGTTTTGGCTTCAAGTGCATAAACATATTACTCAAACTGGAGTTGTCTTCTGACAAGCAATCGATGGTGTAATTTTTCTTGTGCATAGTTTTAATTCATATTATTCATGATTCACTAATTCATATTCATATCATATTCATTCAAAAACTGTGACCCGATCGTGAAAAAAAAACTGTAGCTCGACTAAAATTCCAACCCCTAAATTCCCTAAAAATATCATGTGCAGACTCCGGATCAAATTTCCCGCTACAGCAACATTGTGGCACCAGGCCAGAATTCAATCAGTCAGAGGCAGGGTTAAAGAAGATTAAGTGGAGAAACACTATATACTTGTATACTTTCTATGGACAAAATACACAAGTAAACGACCTGATGCCATGCCCAGTGGAATTTCGGGGTAAAACTAATAATCAGTTATATTCTGTAACTGAATCAAGACCATACAGGCTATATGATTGCATTTCTCCATAGTTGTCCTGACGGCTACGACCTACAAAAAATTATTAAATTTGCGTTTTGATTGAAGTGAATATGGATAAATAAAATCCTCCTTGATGAGGTTGGAAACAAACTGAATAGCTTACTTTTCTGTTCTTTTCTCCACATATCTCAGTGAGATGGAAATTATCCTTTTCCATTTGCGATGCAGCACCCTGTCATTTTCTTGTTATAGCTAATTTGATTGGGTTGTTGCACCTATTTCTGCATGATGACTCAAGTAGCTATAAGCATAATGTGACCTTATTGTATTCGACACACATCTGAAATCATCTTCTTCCCTCACTTGTTCTTTCATTAGAATTTCATGGTGCGACAGGGTTTTTTTTTCCTTTTTGCCCTTTGCGATCTTCTTATCTTCATACAGAACATGCTGCGTGCTCCTGCCCGCTGGTTATGATTACAATCTTACCTGTGCAGACATTTTCTTTTTTCTCTTGTGTCTCAGAAATACAGTGTTGAGTAATAGCAACTCTTTTATTGCTTATAATAAACAGGGTTTTATTAACATGATGCAAGATGGCAGTAGGTAGGTCTGACAACTACAGAGAATTGTTTTTCTGCAAGAGGGAGAAGGATATTTTCTGCAACTCAATCAATGATATAATAATGGGGGAAATTGACTGCTTAGCGGTATTTACCAATTGTGCTTATGGCTTTCATAAGAACCAACTTTAGGGCAAAGACTCAAAAGGACTTTGTGTGTCTTGTCTTTGAGCAAAAAGACAATATGATAAAAAAGAAAGTCTTGGCAGGCACTGTGTTTTTAATGAGCAAGTTCTTTCAAAAGAAAGCCATTACAGGGTCCTCCACTGCCACAAATATCTCAAAATAAAAGGCAGAAAGTCATGATTCAAAAAATAGTCATGGCCATTTCATTTCCTGCACGGCTGAGACGTTTTCTGAGTCTTCGGTGGACAAAGTACCCCACAGGGGACGTTCAGACTGCTCTGAGTGATGGGCAGGAAACTGAGCCCCATAGAAAATCAAACACATAAATTATGTTTTCTGGTTCTTGCTGAGTTAAAAAATATAATCAGGGATGGGAGAAGAGGTTGAACCTGCCTTTCTTTTCTGGCATCTTTATTGTTTTTTAGCAACAAACAACAAAAATTTTTGGACAGCGTGAGTTTCATTTTGAGGTGAAATTGACATTTGGATACCTACGGTTTGATTAAATAGGAAGCACCCGTGGGACAGCTGCCGTACTCTAATGACAAACAAAACAAAGAATGGAGGTTTCAGTGATCAATTTTGTCGCAGACAGATTGTTTTATTAAACCATGTCACTTGCTCATGAGTGTTTTGGTGTGTGTGCTGAATGACAAATTCAGTTCGATAGAATGGGTGAGTGCCTCGATGGATTGCCGTCAGTGTGATCTTTCCATTGTGCATCTGTGCCCGTTTAAACATCTTAAAGCAAAAAAATGAACTCCTCCAGACCATTTCTTTTTACTTTTTTATTTTGTTTGGAGTATAGTTTGGATGTTTTCCATTGACAGCATTTTTCCTTGAAATGAATGGAAAGCATACTGCATAATTCCTTTATATTATACATTTTTGTCATCTGAAATATTATTTCCTTGCAAGCACAAAAAGTGTGTCCTCCATCAGCCTTACTCAATGCTACATTGTGAATGTCCACTTCTCCATTCAATGTCCTAACAGTATATCAGAGCCTCAAGAGGAGGCTATGTCAGAAAGGAGACAAATACTTTTTTTAGTTTTTTAGTTCAAATTTAAGATGGTGCCTTCCACTAAATGTGTGCATGTTTGAGATGAATAAAGCACAACATTTTATTTATCTCCTTGTGTCAATTTTTAATACTCCTGAATGTATGTATATGTAAAATACATAACTTAAAACTTAAAATATATCAGTATATGTATGTGTGTGCTTATGTTTTTGTTATTATTTATCACATTTGACAAACAAGAGAAAGAGATTAAATAACTGAATTGAACTGAACAGAAATAATTATCTATAAAATCTGCACTTTCATGTATTCCCTGTAGTTTGTAGTAAAATGGGTAAAACAATAATTAATTGCAGCAAAATTAACATTTTAAAGTTTATATGCAGTTGCTGTAATGAGATGTTCTTAAAGGATAAATCTGGTCTCTCAGTCCTTTACTGTCCCTTTTGGTCCTACTGACAATGTACATTTTTACATATATATATCATTTCATTTTCAAAAAAGCCCAGTAATTTCCTAAAACAGCTGGGCACTGTAGTTTAGATAGGAGTGAATAATGTATTTGTTGGGGACTATTTTCAGCTGAGGCGTTATTATACACATTTGGTGCATCAAACAGCATGAGGGATCTTTCTGCGTATGGGACTGGTATATTTTTATATATCCCACCCACTGACAGGTGCTATGATAACCAGATAATCAGTGTATTTGCCACAGTTGAAATGCCATAAAATAGGCTATCTTGCTTTTGGCTGTGAACAGTAAATTGAATGTAGACGTACATTACAACCAGACTGCAATCAAGTCTATTCATGTCAAATCTAAACAACATTCAGCAGTGGTCTGAAAGGTCACTCAAATCACAATGTCTCACCACTCGAATCAGATCTCAAGTGTCCCCCCCCCCCCC
>NW_023339718.1:18033829-18038733 GCF_004916995.1 Morone saxatilis
CCCCCAACATCACTCCCCTGCAACATGGACTTGACAGCACACTTTGTAACAGGCAGCAGGAGTCAGCAGGAGTTTTGGACAATTGTTAGCATTAATATACTGTTATATTCTGCAATATAGATTCAGTCATTAGAAAAACAACTAAAATGCAGATTCAGTCAAAACAGGAGGCATTTCTCTGAACTAGAAATACTGTGTGTGAACCTACTGTTTCATTACTGACTGAGCTAACAAGTTTGCCAACTACCTCTGAGAGTTTTTTCCCCTTGTTTCAATATATTTTTACTGAATAAAGTGTACAGTCCTGAGAACTGACCAGCGCCAGCATGTTCCTTGGCGACAAACCTGTCAGTCGTTAGCTTGCTATAGCAACTATAATTTAGCAGCTAGCCCTGTGAGCAGTCACTAGTCACCAAAAATCTAAGAAATTTAATTCTGTATCCAAATATTTCACAAAGACCAACGGATGAATGCTTTCTCGTGTGACCAGGCTGTAAATTCTGATAAGAAACAACACAAAAACAACAAAAAACACACTGAGTCAGCACTCAGTACAGACAGATAAATTAGAAATGTACGCGGCGACATCAGATGGATTAAGTAAAATATTTACACATTCAGTAACTCAACTGTCCTGCTCCACAGTTTGCTGACAACAGCAGCGCCGGCAATCTCAAATGAACCAAAAGCTTAAAAATAATAGCAAAGTGAAAAGATGAAAAAAACAGTGCACAGCTTCAGAAAGGAAACAGGTCTGCTGTTCCTACTCACTGGCAATAGCTTTTCACATAAAGTGGTCTGTTTTGACTCTAACACAGCAACTCACTCACTTTACCACATTAGAGCTCCATTTACACCTGCTGCTGCTCCTCACCTGCTTCCAGCCTCCCCAAACCTCTCTGTGACATGATACAGCCATTAGAGATGTGAGAGGGCAGGGTGAGGAAAATGTCTGACACGCACCAGTTTATGTAACATTTCCTCCATCAAATGTAAAGGAAGAAAAGAAGCTGGCATTTTGTTTCATGTGGTCCTGTGCCATGTAAAGCTACACTGTAGACCAGAGTTAAATACAAAAGAGAGGTCTCACTGGCTGAGAAAACTGTTCTTCATGTACAAACATTCACACATTACAGAATTAAATATTTAGTTTATGCATTCCTTTAGTTGTCAATGGTCATGTTCAAGAAAAACAAACAAACAATGATTTGTGGGTTTAATTTAGCTAGAACTATATACGTGAACACTATCATCACATGCTACCACAATAATGAATAATAACGATTCCCCACTCAGACTGAGTAGGACCAGGAAAGTTTATTTTATGTTTATTTTCTGATCTGAAGTTAATGTTGTGTAGCCACGCTGAGCAGTATCTTTATTAGAGTGAATTAGTGATGAATCACCCTCATGCACAAATCATACATTAATAGTATTAAGTTTACGCATAATCCATGGCGATAAAGGTATAGAAAAATAGAAATGCATGGCAAAAAGAGCATATTGTCAATATTTTAGAGACCAAAATTTCACAAATCATGTTTTATGGGGAGCTCTTGTCCTATTAAGAGGAGCCAAGCTTCCCCTGGCTCCCCTGTAGCTCGGACCCTGTTCCCCTCACCTGTGTATTCAGTGTTCCCTTGTTTCTTTGTCAGTTTATTTTAGTCTTCTCTGTGGATATTTTGTTTTTGATCATGTCCCTGGATAGTTTGCTTTGGCTACTTCGTTTCTGGTTTTGTTCCTGGTTGTTTTTCCTGTGTTTTTTTTATCCTGTGACTTTTGCTTGGGACTATTTGTTACCATTCCTGCCTGCCTTTCTGTGTCAGCACCTACCCATAAGTGACAATAAATCACCATAGTCATCAAATTGCCATTTGTGCTATCTTGCACATGGGTCCAATCCTGAGTTTCCTGAGCCGTAACAGAATTGTTTTTTCTGGCCATATGGAAACGGCAGAACAAGCTATAAACACAACATTGCCATATGGCATATCACCTTATACAGTGTGTATGGTGGAGCAACTTCAGTATTTATCTCAAGTTGTGTTTCTGAGGAAACCTGACAAACAAAACTCAGCTTTCTTTTTAGCTCTGGTTTGGTCTCTACCAACTCCTGAAATACCAATTCCTGAAATATTTGGCTGTATAGCAGCTAATGCTCCATTATATTCAACAACCTGTTGCTAACCGTGTCTGTCTGTCATTTAGTGACGTGAAGGTGTTTTTATACTGAATCTTATATCTTATATATTAGTAAGTCTTTCATCCACTACTACAGTAAATCCACTACATCTCAGAGGAAAATGTTGCACTTTTTACTGTACTACAATCTTCATTCATTTAATCAATTACAAAATTTATTTTTTATACCCGATTGATACTTCAATCATTTCTTTTTTATCACCGGCTGATCAGAAGTCATGTCAGGAAGCGTGGAAACATGCAGTGGCTGCCGTAGCTGATAAAATTTGGAACTTCAAAATGGCACAATCTTGACATGGAGGTGTTTTCCCCTGAAGGTAAAGGAAACAGTGTTTATGCATGTGCCTGGATTTTGTTTTTGTTAATTTTCTGTAGCAAGAAAAGACAGACAGTGAGAGAGAAAATAGTGTTATTCTGTCTGCATCTTTCCACTTGTTTGAAAGCGACAAGCTCAAAACCTTAGTCAAAACAAACCACTCGGCAGTTGTAACAAGATATATGTTCTTTGGCTTCACAACGTCTTTAAGTTTTTAAGACTTTATCAGAGGACACTTTTAGGTCCCTGCAAGGCCAGCAGCCCTTTAATCCCTACTAGGTGAAAGCTACTCCGAGTGGTTTCAAGCAGAGTAAAAATAACTAAAGAATGTCTTCAGATATTTTCAGTATTTTATTAAACACACTTTTGGTGGGAAGTGATCTGTAAGACATGTTCTAAGATCAGTCTAAACGAGAACATAATGAACACACCATATAAACTCCATTGAAATAACTTATTTTACAAAATGAGGCAAAAAGCAATCCTCAACTTGTATTTTGGTGTTCCATTTACATGGTTTTTGATTTAGGTGCAGGCCAACAAATCAGTGTTCTGCGTGTATTGCAAGCTACAGCAGAAAGAGCCAAGAGAAACAATAATCTATATTTACTTTTTTGCTGACTCACTACTTAGTATTCTTCTGATGCCTGTTGAAACACCACCGGGCTCGATCCCACACAGTCTCCCCCCATAGGTACACATGCCAAGGGTTAGCCCCTGTGAATCACTTAGCTACAACACAGGCACCACACAGAACGTTTAAACAAACGTCATGAATGTGCTTCTAGTGACTGTAAAAGCTCCAGTGGACTCTCTGTGTTTCTAGTGCAGACACGGAGAGTCTGACAGCATCTGCTCATGGTTAGCTCTAACTAACAGCTGACTGTTTCTGCTACACTGAACAGTGATTACTTTGTCACTCACTGCTCACTCCGGTCAGTGTTGAGGCCACGCCACCTGAAGTGGCGGCCCTTTACAGGTCTCTGTAATGATACAGCGGATAAATTCAGCTTGAACTGTGTGAATGAATTGCCAAATGCACCATTTTACCAATCTATATTACGCCACAAATTACCTGGTGAAGTGGAAAAGAGCTGAATGTTTGATGTCATGGTATAAATATTGCCTGTCTGATGCTTTCCCTGTGACATCTTCTTATACCAGCACCTAGCCATTAACTCTTAAGAGAAACTACTCTTTATATCATCCATTAAGTTCTACAGACGCTGTAGAATACTAAAGGCTGAGCTCTCTGGCTTTTGCATTTTTCTCGTACAAGGTTGTCTCAACATCAAACATCATTGCACACACTTTAATGCCTGCCTTGGCTAGTCAAACAGTGAAGTGTATGAGCTTTTACCATGATAAGATGTCTGAAAGCCTCTGAAGCAATTCACTGAGTAAGCAACTGATGGTTTCTAAATTAAAGTATAGTAGCCATCAGCCAGTCTGGACCACTCGTTAAGACAAAGCACTCAGCTTTAGTTTCTGTCCATGATTCTTATTGGTGTAAAGACATGAGGTTTATTGCAGTATGTCTCAACAGTGGAGTTTGTAAGTATTGCTCTGGCTGCTTACACCAGCACATTGGATTTAAAATGAAACAATAACTGTAGGTTAAAGTGCTGACTCTCAGCTTTACAGCAAGTGTGTTTGATGGTGTTCACATCTATATTAGTATTATATAACAGTGAGCAGGACCCTTAGCCCTTTGAATACATAGGCCCTCAGTTTTCAAGTTAAGTCAATCAAACAGTTTTAAATAGTGATATGATTGTGGCTGGCCAGTCACATGACCTCAGTCCAACTGTGCGAATACTAGACTGACGCCTCATTTACCAACCCCATCTCCAGACACTGTCGATACTGGGGATTTCTGAAAAAATCCAAAATATGTCCAGTGCCAACATCTGTAAAATTCTCGCTTTTATTGCAGATCTGTGGCAAGACACAAACTTTTGGTCTCCACCTTACCAACTTCTGCACCTTTGTACCTGACTTGTACGTTTTCTGTACTCCCATGTCGCACCACTAAAAGCATGTTGATTCTTTGAGTTTTGGCTGCTAGCATCTGCATGTAAATTGAGGTTCACTTTACAATGACTGGGATCCTGTTGGTTGTCCATGGTAGGAGTCTGTATGTGTGAGCGGAGGTTGAAGGCAGAATCCCTGAAACAAACTTTGTTCTCAGTGAAACTTGATTAACCATAGTTACTATTAGCATCCATTAGGAAGTCACTGCAGTGAAGAGTAATGTGTACAGTTAATATTGGTTCGTTAAAATTGGGTGACCATTGGGTGCCCAAGTGACTCACCTGGTGGAGCGTGAACCCAATGTACTAGGCAGTGACGTGACGTGAACTTCAGCTTGCAAGTTAAGGACAGA
>NW_023339718.1:18038833-18040654 GCF_004916995.1 Morone saxatilis
AGAGAGAATTCCTGTTCCAATGCAACACTTTATTGTATTTCTCAGCAGAAAGACCATTTTAACTACGGGTGTTCCATCTAATATCCCTGAAACTTTGGAAATATTGACTTTGTGGCAGGGAATCAGTTTGGATGCAATGATAAATACTGGTATGTCAAACAGTGCAAGGGAGCAGGCTAATATGTCCTCACTTGACTCAAACCCTCGTAATATTAAATCTTGTCAGGCATATTGGTTTCTACCAGATAAAACATAAAACTGAGGGAAGACACTGTTCCCAGCTCCCAACCATCTGTGCTCTGGGATGTGAACACTGCAGCAAGACTTAATGAATTATTAGGTCATTAAACTGAATCCGTTTACAGTCGTAGCTTATCCTACCACCTTTATCTTGCTGTCTTCCCTCTTTCAGCTCTATTCTGCAAACCTAATTTACCTCTGACACCCCGTTGGCACCCTGCTGTACTGCCCTTAAAGATTAGATAGAAATGAACGGTCATACTAGTAACAGGACCAGCACCAGGACAGCTTGTGTTTCTCAGTTACAGCAAAAGCCTGGCAGAAAGGGGCCCCCAAGCACTTCAAACACTGTTTGTGTAGGGACATAGCTTCCCCTGAACCCTGAATATGTGCGATGCTCCAAGCTTGAGCATGTTTACTTCTGCCATGCGACTGGAGGGAGGTATTGTTTTCATGTGTATTTGGGTACGTAAGTTGCACATGTATTTTGTTCGAATGTGGAGCTGATATCTTTATGGCCCAAGAGATCAGCTGACCTTTGTGGGGGGTAACACACAACATTAGCTAGAAATGTTTATTCAGTCAAACATTAAGATCAAACAGTTTTTCAGACAACCAAAACAGGTTGAAATGAAATGTACTTAATGGCAAAGTAAATGTTGTGAACATATTTTTTTTAGGGACAGGGACTTTCTAATCAGTAATAAGTGAAAAAGAAATTAGTTCATTTCTAAATACGGATAAACAGCTTATTCTTAAAATCAATAAACAACACAGTTTAAAAAGCACCCCCAATTTGACTAATATTTGTTCGGAGTGACAAGAACCCACATGAATTTAAGAATCTAAATAAAAACGAGAGATATTGAACGTTATGTTGTGACAAGTCAAAACCTTACAAAGATTTAAATATGTTTAAGCAGTATTAAATGTTAATTAATTTCCTGTCTATTGAATCAGTAATTGCATAAAATTCACTAATAATCCACTCTTTTGCATTTTTAATTAGCTGCTTTGTTGTTATCGTCTGAGAATCTGTTTGCTTTTACCAAATGAGCTCAAGCTCAACCACAAGTATTGTAGTTTGCAACAAATACAGGGCAGGACTGAGAACAACAAATGGAGCTTGCTTTAGTTCAGACAGAGTTATCAAAGTCACACTCACATCAGCTGATCGGCGTCTCAGCATGCTCCGTATCATCAGAGTGCACCACTGGATTTATGCTGTGGTATTGTGTTAGGGGGGTTAGTTCTCCCAATAGAGCCCTTGTAACTGCAGAGCTTTTAGTGAACAGTATAAGCATTTGCAATAAATGATAAATTCCTTGACTTAAGTGCCTGTCACTAAACTAGCTAAATTACAAACAGCAACACCTGAGAGTCGCAGAAAGGTTTATCTCACTTTTGCTTATCTGAGTCAGGGTGGCAAGCAAATTACTTCTTGTTTTCCCAGTGCCCTTTCCCTTCATCCCACATTTCCACTTCTCAACCTTGATAACACACAGCATGTTTTTCTTCAGTTGGAGAGGACTGAGGGGGAGGATTGTGCCGTTCACAAAAGGTAGCTAAGACACAAACACC
>NW_023339718.1:18040662-18042987 GCF_004916995.1 Morone saxatilis
CCACAGTGACAACAGCATTCACCAAACATAAGCTGTTACTAGCTGGACATGTGTTTTCAGTGTCGCAAAGAGAGAAATAACATCCTGCCTGAGGCTTCATGTTTTGTTTTAAGATTTGATAGCTGGCAGCGGGGATGCAAGCCCTACTTCATAAAAAAAAGAATAGCCTGAAAATACAGCAGTGGAAAAGCCAAAAATGACCATGTGCTGATTCTATTTTCTTGAGGTGAAAAAATAAAGATATTTTTATTATTTTTGCACCAGTTTGGCTTGTGTTATGTTGAAATGATGCTGGCACTATGAAGGAGCAGATGCCTCTGATTAACTGCCATTACTCCTCTGTGGCATCACACAAACATATTCCTGCTTCTTCCCATGGGCGATTGCAGGTCCAACGTTATCTTCTGCCAGTGACGTACATGAGTGAGTGTGTGTGTGGCAGAGAATGATAAACACAGAGATTAAAGATGAAATGGGACAAGGAGATTGAGGATGCATGACAGAGAAAGACAGAAAGAAGTCTATATGAGGAGAAAGCTGAGAGCTATCCAACCACAGCTTTCACACTTCCTCTCTCTCCACTGGGACACAAATTCAGGTTGGATGACACTGTCAGGCCGGTCAGGCAGACAGGATCCTCGCAAGACCGGTCCAGAAGATTAAAGCAGGACAGCTGGCTTTGATGCTGGCTCTGCTCTGTGGTGAGTGAAGGGGAGCAGGATGGAGAGCTGGATTGTTGTTCTGCCGATTACTTGAGCTTCTTTTCCCTGGCTGCACAAACAGCAGCTCTGCCACAGTTTGGACGCAGAACCAGCACTCATCTTACACTCATGTTCAAAATAAGAGCCTGGTACTAGAGAAAGGCCAAACAAAAGCAACTGTGAGATGGAGTCCTCTTGAAATAAAAACACCTCTCTGAGGTACAGTCATTTCAAATAACAACTCAACTCAAGCATAACATGCTGATGCTGAATTGATGTTGATGTTCTGTGTCAAAACTAAAGGCAAGGAAAGGTATTTTTTCTAAATAACACCTTTTAAATGCAGACACTATTCAAAATGGTTTACTTAAGGCATGAAAATGCATTAAAACAACATTGATGAGGAAAATAAAATCACCTAAGTACAAGTATTAGCCATTTGTAATTATTTGTATTTGTAAGGTTTTTGTTTGATCACGTGGTGAAGTGTCCTTTGCAAGACCATGAAGCCCAAAATTGTACATCTGCACATGTCTAGATGTGAGGGAAAATGTAACATGCTTGATTGATTACTTACATGATTACTCAATGCTTGGTCAGTGGTTCAAAATATAACGCTGTAGGTACCCCTTTGGCATCTCCTGGGTTCAAGTCTTGCGTTTTTTTGGGTCATCCAATCACCCCAACACGCTCGTCATACTACATTACCATGACTTTGACACAATCCAGAAATAATGCTAGAGAATACCTAACGCGCTCATGTTTTGAAGCGGAGGGCCACTGACCAAGCTGATCTGACGACTTGTCTGGTGTAAACAGAAACTTTGTTAACAGGAAAAAATATTTTTCTGAACTGCCCTTTGAGAGCCATAAGAGCATGCATGAGAAAATACTCTACATCTTGGCTGTAAGAAGTGCTTGAGAAACATTTGAATGGCATTTGTACGTAATTCCACTTGTATAATGCTGACAGATCTGAGATGTCTCTCTCTCTTGACTTATCCTTGGGAAATTTTTTCATAATAAACCAGAGTGTGACAGGCTGATGAATGTTTTTGAATTAAAAAAAAAGGTCATAATCTTTCACTGATTTTAAATTTAAACTTGTCTACAATATACAAGTAGGCGAGGGGTATTTTTCCATGTTTGTTACTACATCACTTTGTTTACTCATTATTAATTTAGTGCATAATGAGCTTCTCTAGATGACTGAATGCTTCTATGTATGTGTCAAAGATGAATACTACTTCTAAAATATCAGTGCCTGATAAATTCATGTGCTGTCCCCGTAGGACTGCATGACTCACCACAAGTTATCTGCACTAGACACATTAATGAATGATGCTTTGAGGAGAAAATCACACTGAAATGTGTCATGATCTAGTCGTGCTTTGTGATCTAGAGAGAAATCAAGACAGGAAGAAATATTATAATGGTCACAAGCTAGATTACAGGGCATAGTACATACACAGTGTTTGTCACTGGGTAGGACATCATTGTAGCACACTATTGCTGGCAGAATTAATCACTCTTTCGTTGTTAGTTGTGTTTATTTGTGTGCTCTGTCTCCTCAGTCTTGATGATCTTGAGGGGCATTCAAGTCTGAGAAAATTAAGGCCATCAA
>NW_023339718.1:18042998-18043786 GCF_004916995.1 Morone saxatilis
GCATATGCCATGCAGAGTGGCTGATTGCAGAATTCCCACATCAGGGAGCAAAGTCCATTATCATTAGTTATCCGCAGATATGTGCCGCTGAGAGTCAAGGATGACAGAGTGAGCGGGATGGCAAGGAGGAAGGAGACACAGAGAGAGAGAGAAACAGAGTAGGAGATAAGCTAGGTAAGACAAAAGAATGTGAGAAGAGAGCTCAATAGAGCTGAAGAGATTGAAAAGAAAATGCACAGACACAGGTAGGGGGAAAAGACAGGGCGAAGGGACGGTGAGGGGAGAAAGTGAGAACAAGGGAGAGCTATTGATTGTCGCCTCTGCACCTGCCATACTGAAAGAAAAAGCACCAGACAAAATCAAATGTCATCATTTGGGAAGAGACTGGCGGGTTCCCTGACTCATCTCGCACAAGGGCCACTCCAGCTGTCATCCGCAATTCCCTTCAACATTCATCAAAATTCATCACCACTGCCCAGAGTGAGTTTCATCTGAAGCAAACACATGTAAAAGAAATAGTGGACAGGAATGTGCAAGCATCAATCACTTGTACTCAGAGAATAAGCTGGTGTAATGCCTTTTCAGATATTTAAGTGACAAACAAAGAGGCTGACTGAAGCTTCCTGAGTGAGTTGAATTACAGTGAAAGGGATAAAAATGAGAACTAATACAAGTGCTTCATCATGGGGTTACATATGAAGGAGGTGGAGTTGCAGACTGCCATCACATGAAGTCGAGTGATATTTCTTTAACACAGTCTTTTGTTTTCTTTTTTTAAGTATTTTTTG
>NW_023339718.1:18043876-18057483 GCF_004916995.1 Morone saxatilis
AAAGGGCTGCAGGTCAGATTGGAACCTTGGGCCGCATCAGCAAGGACTCAGCCTCGGTATATGGGTCGCCAGCTCTAACCACTGAGCTAACCGGGCGCCCAGTCTTTTGTTTTCTGTATCAAGATATCTCAGTGTAATATCGCAGTTATACTAAGGCTTCTGCCTCAATGAAAGAGAGCAGGTGTGTTTAAATCACTGATTAGAAAAGTTTTATGTAATCAGTTTAAGCCATAATTATTTCCATTTTTCCAGAGTTATGTGATAACGTAGCATGAAACTGGAGTACTGTTGTATAGGCACCTGCAGTTCAATTCAATTCAATTCAGTTTTATTTGTATAGCACCAATTCATAACTAAAGTTATCTCAGGACACTTTGAAAATAATTTTATAAAGAGTACAGGCTAGACCTGCTCTATTTGAAGAGACAGTTTTTAGGAAGCCAATACTCTTTTCAGTGGAAATGGGTAATGCCTTCTCTTCAGTGGCCCCACTGACCTGTGGTGTTCCCCAAGGTTACATCCCTAGTCCTTTGTTCTGTATACATGCTGCCACTGGGGAACATCATAAACATACACAAAGTCCAATACCACTGTTATGCAGATGACACTTACATTAATATCCCTTAAAAAATCAGTGAAGAATCATCTTTTATCCTATCTATCAGAAAGTGCTGGATGTCCCAAAGCCTTCTCGAGCTCAACAAAAACAAATCAGAGATAATGTTTTTTTGGTCTCCTACAAAGAATCTTGGATCAAATATCCAGAAACCTGGGCATAATATTTTACAGTGACTTCAGTTTTGAAAAACAAATCACAAATGTTGTTCAAAGGTTTTTTTTTATCAAGTACAGAACATCTCAAAGATCAGGTCATTTCTCTCATTGCCTGATTTTGAGGAAGTCATTCATGCCTTTATTTCTTCTTGGTTGGACTATTGCAATTCTTTCTACTCAGAGTTAAGCCAAAAAGCCTGCTCAACTTTTAACTAACACAAGAAGAGTTCAAGAAGTTCTGACTCAGGATCTACAGTATGTGGAGCAAGCAAGGCTACATCTGTTATTTGAATATACTGTACATAATTAATCTACAATCTTAATGTGCAAACATAAATTAGGCTACCACTAAAATGTCAACAAACCAATAATAGATCTTAATTGAATCTTTAAGCTTAGTTGTTTAAAATTTGAATTACTTACAGAACTAAAAGCTTTAAATAGATTAAAGGTATTTGAAGGGACTAGGATATAATAAGCAAAATTCAATACCAAATTCAGATTTGATGAAATGCTATTGAATCCCAAAACTAGTGGCCATGATATAAATATATGAAATGTCACCACTTTGCCGTTTCTAAAAATTCATCATATCTTTAGCACTACAGTGTTATGATATTCACACCTACCCCCCATGAAAAGCTCTTTGGTTGGATGGGAAACTTTTCCACTCTCACTTTCGAGTACCTCTACAAAATGGTACTGAAAAGAAAAAGGTGTCTCTTCATTGTCAAAACCAATGCAAATGTGACTTTTTAATCTCTGCAGGAATTAAATTGTTTTCATACTGATTCTTGACCCTTTTCAGCCGTCAGATGTTTAAGCGAGCTGAGTTTTTGTTTCCACCTGCATGGCTTTTCTCTGACAATGTCACGCTGGGATGGAAAGATTAAGTGTGGAAAGGTTGAGGGTATAAGACGAATCAAACATCCTCCCTGTCTGCTTCACTTGATTTCATTTGGTTTCCATTGGAAACAGGCACTGTGCTCTGATAATGGTGTGTGCACTTTACTGATATCTTTAACAGAGGTAGATGCTGTGCCCTTCATCAGCACTAACTCATTCTCACTGTCAGAGCACCAGATTTTATTAAAGAGAGAAAGGAGGAAGTCAACGTTTTTCTCAATACTCTGTAGGCAAACACCTCAATCTTGGTGCGATTATCTTGGGCTATTCTGGCTCTTTTAAGGGAAATTTTATTGACCACTCCACTCCCCTTCATTACTGTTGCTACCCTGTCAAGAATTTAATTCTTGCATAGCACATACACTGATCAGCCATAACATTATGACCAGCTCTTGTGGGGTGTTCCCTGTCTGCAGTGGTCAGTACCTATCAAAAGTGGTCCATGGAAGGAAATGTGGTGAACCGGAGACAGGGTCATGGGCGGCCAAGGCTCATTGATGCACATGGGGAGTAAAGGCTGGCCTGTGTGGTCCGATCCAACAGACGAGCTACTGTAGCTCTGAAACTGCTGAAAAAGTTAATGCTGGTTCGCAGTTTGTTGGTATGGGGCAGCATAACATGATGACCACAAGGGTGCCCATATAACCTTTATATGAGAAGTTTTGCTCTTACAAAAGCCAATGCACACCTGGACATTTTCTTTAAATGTTGGTGGTGTGGTATCAACCTTATCAACAGATCTATGAATTTGCAATTTTAAATACATTATTTTGTAATCCTTTGTGTTGAAGATCAACTATTTTTTGACTTTACCTTTGAGAGATCCACAGTACAGCTGCACGTAAAGGCTGTTGGCAAGTACAAGGAGTTATACTCTCATTAAGGCCTCCTAGACATCAAGGTGATAGGGTGCTTGAAAATACTGCTGGTCAACTTCCAGTTGATCTTTCAGTAACCCGTGTTTCCAACAAGGGTGCCACCTAAAGGTCATTTCATACAGCCAGAGGACAAGCAGGAGCAGCAGGCAGACTTCACAGATCCGGTTATGTAATATCCATTGAGGATATGCAGCACAAACTCTGAGACCTTGGTTTCATTGTTCAGTCTTCTTTGGGATTACGCAGCTCCTTTAGATCAGTCATCACAGGACATGTAGAAGATGTGCTTCAAAGGTTGTCATATTGAAATGTTATATTTGCAAGAAAAAGTCTCAGCAAGCAGGATACATAGAGATATAAATTGAATGCCTTTAATAAAAGGTTTCTCACAGAACAAGATCATTAGTCCTCATTCAGGCAACTGTCAAATTTGATCTCATATCAAAACAATTCTTCAATTATTCAATCATATTGGGAATGAAAAAAATTCTCAATTTTATCAGCCAGTCTGATGATTTGGAGGAGCCTCATCTCTTCATCATTCACCTTTCAAAGCTGTTATAATATTTATTGGATTTTACGACTTCATGACTTCCATGATTGATCGTGAATGAAATAAACCAATATTTTATTTGCACATTTATGCAGTCGGGCATGCCGTGGGAAATATATAAAATAAAATACACATCATAAAATTAGCGCAATGCAATACAGAGCATTCTCATAGAAAATAACATCCTACAAACACAAAATTAACTTGCACAATCCATTACTTCCAATACTAGCTTACTAAACATTCACTGAAACACAGGTAGGCTATCAGGTTTGCTATCACGTGAACTCACTAGCATATAGCAGCAGCTAGCATATAACTGGAAGCATAATGTAGAAACATACAAATAATTTACATACCTCATTGGCCATATCAACTCCAGAGGAGTAAAAAAAGGAAACTTCAAGCTTTGAGTCTTTTCTTATTCCAAATCTTTATGAAAATTACTACTGTATACAGCATCATAGCTGTGTCTAATATTGACCCAACCCCACTTTAATTTAAAAATCTCAACTCAAGACATTGGTTCTGCTATATGCAAATATTAAACAGGTCCTTTTATGTTGTATGTTTTTTTGTGCATTTTCGTATATGTATGTTTATTAACATAAATTATTAATTAAATGTAAATTATTCTTATTTTAACTCAAAATTACTTAATATATTTAAACAGTATAACTGACTCTTACGGCAGCTACAGTTGACATTAAAACCATTTTTTTTTCAATACAAACTGTTGAAAAGGGGACATAGCAATCCAACATATTATTACCATTAGTTATTATTACCATGTGTATACTGTATACTGTACTGTCTACTGACTGTATTCTACATTATTCTCTATGTCTCTCTCTCTCACCACAGATGGGAGCTGTCAGTCAGAGGGCTGGCGGCTGAACTGGATCAAGAGGTCTGTGCCAGAGGTGACAGCTGAATGACACATGTCAAGTTTCTCCATGCTAAAATATGAATGCCCTACACTGTGGCACACACTTTGACTGCGCATTTAATACATGTGTACATTAACTTAACATAATCTGCAATAATGTCAGGTTTAAATGGGTGTGTTGGTGTTTTGATGCAATTTTTTAAAAAGTTTCAAATTAATTCTTCAAGGGTGTGCCTTGAGATTTTAGCTTGCCTTTTGGGGTGTCTTGGGCATAATGTTGGGCAAAAGGTTTGAAAACCTCTGCAGTAAGCATACAATGTCTGGCTGGCAGTGTTTTGGTTTGGGCTTATCTCACAGTTGGCAAAAGCAGCCATAGCTGAAGCATAGGCCCAATAAAAAACAAGTTTTGTTGTTAACGGTTGGTCCAAAATAAAAACAAATCTTAAAGTAGATGGCTAAACAGGTCTCTTTGTCGGGTAATCAATAAGCCACGCCCTGTAAACCAGACAAAAATAAAGACAGAAAGTGATCATGTGATCCTAATACCTGGAAGACTGAAACTCTTAAACATATCTGCAGATGAAATGGCATTGGTGGGTGAATTGCTGGGTGAATTGCTATAAATCTTTTAATTTCCTTCTTAATCTTGGCTATAAATGGTTATCCTTTTTCCTAATTGCTTGCATGTTAATCAGTTTTAACTCCCAGAAACTTTGCAGCTTAATAATGTTATAATCATGATAATAATGTTTTCTGTGTGTGAAATACAACGTATGTCAAAGTGGTGGTCCTTCAGTTGCAGTGTGCTATGCTGTCTTGCCCACCATACAGTTTTGCTTCCACAGACGGCTCCGGATTATGTGCACAGGGCATGAGTGTTCCTAGGTGGATTTATTTTATCACAACCTCTTGTGACTGTGTTCTTGTTGCACTTTTGTGTAACTGCGGGCGATAATGACAAGGGGGAAGGGTTGAGGTGAGAACTGGGACAAAACCCTATTTCAACCCTCAGCCTCTCATACGCATGATACCATGGAAGCTGAGTTTGTGTTTGTGTGTTGATACTGTGGGAATGTGTGTGTGCAGTCATCCAGTGCTCTAGCTCCCGGGGCTAGGGATGTTGGGGTGGGGCTCTGGACAGCTGTTGATAAGAATGCCCAGTGACGGGTACCGCATGCCACTTGTAGATAAAATAAAAGGACAAAGAAAAAGAGAAAAAAGAGAAAAGGCTACAAAAAGCACTGATTTCTCTCATGTCTCAGCGACATCAAGGTTACAGCGTGCGAGAGCAGACACATTTCCAGACACTGTAACAGGATTAGTTTCACCATAGAGTCTGATGCAGCTCTGTGTGTGTTGCAGTGTGTGTAACTGTGTGTGTGTGTGTTTGACTGTGACTGAGGATGCAACCACCCCCGCCACCCACAAACACACATACTTGATGCAATGGCAGAACGATTTCGTCCGCTCACTTCACAAAAGACATTATTCGGTTATTTAAGGATTTATTTTTTATTTGACTCTACAGTGTGCTTTTACAAGTCATTTTCATAAAGCATGCTGGTGGATTTTAGAGGCAAAAAATTATTTGAGTAAATGTCACATTACCATTGCCTGCAACGCATCAATTTGAGTGTTAAGTCCTCTGGCTCTGCTGGGAACAATCCTGACCAGTGGCAAAGAGCTAAATAAAACTACAGTGTCGGAAAAGATGAGAACATTCTGGGAATTCATCATAAAATACCTGCAAGAAATCTAGACTCATAAATACCATTTAGGTAATTTTGACTGCTTAAGAAACTCACACTGGCACTTTTGTGTGTGTGTACGTGGTTGCATTCTTATATACAGTAATAGAATTATTAAGACAATCCTACTTTGGATATTTTGGCAGTTTTAACTTCTAGACAGCACTGTTTTAGGATTAGGTTGTTGAAAAATCAAGTGTTCACCAGAACTGCACCATCCAAGTACACAAGTACATATGGACGCAACTGTCTGGACTTTAATGAGAAAAAAGCAAAGCAAGCATTTTCTTAGTATTTACACACAAATGACTTTAATCTGCTCACATCCTACACCCTACACCTCTCTCTCTCTCTCTTTCTCTGGCTTGCTCTGAGTCTGAGACTGAGTCTGCACACACGCCAGCGTCTGTTTCTCTCCCTGACTGTTGACTTTTAGTTTGTTTTTGGCAAAAAACACAAATCACATTTTGGATTTTGAGCCACGTGTGGAGGACTCTTGTTGTTAACGACGTAGCCTATTGAAACAATTAAAACCAACCATGTACTGAAAGCTTTTAAAATATCCACCGTGGGTCTTTTTAACATAATATCAAATAACATTTGTGTGTGTTTCTCTGCATAATGCTAAATGGGTCGCCGGCTGGTATTATACCTGGGCAGCACACCCAAATAAAAATTATCTGACCATTACTGCAGGATCAAGTTTTTTTTTTTATTTTTTAAATGAAGCATTTCAATACTGATTTGGACGTTGAGTACTATGGCAATGGTCAAAGCTACGAAGCATTTAGGTCAGCCCAACTAGATACTAATGTGTTAATTAGTAAATTTCGTAGGTATTATAAAACTGTTAATTGCCTCCTGGCTCTATAGTCTCAACCTTAACAGACAGAGAGTGGTATCGATTTCCTCATCTAACTTGGCAAGAAAAAAAATAAGTGTATTTCCCAAAATGTCAAACTATTCCCCTAGGCTGTCTCCTGACTCAAGCTCCAAACTTAACGGACAGACATGAGAGTGATATCAATCTCAACTAACTCTCGGCAAGAAAGCGAATAAGTACATTTCCCAGACTGTTGGAAATATTTTCATTTGTTATAGGATTATCTGAAGAGCTACTACTCCTTTGGATTGATGTCCACCTACAGCACACCAGTCTATCAAATATTAAGTTGGTAGTGGTAGGATTCAGACAATGTCAGTCAAAATTCGTCCTCCAAAACATAGCCCTAATGTTGTATAATATTAATGTAATAATGTATATTTTCACTTTAAATTGCTTTAGTGTCAGATTGAAAAAATATTCATATATGTTGGTCATTATCATATATTTGCATATTCCAAGATGGATTTTTATGGCTGCACCTAAACTGCTATTTTTCAGGTGTTTGTGCTTTTTTAAATATGCATTTATATACATAGTATATGGCCTTTCTTTTTTTGGTGTGTTTGAACATAGCTGGTATGCACAAAATCCATTTTTAAAGTTAGGCCGCATATTATCTGTAGAAATGTGTTTAAAAGATTAATAGAATGGTATAATGAATGTGTAGATGTGTTCCTGACGTAACACAAATAGCACCATGTTTGTTCTAAATTGTAGGAAATGTAGGAAATCACATACAAAAACTTTACCAGCTGTTTCTTTCACAGCTGGATTGCACTTTGGAACATCTGTGTTCCTGTTCAGCAGCATCACTTCCTTTTCGCAGAAGAATTCATCTCACAGTTCTGTGTCTATGTAATGTTGATATGCCTGTGAAGCACAACTGACTGATGGCGATGTCACACTCAGCTTGTTGACAGCAGCATTTTGGGTTATCGATCAACAATGTAAAGTATTTTGCATTTTAAAGACCACCGATGAAGCAGAGAGGGAAACAAAGCAGAGATTTTGATGCTGCGTCATTCAGTAAAATGGATTTTAAACCTCCTTTGAATTCAGCAGATCAAAATGGCAACACCTTAAGACACATTCAACGAGGAGACACCAGAGGATGCTGCCTCTATGACATTAAGTCTCTGAAACATATTTTGAAGTTAATAAGAAGTGATAGAGATCAAATGAAAAACCTCAAAGGTGTATAGGGAACCGGGCCAGGCATTGATTTTCTTTCTCTTGCCGGGTATTTCCAGGCAGCCAGCAGGGCTGATTGAGATTTGACTCCCGTGATACGTAGGTCTTGTCTGAGACGAGGTGGTTAGAAGTGCAGGACGCCTTATCTCCTCCTGAAGAACTTCTGGTGAAGATACGACTAACTCGCTCCCACACAAGGGCACCGAGTCGCTTTAAGAGTAATCTTTGGCTTTTGCACTGCTGGAGTGCTTCTCCTGTTTGAAAAAAAAATGTCAGTGACATTGTAAGGAAAATCTTTTTTCCCCTTCTTGCAATATCTTCTTAAGCACGGCAGGCAAAACCCCATTGAGCTCACAGCGGTTGGTAGAAGCACACGAGGAAGCTAATCTGTATCTGAGGATGGAAAATGGACTAAATGTTTTGAAAAAGCTTGTGAACAAATCCTAACATTTCACTTATTGCAACGTGCCTGAATCAAAGCTTGAGCTTTGTGACTGATATTTTTTTAATGATTGTTTAATACCGACTGTGACATCTGGTGCACAGTATGCAAATTAAATACATCATACAAGGTGTTTCTGAGGAAAACTGCTCGGGTGAACAGGAAATCATGCATGTTACATCTCCAGTTTGTTTGGAATAAATTCAGTAGCAGAAGGACTGGACTGGACAGAATAAGAACTCAGTATGGTTGAACAAAGGGAGCATCAAAAACCCTCGGCTTCTGGGGTTTTAGCATCAGACATTTATTGCCCAGCCACGAGTGTTTTGATGTGTAAAATAGGTATTTATTTATTCTTATATTGCTTATTTTTTAAAGGGGAACCAAGTGCTTATGTCTCCAAAATTACTTGTAATGAATAATATGTTAGTTAGTACTGACTAAGTACTGGAAACCAATATCTTAATATCACTAATATGTTATCAATACTTAATACAAAATATACAATACAATATTACCTACGATATCTTACAGTATTGTATTATAATAGATACGACCTGGTCTGATGAGTTTTTAGGTCATAACTTAACCTGAACCAAATGTGCTAATGTTAAAATTGTACACATGATTCACCACTAAATATAAGTACATTTGCATTCATTGAGTGATATTTGGTCCACAGTAATCGTCTGATTCAGGGACACATTTTACAGATTTCAGGCAGCCTCAGCAGTGATAAGAACTTTTGGCTATGTTGCCTACATTTTTTACTAATCTCTAAAATGCCCATGGCTGATCAGACATGAAAAACTTTCAAATTTGTCAGCAAAAAGATGACATCCACCTTTCCACTCACACTGACAATGACAATCACTTGAAAGGAAACAGTCCTTATAGGAAAAAAGACAGAATTAGTCATTTGTTCAAATGCCAAGATGAATGGAATAAATAGTGTAACATTGTCTTAGTGCTGCAGAATGTCTTTTGAATGGGATTGGGCTGTGAGACTGGGACATTAGAGACCTGTGTTCGGATCCTATTTCCTGCTACTATGAATGATTGCTCAGCTCAGAAGTTTTTGTGCCTAAACCAAATCATGAGCCTGTTTAATGCCTTTCTTCATCATCTGTGATGTGAAAACCTTTTGACACAGTTGAAAAAGCAAAAGTGTGTGTCCCACTCATAAAGTTCAGTTATAAAATCCCACAGCGCACCAGCGTTTCTCATGCAGGGCTGCTGACAGCACAGGTAAAAATGACAACTAACTGCTAATGTGCCACTGAACTAAAAAAAAAAGGTCAGTAATAATCGACATCGACAAAATTCTGAGTAGCATACAGCCCTATGAAAGTGACACATGTGGAGACACATTCTAATGCCAGGTGTAATCTGACTTATTTAGAACTGTCCACTCGTGATTGGATCACCCAGGATGCATGTTATGCCAGGTGTAAACAGGCTCATAGTGGCGGAAGATCAGAAAATGGTTATATCATATTTGCAAAGTTATTCATTTGGAAAGCACTGGCAAACAACGTCAAGCCTATGTATTTGGGTATATGGGCTCAGCTCCGAAAATGCTCCTATTTTTTCTCACCATCAGCAGGATGACATCACTTGTTAGTGCCAAATCCATTACAAATCACTTTGAAAACTAAAACTGCTTCATGAGCTGATGAAGCTGCTAAAGTTAAGGTTTGGTTAGGTTTAGGCACAAAACAACTTGGTTGGGTTAAGGGAAAGATCATGATTTGGGTTAAAAAAGGTTCTTAGTTAAGGTTAGGGAAACGTCATGGTTTGGGAGAACTACTTTATTAAGGACTTCTGTTGACATGGTTACAGTAATAACAATGTGATTAAAATTAGACAACAGAGACACTGCTAGAAAATGGGAAGCAAGCAAGCGAACTCTGAGTTAAAGTTAGTTTCTTTTTCTTCCGTCAAAATTACTTTGGTCGCTTTGGCACTTAAACATAAACATATGTCATTTTGGGGCAGTTGCTCATTTATGTTATTTTGGAGTAGCAAAACAAGAAAAAATTCACTGAGAAACAAAACAAAGTCAATACATATTAGGACAAATATGAAAGTTAGCTGGTCGCCATCTGGCTGTTCTTATAAAAATATACTGCCTTCCTGCTTTCACTAATAATGGTTGCAAGAAGACAGAAAGAGAAGGCCACAAATCCCACTGATGACAGCTGATCCATACTCCTGTATAAGTTACTGGGTCTCTGGAGGTGGGAAGGACCGTATCGATCAGTTTCTGCCCTGTGATTGATTTTAATGTTGACCTCCCGTCAACTTTGCCCTTCACTAGAACAAACTATTGGAGAGTGAAGGAAACCAGCTATTATTTACTACTCATGATCCAGTAGAGTGACTAATTATTAGAGTCTCTGTCATCTGTGGTGTAAAGACTGACCAATACTGACCAACATCTTGTGATTCACAGGACCCATATAGAAAAGAAAATGTCATGAGACAATTTCAGTTTTGCTATCGCACAACACATCTTCAGCTCCAGCAAGAATAAACTACTGCTTCAACCTTCATTACCCATAAATTATTTTATGTGACACCAGTGAACTATACACAATGAATAAAAGTTGCTTGATATCTTGTTTTATATGCTGTACATCTTTATTTTGGTTTTTACTGTCTGTTTTATTTAAAGAACATTGTAACACTGTTTTTTAGTAAATAAACATTTTAGATTGTCACTAAAATGCCACAACATATATTTGATTGATTACTATTCATTTACAGATATCCATGTCTTTGGGGGTGAATCCTCCAGTTTTTTCAAATTTTCTTCTGCGCCACCATTTGTAGTTTTGTGTGAAATGTCTCGATTGCTGCTGGGTGGATTGTCATAAAATTTGGTACAAACATTCATGTTCTTCTCGGGATGAACTGTTGCTCATTCCTTCACATTTCCTCTAGCTCCATCAACAGGTAGAAATGTTGTCCTTGTTTTTGACTGTATACCTGCATATTCCCATTAGCCTCAGCTATAGGTGTGCTTGTTTTGAGTGCTAATTAACAAATGCCAAACTGTAAGCATGCTAACCTCATGTACATTGTTTCCAACACTGTATGGTTTTAAATTGTGCTTCGCCACAACCTGAGGGTTACAGTGTATCACCTAACACCTAAGCATTTTCCACTTATAAAACGGGCGTTTACACTGTCATTACATTATTTAGGGGAAGCCATAATGCTTGATTTCTTCTCTGGTATTTCTGTCCCAGTTTGAGTACAAAGAGGCTGAACTGTGAGCAGCCCCATGAGTCCATCTGCAAGTTCATACCCCTAAGAAATAAGATGCTTACTTACTAGTGCTGACTTTCCACCCCAGTGCCACCAGACAAAACATAAACACTGGTGAATGCTTTCCGTTGTGAGCATATTCATTTATTCTCTGTAGCCAGAGGAAAAACACTCAGACATGGACATGTCTTCTTTTTCTTAAGAAAGAGGCTGATGGAAACTGCAGAAAGATGTTTTGATAAGTGGCAAATGAGTATTGTTGAACTGTAGATATATTCAGCAGAAATGAGAAGTTTTGACATTCCTAGTTGGTAAGCTTGAAGTAAGGTATTTCAGGCTTGAATTCTAAATGTTCAATTTGTGCAGCAGATCTGGTCTATTTTAAAATGTCATAACCTGTTTTACAACTTTTCATTTCTTGTAGTCTCCCTAACAGCTTTGTGAGATTGAATTTATTACTAATTGACCAGTGCTTTCCAGTCAGGTTAAAGTCATTAACTTAAAAAGTTAGCAAAGAGCTGAGTAAATTCATGGGGGTTAAAACTCACTGAAGTATTTGAAATTCACCATCCTGCCAATTTAATTAAGGGCAGAGACATCTTATCTCTGCTGTAATTAATAGGAAAGAACACAGTTTCTGCACTGTAGAAAGAAAACGTGTGTGTGTGTGTGTGTGTGTGTGTGTGTGTGTGCATGTGATAGAATAATAAAATAGACTACTCATCCTTTCAGGCCACTTATCTTCTACTTTTCCCTTGAACCCTGTGGCTGTTTGTGGTGAACGTTTCCTCACTATCAGATACGGAAGGTGAATATGTGAAGAGTTTTTTCTTGGAAATGTTACACATCCCCTTTGAAAAATAATGTGTGTCTATATAATTATTCTTTCTACTTTTACATGCATACATACACTGTGGAAATTGTATTAGGATGGAAGTCGTTCATAGTTGCGGTTGCAACTAATTCATTCATGTATTATCCCAGAATCATAATTTAATCATTCTGTTATCTCTAGATTATAATAAAGTTTTTTTTATTTTATTGAGATAAAAGGATTGTTATCTTAGTTATGATAATCATGATATTTATCTTGTTATCTAGAGTTAATGAGATACGCTATCTCATTATCTTAATAAATTGAATGTTATCCCAAAATGACATGATAACTAACCTGTTTTCATGTAAATAAATATATACTCCAAATGATACCACTATTAAGAAATTGCAAGTTGTGATAATGTCATTGCATTAAATTTGTGGAGTATGGAGCTTGGCTGGTCTGGAATGAGGAAGATTATTTGATATTTTCAGCACAAATCAGGTGCTACACTAGCCAAGTGCATGGTGATATAGCATTACAACATTTGTAAAATAAATAATAATAATTAAATAATAATTCCACTTCAGATACAACAAATAAAATACATTTTCTTGAGGAAATTAGACAATTGTTCTGTTTATTTGTTATCTTGATATGTACACTATTTTTTTTTTACCTAAAAAGATTATAATAAGAATGTGATTTTGTTGTTGTGATAAGATAATTATGTCATTATCTTAAGAAAACAGGATTAAACTGTATAAAAGACCGTTGGATTTCATGCTTAACTATTTAAACTGAATTCAAGAGAAGAAGATATGGGCACATAAATCAATTATATTAAATTTCAGTGAGTATTCATTTTATAGGGTCATAGAGTGATTTTTTTTGGTTTTGTTTTTATTGTAAGCTTTTATTTTGTAAATGAATGTGTAACTAGTGTATACATTTCTAAAGTGTGCACATGTTTTATTAATTTTAATATCTTTTAATATATACACTGATCAGCCATAACATTATGACCACTGAAAACACTGATTATTTTGTTACCGTGGCACCTGTCAATGGGTTTTTTCCTCAAGTTGATGTGTTAGAAGCAGGAAAAATGGATTTGGGCGACTTTGACAAGGGCCACATTGTGATGGTTAGACGACTGGGTCAGAGCATCTCCAAAACTGCAGCTCTTGTGGGGTGTTCCCGGTCTGCAGTGGTCAGTACCTATCAAAAGTGGTCCAAGGAAGGAAAAG
>NW_023339718.1:18057583-18064765 GCF_004916995.1 Morone saxatilis
TAAAGTCAGGTGTTTAATTAACCAAGGAGAGTGCGCTTGCACAAGGAAATATAACAGAAAGAGGCTAAGAGGCTATACAGGTGCTGACAAATAACAAATACACAAAATGAAACAAAAGAGGGTCTAGTCCAAAGACAGTTACTTTGCTCTTGGCTCAAAATACACTGAAGAACAAAAAGAATCACTCATGGAAACAACACAATTAATACATGGCTGCGGCCAACACCACCAAGGTGCTTATAGTGGTCATAATGGTGACAAACAGCACCCTCATGTTTACCAACTCTAAAAAGATGAGAGAAGAGATCTCATTTTAATTTCATGTAAATACAAAGGCAGAATCAACCAGATTTCATTTAGAGAGGATGGAACATTTTTGCTTAGTTGAAGCACAAGCACAAGTTTAAGCATGAACATTTATTTATTCTTTGCATAAAACCATTTCTGCAAAATGAAACTCACAGTTTACCCGAATAACCAACAATACTGTATGCTTCCCTGGATCTCACTGTCACCATTGCTCAGTGGCATTATACCAATAAATTAAGGCTCAATAATGTTTCCTGATAACTCAATACTATTTTCCTGTTCTGTTACAAAAACATGACCCTTCTGGCAGGAAAAAGAATCTTCCACAGATTGTAATAGGAATGTAGCCCTACCCTCCCCCTCCTCCCAATCACAGGTGCACGCAGTAAATACTGCACCGAATATATGCAGGATATCTTATAGCTCCTATTCAGCCAATCTTCTCATTTCGGAGAAATACTTTACCACTGCGAAGAAATAATAGGGCTGGCCCCTGTGTTAATTGCATTTTGAGATTCAGAATTATACAGCAGTTGGAGCCTGAATTAAGTTATTTCCAAGCAGCTACTGCAAGGATTCCTTGTGAATATTAAACGGTAGGTTTGTATAATATTGGACTCAAATGTGATGCATACTGCAGGCGAGTAGTGGCGGGGGAGGTGGACAATTGATATTGTGGATGCAAATATTTCCCTAATCTCTGTCTGACTTTGAAAAAGGGTGTTTGTGTTCAAATTTCAGTTCAGTGGTTGAAATGCTTCCTTAAGGGGGCATATTAAAAGTATTTGACCACTCATAACTTAATTCTCACTTGGTGAAGTCTTTGTAGATGATGCTAATTTCTGCCATAGACATTACTGCTCTGCTAAATGCATATATATAAATGAGTTGTCACTGTGTTTCTATCAGTCAGCAACACTCACAAAACGTGTGTATGAAAATGTGAGAACAAGCTATGGAATGCAAATATGAGACAACAGTGGAGTGGTGTTGAATTTAAAGCAGTCAGTAATGGCAGGTCACCAAGAGGGCATGATGAACTCCAACAGCTTTGGCGCTGGTGGGCACGCAGTAAGTTAAAATTAAAGAAAAGTTGATTCAGCAACAGCACAATTTATAAAATGTTCAATAATCAGGCTCCAGAGTCACTTGCCACCTGCAGTCCCTGCATCCTCAAACACATTACAGAGACGAGCACAGCAAAGCAAACTGGGAAATGCTTATTTTCCATTATCTGGGATTTACACTGGGACAACAACGAACTGCCTCTGCCAATTCAACAGGCACCAAGCCAAGGAAATGTCATGGTGACAGTCCAAGGTACAACCAAACAAGAGGCAAAACCTTGTTTCTGAGAAGTTGTGACGAATGCGAGAAGCTGACGCTTTCTTACAAACTGTTAGTGACTCGGCAGGATGTACTTTAAGCACTGATATACATTAACATGGTGTCCAAACAAAGTTATGCTCTGAACTCAAAACCAAAAGCTTGTTCCAGAACTTTAGACAATACATCATCAATTCTTCCAGAAATGTTAAATTTTCTGTATTTAGAAATAGAAACTTTATCTGTGCTTCAGTACCCTTTGTCAGTCGTATCTATCACTATTTAAGGCTCCTGCACACACCCACACAGGTGTTCAAACAAAACAAGTAGATATGCACATTGGCATCAGATTGTACTATTAATGGAATAGCCATTTTTTTCAAATACATAAATACATAGAGAAAGTCCAGTTTTCTACAGTTTGACATTCAAACTGTGTTCGTTAGTAGACTTATTTTGATCCCTCTGACAGCATGGATGCACTTATGCAAAACAGAAAAATAGATTTTAAAAATCCTTAATGCAAATCAAATAGCAATGTGCATGTGAACGCACTCTGTGTTAGTATACATCCAATTTATAAATGTCAGATTGTCTGGAGGCACCAGCTGACTTGTGTTTGCTCTAAATGACGAAAGATCAGATTTCTTGTTAGTGTCATCTTGGATGAATTTTGGGAGTAGATGTTTAATTAAAGACAAATAGGCTATAGCCTAATTTCATTTGGTTTGATTTGGGTGGCCCCAATTTCCATTTTAGTGGAAAATAGCTCCATTGATACACACAACGGATCCAGTATTTTCCATTTTGTTCATATCTGGAGATATTAGCAACTTATGATCCTTATTGTTAACATTGTTTATATTTTTGGATACCTGTTTATTGATATTTTATATTTTATATTCCCTTTATAACTATAACTTATTATATCTTATTTTATTTCCTGCATCCAGGAACTTTTTCAATTTCCAAAATATTGCTGACAGTATGGGACAGGTAGATCTGGTCAACAAGCCTGGTCCAATTTCATGCAGCCTTGTAAAATTTTAAAGTGTTTTCTAATTTGGAGAGGAGCCAAAGCAAGTCAGGACTACATTACTATCCAAAGCTTTCATTTAATAGTCACTGAACAGTTTGTTTATATTGGCGCAACAGCACCACTCTGGATTCTAACTGTAAATGTCAGTTTTTGTAGTCAAAGATAGTACTGCGTTCCCATAGGAATATCACGTCTACAGAGTGAAATTTACATCCTAAGAAATAAACACAATTAGTATTTAGATGTGGCCACTGTAATGCCACAGTGAGATTGAGGTCTCAAAGTGGCAAAACAGTGGTATAGTGGTGAATACTATGGATTTAAGATAGCTGCTATAATGGCCACAAACCAAACAAACTATAGTAAGTTAGAAACAGAATTAAACAACCAGCAGAGTAAGCTGATGGTCTAGTTTTATCCTTAGCTAGAATTAATGTTAGCAGCATTGGAGAGTAAAAAGCAGCAACAACAACCATTGCAGCATCAAGTGCAGTGACATTATGTGATATGGATATCAACCACTTTGCCTCCTCCAAGGAAAGAATGGACTCTTCAAATTGCGTGAGTAAAATACACCGTGTCTGTCTATTTCTCTTTGCTGGATGTTGTTTTACTGATCAGCTTTTATTTTAAGAACATTAAATAGAATACTTTTGGCTTTATAGTATATAGTTTGTTGGTTTTTTGCATGCCAAATAGAGAATTGGTTTGTTATGTATTTGATACATTCATTGATACTTTCTGGTGTAAACATGAACTTTGAATTTGTATACAGTTTAATACATCTTTAAAGATATGAGTGTATTACTTATTTATCTATAATATGTGTATTTTCTATTTATAGTCAATCATTTTTTTCCAGGGTAATGAATATGTCTGAATATGTTTACTTTGTTGGTAACTTTGTTTGACTTTTCTCACAATTATTTCCTGAATCACACCACTACTGAAATAAACACTTTTTAGGGTTATTTTATCTGTCCCCTCTAAAAGAAATGTTCTGGCCCATGTGGTTTAAGTCGTCCAGAACTGTCACTGTCAAACACTCACCCTTTAAAGGTAAATTAAAAAAGTTTAGAGCTACTCTTTGTTGGTCTTTTGTTGAGGGTGGCAGCTGTGGTCACCTTGAATTTATGGCTGAAATGGATTCCAGTGCTGAACTAGTTTCACTTCATAAATATCCAAAATTCTCAGGACCACACCTGCAACATAATCCTCTTTTCTGAGTTAGGACTGTTGTTATTTTATGAAACACACAATGAATATGTAACCAAACAGCTACAACATTTAGAATAAATCAGGTATGCAGCCTGTGTCAACAGAAATGTGCTGCATGACAGTTTTATGTATGTGAAGGCGATCGAGATGTTTTGAAGAGCCTTCATTTTGTCCGTCTTTATATATGTAGATGGTTTACATCTGCAGGTCTAAGCTGCTACTGCTATTGCTTGAAACTGGAGTTCTGGTCTGTAATAGGATGATCTTGGCAGGGTTGAGGTATTCATTTCAGTTGTTTTGCATCAACAACCCTGTGCTTCCTTTCCTTTGTTTTATGTCTTTTTAGAAAACCTTTTTATTTCTTGCAGCCGCACTTTGTATTACGGTCTTTTAAAAAGTTTTAAACAAATAAAGTTTCAATTTGATTTCAGTTTAAGTTTCCATTCAAAGAGAGAGATATATAACACTGATAGAATTAAATTATAAAATGGAAAAAACATACCAAAGAAAATGTATTGAACACTCAATAGAGTAGAGAAAACCAAAGGAACAACAAATAAATCACAGCGATTGTGGTTGGTAGATCTCTCAGATTTGTACAAAATGAATTATGGTACTAGTGTTGGTTATGGGTAGAAATTCTTTTCTGTAGACAGGAAGTCACAAATCTAAACTTGAAAGTGTAATGAAAAAGTTTACAGAAGGAGACGTACAGTACATAACGTTACTGCTTTAACATGCAGCTCAGTTGAAAATCTGCACTAATCAGATACCAACATTTCCACAAAGGAAATTTCTGAATTTCCTTTAAAGTAATTATTAGAATACTTTGAAGTGCCTCGCTCATTAAACATTTGACCTCCTTTCTGTGTGCAAACTGCTTTGGAATAATTTATTATTGCATAGGTACTATTAGGTTTTATGAAGGTCATATTTTGTTTTCACTAAAAGCAGAGCTGTTTTTAGTTAGTTATTAGTACTTTGAATCACTTTCTTTTCCATATCTCTCTCATGTGAGCTCAGTAATATTCTTGCAGAGTTGTCTTTTATTGCAGTCTTTGGGATCACAACTGCCAGAAAGTAAAAGGACTGACTCATTAATTTCTGCCTTGCTGTGTGAGGAAAATGGGGCCAGAAAACAGTATCATAAACAAGGTGTTTGATGAATAGCGGAGCATGAGTTCCTGTAAGACTAAAAGACTAAAGACAAGACCAAAAGATCCAGGCTAATTTTTTTATTCCTTATCTTAAGAAACTCAGGATGTGAAAAGAAGACAGCATGAAGATGTCTTTCAAGGGACAAATCTTTTGTCTTACAAATGTTTGCTTTTCGTCTCTGTGTGAAGCAGGAACAATTACTGGAAGCACTTCAAAGCTATTTTGTGCACCACAGTTGGGGGCTCGCTTCAGGGAGGCACTATATACCTCTACCTGTACTACATGAAATACAGAGACCATTAGGCTCTCCAATAAAGAAGCTACACAATCTTTAACATCATTGGCTCAGATCTGTGCCCAAAAAATACACCAGCACATCAGCAGGCAGCTGCTCTCATAGCTACAGTCAATGTTTTTGGTTTAACTGGAGATCTGCAACATTGAATTAGCCTTGTCCTGCTCTCACTTTAATGTGAAATAGTAGTAGCCTGTTTATTAGAAATTGTAATTGAAACTTTCCCTCTTCTATTACAGCTGCTTTCAGTGGGCCCGACCCAAACACACAATGTGTAAGCAGTCGAAGATAGTTCACTTCTTTATTGCAACAGTTTTAAAACTAATCAAAAGCTACTAAGAAAAAAGGGTTTTTTAAGTGCTTCTGAGCTCTCCCATATTTGAACTTATACATTTATTTTGCATTGCCAATCCAGTTTTTATCTATTTCCATTTGTCTATTGTATTCTATGGGTCATGAAAGTAGTTGTTTTTCCCATTTAAGTGTATAATGTTGGATTCGATTAATACAATTGGGGGTGTGACTTCCAGAGCAAGTGGTTATAACTTACCCATTGGACGGTGGAGGAGTGAATGAATGAAAGTTGCATTATGGGAAATTTCGAAACCAGTGATTTTTTGGAGCTTGACCATAACTAGAGACTAAAATTCGGGATATCTTTGCCCCTTCTGTTTTTTTTTATCTGCCTCTTGTGAGACCCCCAACTTTATGGGAGAATAACTAAGAAAAGATTATCCATAGTTCTTTTATTTAAACAAGGAAATAATAATAATAATATAAAAATAAAATAATAATTTGAGATTATAAATAAATGTTGATTAAATAAGAGAGATCTAATGAATACATTCTAAATGCTAAGTCAATGGCTTAACGAGTTAAGACTAATTATGCTCAAGAGTTAAATAAAAATGACTTGACCGTCACCTTTGGGAGACAGAAAGACCAATTTAAACAAAAGCTATACGAGAACAGGGATACATACACATGCGTGAATACCAGGCAAGTGTCTTTTTTTCTAGGTTCTTATTTTGCTGTCGTTATCAATATAACTAGTAGTTTTTTCTTTATAGTTGCTTACTGATAATCATTATTCCAGTGTGACCCTGTGGCCAGTGTGGTCCAAGCTTAATTAGCCAGTTCTTGAGTCATGGCCGATTTTGCCCTGGTCATACCAGGTTGGGCAGTAGTCTAACGGCAGTTTGGTTGACAGCCAAATGAACCTCAGCTAAGCCAGCAGAGACAGGGAATAGCATTAAGATAAAGTTGTTCATATTCACAAAGAAAGCTTAGATCTATCTGAGGATGTACATACAGTACAACATCCATGAAATGTGCAGATGCTTATCCTTTAACAGGGGCAATGAGTATTCGTTTTACTGCCATGTAACACAAAATTACTATATCCACTAAGGGCTAACAGCGCTGTAGACCAACACCAAAGATAAAAACCAAGCATTATTTCTACAATATTTTTTATTTTTATTTATTTATTGGTTTATTTTAACAGGGACAGTGTACATTAATTAAAGATTCCTGTAAATGCACCAGAGTTAGCCAGAAGGCTAATTTGTCCATCTGTTGTCCCTGAACAGATGGTTCTAAGTCAAACCTAAAAGTAAACTACAATACAATGTACAATGCTTAATGTCTAAAATTTAGAAAACAGAATTATCACAATTGGAAGACAATTAGATTTAAACACATATACCAACTATAATTGGAACTACACAAGTGATTAGTTAAAGACATACAGACTTAAAAAATGGAAGCAGGTGGCATTAAGGGAAGTCACGCACTAAGTGTGATATAATCACTGAGCCTAAATGTTTTAATGGTC
>NW_023339718.1:18064790-18073390 GCF_004916995.1 Morone saxatilis
TGTGTATGGAACATTTTTTCAGGTAAATTTAAAAAGACGATTGAGTCAATTCCCTAATGTTGAGCTGGAAATGGTGTTCTAATTCTTGTGCTGCTTTGTGTGAGTACATTAAACACATATTTGCATAATATTGCCTTTTTGTTCAATATTTGCATTATGTTGTATTACTACACCTTTCTGTTGAATATTAGCTGATTTACTTTTACCTAATGAAAATGTGACTTAATCGTTTGTACCAGTTATATCCCTGTGTAAATCAAGGAGGGCAGAAGAGGAGAAGAAGATGCCAAAAAGAATAACATATTTTTATAGGCCAACCCAGAGACCTGTTCTTCGACAAAAGCGCAATGGATTTCTTTTATTGGATTTTGGACCTAATTGAGAAATAAGACTCTGTGGCAATACAAAGGTTTACAAATGAAACACCACTTTATTGATTTTTTGAATTTAAATAAAAATGGCCCACATGTAAGTTATAACAAACAAACGAAACAGTCATATGGACTTCACATGGCCAACCACTGAACTTTAATTGTAATTAATTTTAAAGTGCAAGTATAAACACAACAAGGCTGTAATGGTGGACTAGTGAGTATATAAGTCTCTGTGTTGAGCATGCTGATATATTATGTCACCGACAACCTCAGTGGTCTCATTTAGCCTATTTGTTAGCAAACCGCCTTTGATAAGACACTTAAAAGTTCACTCTAAAGTCAAGGATGGGGTATTTACTGACATATTTTATGTCCTAGAACAAAATGTAATAATCTCTTAAACTTGTGTTGACCACAGACCTTATTTCAGGCATCATACCAAAAACCCATTCAAAAAACCCACTGACTTCAAGGTGAAGGAACTGGAGGTGCTACAATGCTAACTCGTAGAGTTTTAGGAAACATTCCTGCAGCACTCTATTGTTGTGGTTTTTACAAGTATCTGATAAATACGATAAGAGTACTGGATCACTGAATTTCCCTTTTAATCCCAGAAAAAAATTACACCATAGATTTTATCCATGGTTCTTGCAGTCATAACTACCACAATTTACAACAACAAACATCCCGGGTTTGGTCATATGTGCTTTTCATTCTGCCTCAGTCCTTTCTCTATGTAACATGTGCTGAGTGCCTGGGACAAGAATATTTATATGCACACTGTTATTATCTATGAGAAAAAGAGGCACCCCGCTAGCCTTCTGTATCTGTATTTAGACCTCAAGTTGTGCAATTATCCATGTAGATTAGAATGAACCGAGCAGGCAGGAGATCAGTCTTTTTTTAAAAAGCTTCTAAGGCACTGAGGGAGGTGGAAGATATTTCTGCACATTGGAATTATTCAAAAGGTGTTGGATGATTGGTACATAAATGTATCCCCTTGGTTTACCAGTACTGGCCAGTAGTGTCATAGGCCTAGTTTTGTTTCACTTCATTCAGCCTGTACATCAGTACAAAATAATGTTGAAATAATCTGAGGAATTTATATCAGACAAAGTATTTTAGAGGTCGAGAAATAGGATAATAAAGTTTATTCCTTTCTGTCACCACTGCTAAACAGAACTTTATAATTTATCTGCATCTAGAAACCCACACCAAGTTACCATAGCTCACACTGACTGATAATAGTTACATTACTGTGATACTTGACATGACTTTTTCATTATTTATCATGACATTCAAAGATGGAATTATATTTAGTGCTGAATGCTATGAAGTTGTCTACTTAAGGTAACATTTGTCGGCCAGTACTTGACTGCTACATACAGGGCTTACATGTGCAGCCTATGGAAAGATTGTAAATGCAAGGCAGGCAAGATCTGTAGAACTCCTTAAGCATTTCATGGGTTTTTCTGCTGTCCAGAGTTTTTACAATCAATCTGAATTCAATTTGGATATGCCAAAAAAGAAAACAGATTTGGACTGGCAGTCTGAACAAGGCTGTTTGAACCATTTCAGTTCTTCCTTTCTATACCTGTTTTTTTGGCTGCCTTCAAGTTCCTCATTTTAAGACTTTTTATATGAACTAAAGACTTTTGGTTTTAAACCAAACCTGTCATTGAAGTACCAGCACTCACAAGTGTGACAGTCAATTTCTGTTGAAGCCAAATCCAGTGCTCGCTAAATCCAGTGCTTCGCTTTTTACCTTCTTTCCGCATACCAGCTTTAAACAAATTTGCTCTTTGGTACTGCTGTAGCAAACATACTCATAGAAGTAGATTTTTATTGATCCAAAATATTTATCAAACCAATTACGCTGAAATGTCTCAAGGCCTCGCCAATATACCGTATGACTTGTACAGTGCTTATTTGACCATTTCCGTTCATAATATACTTCTGAAAGAAGCAAAAATCCCTGGAACATTTTTTTAAATCTCATTTCCTTGATGTGCCTTGAGTAAAACAAAATTTCATTATAGAATCTAATGGTAAATACCTTACATAGTACTTTACACAGCAAAGGTATATTTCCTTCATGCTGCCTTTCGCCATCTTCAAAACCCACGTATGCTCCTTAAAATTGAATCTGGTGACAGCTGTATCTATCACTGGTTACAGATAACAAGTGCAAGGGGTTGTGTGGAAAAGAGAGTTGTTCATGGATATATGCTTTGACAAGCCTTTCCTACTGTACATTCTTGACCGTAATGTGTTTTTACAGCACTGCAAGCTCAGCTACAGACAGTTTAGCATATCATGTACCCTAGTCTGAAGTCTATGAGGAACACATAGGCTGTGCTTATTAATACTTTGTTTTTATTACTTTTCTTGAAATAAGATGCTTCTGTTTCAGCCTGAGTCACCATGGAGAGATATGTGACATTAAAGGACAAATGTGTAGGATTTAGTGCCATCTGTGTAGTTGCAGATTGCAACTCCCTCACTTCACCCTCCTATTTCAAGTGTGAAGGAGAAACATCGGTGGCTGCAAAACGTGCAAAAAACACAACAAGGCCTAGAGCCCGTGTTTGGTTTGTCATTTGTTTGTATGTGTGTGTGTGTGTGTGTGTGTGTGTGTGTGGCCAATCAGATTGAGGTAGTTTGTGAGTAAAATGAAAATTACCTATAGAGATAGAAATATACGACCCTCCGAGAGTGGGACAGTTTTTCATGATACTTTTAATTTCTTAATTTTAGTTTAAGTTAAGAATAGTTAAATAAATAAGGCTACATGATAAACAGATGGCTTCAGTGATCGGTATCAGCTGATAGTGCTTTCAGTGATCGGTGATCGCCCCCAAAAATCCTGATTGGAGAACACTTAATAGTTATGAATATTACATTCCATTTCTACAAGTAAATCCTCCCAAATGGTACACACTGGGCCTTTAAACTTCCTGTTTGTTGTAGGTTTGTTAAAACACGGTATTAAGAATTTATATTGTTGATTTGAATTCAAGCCTCATGAAAAGCAGTTAACTCCAAAGCTATCCATCAGTGAAGAAAAACTCCAAAGCAGCTCAAAAACACTCCTTCATGCCCTCAGAGAGCAGAGAGGCAATCTAAAGCTAATTATAATGAACAGCGTGCAACAATGGCATTAGAGTGTTTTTGATTTTTCTTTTCTTTTGGCATATCATTGATCCCATGGCAACCGATGCGGCTTCAAGGCCCAGCAGGTCCCCACTTACGTCTCTGAACCAATCCCTAAGCAACTCAAGTAAATTTCTTTATGGCACAACCAGCAAATAAGGTTGGTTTTCTGGTCTTCACCCTTACAGTACATTACTGGCTGTATCTTTTTCGAGAATATTCAAAATATCGGGCCTCATGCAAAAAGAGGTACACATGAGCGATTTAAAAGAAGTGGTTGCATTCACCAAATTTGTCTTGTGAATTAATTATTATGGAGTCATGTACAAATAACCTGCCTCTTTATACATTGGGAAATATCTGACATGAGAATTAGCCTATATCAGTGATTTCAATAGTATAATGATGATACATAGGTTTAGAGGAAAAGGCCACGCAGTAACAGACAATCTACAGGTTAACAGGAATCTGGCAGGTAAAAGGTGCACACACAAATCTACAAAGGTGGGGAAAGGGGCTGGTATATATACACCGATAAGCCATAACATTATGATCACTAACAGGTGAAGTGAATAACACTGTGGGTGGGATGTATTAGGCCGCAAGGAAACATTTTGTCCTCAAGTTGTTGCCTTACAAGCAGGAAAAATAGGCAGCGCAAGGATTTGAGTGACTTTGACAAGGGCCAAATTGTGATGGCAAAACGACTGGGTCAGAGCATCTCAAAAACTGCAGCTCTTGTGGGGTGTTCCTGGTCTGCAGTGGTCAGTACCACTTTTGATAAGTGGTCCAAAAAAGGAAAAGAAGGACAGGGTCATGGTTGGCCAAGGCTCATTGATGCATGTAGGGATTGAAGGCTGGTTCGTGTGGTCAGATCCAACAGACGTCCACCAGGGTGCCTAGGTGGTCATAATGTTATGGCTGATCGGATTATACTGACAAGGTAATTGGAGAATGATACGCTGGTGAACAACAGGTGGGAAAATCGAAAGGTCTCTGGTGGACGGATGGAGATGTAGAAATGCAGGGGCATGGGGAAGTGGGAGTGTGACTGAGGGGAGGCAGAATGGGCATGAATGGGTGGCATTCATCAAATTGAAACCAGCGATTTACAATTTACAGTTTGCGCAGTTAAGGTTTGCTGAAAATGACTAGGAACACTTATATAACCAAACCTTGTGGAAAAAAGTATGACGATTAGAGTAAAAATGCAAAAAGGTTCTTCAGTGAGGCATAGTGTTTTACAGGTCCTTTTACAGGAAGGGGAGTGTGAAGTGAGGGAGCTGCTGTCTGCAAATACACCACTAGATGCCACTAAATCATACATACTGGTCCTTTAAGGTCATTGTTCAGTAAGATAGAATTGCAATAAAAAGAGAGAGACAAGAGACTTTTTAAAAAGCATATTCTGTAGCTAACCTAAACCTTAATTGCTACATACTCACATACATACATGTCTTAATATTGCTTTCATTTATCATAACCTCGAACGAGTCCCTGCACTTTTTCTTTCTTCTGCATTGCAACTATATTTCAGCCTTAAAACACATTTCTAAAACCTCACAATACTTTCTTCACTTTCTGGTAGTGTGACAGTGAATAAGCTTAATAATTCCATTACATGGTCATTTTCGAAGCTGTATTTGTGTTGGTGTTGTATTTAATTGTATTATATTTGAGGTATTTGTGTTTTGTCCATCTTGTGGCAATATATGTGAAAAATAACAGATTAATAAAGCTTACTGAGGCTAATGGCCAAATAAAAACACACTCTGACACACAACTGCCCAATATCCTTAGTTTTATAGGAGCCACACTTCAGTATATTGCTTTCCATGCTGAATCTGTGATTTTATGAAGCTAAAAAAAAAGTAGTTTCAGTTTAACATATTAACTAGAAAGCACATTTGTTATTTTAATAATAGAAAGTATTTAGTGGTTTCAATCTGGATCGTATTCCCTCCTTGAACAAGGTTATAACCTAAAAATAAAATACTGACTATGTGGGTGGCTGTTAACATAATGTTTTGGAACTGATACAAGTAAATATTGTTCATTCCAGTGCATGTTTGTGCAGAAAATCATGTATCCTTTTACATTCTATAACAGTGTGATTTTCATGTGGGAAGTGATAAAGAAATCAGAGGCCTATAAAAAAGATGATGAGAACTTTGCTGCTCCCAGAATTGGTTTTTATAATACAATTTTGTGTTGGATACCAGAAAAATAGATCTTTCATGAAATTTTAGCTATATGGTCATATTCCAAACAAATGTTGCTGCCTGAAGTTTATTACTCAACACTGAAATCTGAATTGAAAATGCCTTAAGACCTGCAACTGCTATTGATACTAAGCCTTAACTTACAAGTTTAGACATTTTATTATTTGTCATTAGGGGTGAAACTCTTCATGTCAGTTACATTGGCAGTAAGCATGCATGATAAATAAATATTGATGCATAGCTAATATGATGTATAACCGTATAACAAAGCTGCACCATATTGATTTAAAGCTTTAGAATCTACCTTGTGTTTGTTTACACCGTGGACAAACCGCCCCAAATGTGCAATTAATAGAACTGTACTTTATGAATGAACACACAATTAATTATCTGAAAATACAATGTGCAGAAGAAAATACAGATTCTGTTTTCCCCACTTGATTTGGCCATTTGATCAAAGAGAATTATTGTAGTGTAATGTTTGCTGTCTTCATCTCACAGTGTTTGTCATAAATTCCCACTCTTTGTTTTGACTTTTCTTCCCCTTCCAATCTCAGTGTGCAAGACAGTATGCAAAAGAATAGAGCATACAGATATCACCACAACACCTTCATCTGTAATAGTACCCTAGTCACTGTCATTGGAACTGTCAAGCATGGCCATTGTGGTATTCATGTATTCATGCATGCATATATTCAGAAAACAATTTGTGTCTGAAGCAGGATTATCATTGCTTAGACTATGCTCACACAAACCAGTCACAACATTCAGACACAAAAATTGCTCCTACATCTACGAATTCTTTTTTATTAGCAACACGTCATCAGTTTTTGTAAGCATATCAATACAAAAAGAGGCAGGGATTCATCATTCAGCATTGCCTGTGCATCGAAACCATGGAGCACTAGAACAACTCATTTATTTAGTCTTTTAGTTTATCATTTTAAAGTTGCCCTGTGGAGTTTTAGTGTGAACAAGTTTCTGTTGTGTAAATCGTATTGTGTGTATCCCTAAGGTCTAACAAACCTGTATTGAATTTCGAAGTTGGGTGAGGGCTGTTTTGTCATGTAAAGTTTCAGTTTCAGGACAAGTTCGGGATTAGTTATTTTCAAATTTTATTTACTAGGAAATGTCTCTTTTTCTCTGACTGGCTGTGCCAATCGTCTGCATTCATGCGGAAGTGGCAAAAGACATAGTGCAGCAATACCATGCATTTGCCTGGTGAACTGCTGGTGAGTAATACATTAAAAAGTAAACATATACCTTCAGGATCTTACGTTCAGGGTCTCAAATGTGGCAGTACTTGTCTGTCTCAATCCACCACTAATTAAACCTGTCAATAAAAGGAAACGTGCAATTTCACTGACTGTGTTGCATCTGCAAGGTTCTCCGACTGCACCAGAGCAGCTGTCATTACACACGGCTGTTGACATTTATTTACCACTAATTCATCACATGTTGTTAATTATCATTGATATCTTAGTCCTCCTTACTTAAAGGACCAGTGTGTAGAATTAAGTGGCATTCAGCGATGAAGTTGCAGATTGTTGAAGAAACTACGGCTGTGAAAACTGTGAAAGGCACTATTTACAGTCAATGTTTAGTTTGTCCGTTCTGGGCTGCTGTAGAAACATAGCAGTTCAGCAATAGCGGGGTCCATGGAAGGCGACCTGAAGCATCTGTAGATAAAATAAAGGTAACGAAAACATAAAGATTCCTATATCCAGGTGATTATACACTAATGAAAACAAATATTACATTTCTGCCAATAGATCCTCCACATAGGACCTTTAACATCAGACAAATGATCAATGATTAATTTATAGCACTCATATTGAAATATATTCAGAATAAAATATAAAGATCATTAACACAAGAAAACGGCTTCAGTTTAAATAGAAAAGACTTTACACCTTTAAGGATTTTATGTAAATGAATTTGGCTAACAACCTAAACAAACAGTGTTTTGAAAACTCTAGAAAACTGTGTGCACGCCGCTCGGTTTGAAGTTATTCTTTTATGAGAGTTTATGTGTGTATCTCTGGCGCCTGCATGTTTTTTGTGTCAATACATCTGGCTCCAGGTTTGAGATTTAGGCCGATAAATAACTCTTTGAGTAGTTGATCAGTCTTTTGGGGGTAAGTTTATCTTCAGTCTATTCAATTTCTATCTCTGTCTTTTAATATATATTTAAAGAGGTAATGCTTTCATTATTGTCCTGTAAATAGCATCACAGTACATCTGATTACAGCCATCTGATCCAGTTCAATACAACTTTCCTGTGATTTGCCTTTTTGTCCTTAGCATACAGCCCAAGGTGGTGGAGAATTTCCCCAACCTAAGCCTCCAATGCTCGCATCCCCCTGTGTTGCTTGTGTAAAATAAAATGCACATTGATAAACAAAGTAATAAATCTTGCCTTTTAAGTGGTGCTTGAAGCGAGATAAAGGACATTTTCCACTATCAACATTTCTAAAATCCAATATTATTAAGCAGAAAACCAACTTAACTCTGCTGGAGAACACCAGTGGGCTTCAGAATCAGATTTTCCCCAAGATATTGTGATGCACTCACAGTTAGTACTTTCTGTCAAGCAGTCCAGCGATTAGTAATGTCTGACGGGTAAAGGCAATTTGAGCGGAGAGGAACAAAACCCCTCATTGCCCATGATGCATTTCAATGAGAAAGCACACATAAAAGCGATATGCCTTCAAATGATTTTTCTTACGGGGCCATCTTCTGTGAGTGTCCTCTCCCATTGAGTTCTGCTGGCATAAAAGCTCCATTACAATGATTTAGTCTGCACAGAACGAGCGTGCACTTGAATGAGCGTGCGCACACACACACACAC
>NW_023339718.1:18073410-18087200 GCF_004916995.1 Morone saxatilis
ACACACACACATACACACTCATGCCTCAGGCCAAGGGACCCATCAATTAGAGTGGGTTCAGTCAAGTCATCATCATCTTCTTCCTCTTTTCTTTTTTTCTCCCTCAGTGCACAGAAGTGGCACAATATGGACTCTCAACCCCTCTGAGCGCTTTAAATCTGGAGCACTTGCATAAGAACCTAATTTATAGGCACGTAAGCAAAAATAAATCCCAGATTCCGGTGGGTTATTGGGAGTGGATCTTGTTTTATGTCAAGGAGGGGCCGAAGGTGTGAAAGTCAGAAGGGTATTTTGGGGAGCACAGATTGGCAGAATGAAGCTGAGGCCATCAGATCGTGTTTGTCTGCTAGTTTCTGTTCTGCTTTGTACCTCTGCTGTTCGCTGTCCTGGAGACGAAGGCTGGTGTGCTCGTCAGGGAGCTACATTTACCTTGTGCTGTCAGATGTCATCTCAGGAAGATGTCGGGCACAGCACACATCTACCACACACACACACCCCACCTCCCTACACCTGTCTTTGATTTCAAGTCCTATTCACTGTTTACAAACTTGCGATGTGCATGTAGAGGCTATTACTGGGTGATATTTTTTTAAATCCAATGTAGTGTATCCTGATGTTGCAGTAAAATTTTAAACTGGCTTTCAATACAAAAACTATTTTAGCCTTGCTAGCAATGGGAGCTCTATCTCAGTCGGTTTACGAAAAAAACAGCCTTCAAGTGTTTTGCAGGAGGAAATGCATTCAGCACTTTTGCTTGACTTTGCAACGAGTTTTGTGAAAAACAGTGAATGTAAACATAACTTGTGTTTATTTACAAGAAAATTCAACAGCTAAAGCTAAACATTTATACCTGCTACACAACAGCGTTGTCATTGTGAGCATGTTNNNTAATATTTAGCTCAAAAACACTGCAGTTTAGTACAGCCTCACAGAGCCGCTAGCATGGTTGATGACTCTTAGTTGTGCTTAAATATAAAAAATGCATTGCCTAAATAATGAAGTATAGTGCACATTCTGTTTTCAATGTTGAACCAAAGCAGTGGGTTTTTTTTTATTGTTGTTGTTGTTGTTATTTGATTTATTTAGTATCAATGGCAAATAAATATTAAAATTTAAAAACGGCTTTGTGTTGGCTCTGCGGGTATTCATGAGGCAGCGGTTCATGTATGTTCTTTTATTAGACAATTGCAAAGTGTTTCAAACAATATGTCCATCCCTTTTATACCATTTATATACTGTTTATCAGGGGGACACAATATGGACAGTTGAGGATGTCTATATTCATTCGTCAGGTTTTTCTCAAGCCATTATCATTTACAGCCATTACAGGGATAGTACAACTTTTTGGGAAATAATGTATGTTGCTTACTTTCTTAAGACTTAAAGATCAATTTATATTTCTTGTGTGTGTGTTAGGTACAGAGCTTGAACGAGGACATGGTTAGAATAACTTAGCTGAAAGAATCTACACCTCTGAAGCTCACTAATTAACAGTTTCAGCTGTTTCTCGCCTGTGTAATCCGTACAGAAACAGAAATTTAGAAAACAGCTATTTGTGATTTTAGGGAAATAACTTTACTAGAAAACGATCATCAGAAATTAAAAAAGTGAATAAGCGTCTTTCCAAAAAGATTAACTATTTCTTTGACATTTACATTTGTTATTGCATCTGTGAAAACCACTTGTATTCAGCTTCAGTGGATATGACTGCCTTCACATTCAAGCAGTCTTTATGCAAAAGAGTTGATTTCAAAAGACTACTATGTCAGGTTAGAACATACAGAAAATTACTTTAAAGCCCCTCTGAAAACTTTCTTTGTCCTGCATCCAGCGGTGTCCATCCTGAACAACCTGTGTTGTAAGCGAATCCACTGACGGGCTCCTCCAGCCCTGGGGTCAGAGCAACGGCTATATTGATTTTGCTGTTTATAAAGACAGTAGCAAACAGGGCAGACTGAATGCCAAGAGGAGTGACTTGAAAAAGGTATAGCCTGGAGGTATTTCTCTTTTACCAGACTCTGCCTGCCTCTCTGTTTACCTTGAATGCATTTTCTCTCTTCCTTTCTCTGTGTTCTCGCCATCACTGTCACTCTTCTGTCTGTCTGCGTCTCTCTCTTTATCTCCCATCCACATATTCTATTCAACATGGATGAGTAATTTTAAATAAGATAAACAAGAATCATGACGATCTGACAAACACAGCTGTTATGAAACTGAGGTCCATGAGAGACAGTGTTTGTTGTGGGAAATTCTCTGCCGTCCAGCTATGGATTTCTCTGACAAGTTGATAAGTAATGCAATTAAACGGACTGCATGCTGCAGAACAGGGATTATTTATTCACAGCTAAAGCTCATTAAATTTTTGTTACAAAAGCTTCCTCTGAGCCTTTTTATGGCGTGTGTTTCATTTTATCTCATTTATGTGAATTCCTGAGGGTTATAAGCAGTGTATGAATTATTGCATGGCGTCTACGGTTTATGTTTCAAACTCTGATTTCAAAGTAGGTTAGCTTAGCACAGATCCAATGCTCAAAAAAGCAAAACAATGTAACCTACCTATCCACTATGAGTGTGTATCTCTCCATGGCCGTGGATTTGATATTACATACACAATCGGATTAATAAAAAACAATACTAATATATCTGTGATGATACAATAAACTGCGGTTCAAAGCTGATTCAAAACAGTTTGACTCAATCTCAATGAAGATTTGATTTTTGCCTAAAGTGACTCTAATTGTTATTATAACACTGTATCCCTCGTTCGCAATGGATGAGAAATAGACTTTGAATTGGTGTTTGTTGTTCCCGCATCCTTTACATGCAGCGATGTGATTGCTAGAGTTCATTTTGGATGAATCAGAATCAATGCAGTGTACTTAGTCAGAGGAGAGAGCTTGAGGCTAGAGCACTTGACGATCCAAGCTGTCGTGTTGCGTTGCTTTGCCCTCTGTGATCATAACGTTTTAGTAGTCTAGTCTTACTAAGGTTAGCACTGTACAATCAAAAACAGTTGTAGGCATATTAATGTTATAGTAGCTATCTGCAAACATGAATTAATACATTTTTGACTTGGTATTGTTTACCTCAGTTTAGTTTCTGTCACCTTCTTATATGAGTACTTTGAGATTTGTTATGCCACCAGCATATTTTATCATGCCGCTGCACGTTGTGAAGAGCATGCACTGAACTGCAAATGTCAGGCAGCGGTGGACACGGGGGCCCCTACATTTCTTTTAGATGTAGATGTCTTGATGAAGGTTTGTGACTGGGGAAAGGAAGTGAGTTAACAGGAGAGGGTTGTGTTAAACACACACACACACACACACACACACACACACACACACTTATGCTAGAGGCACAAAAATGCAGAGAGAGTTACTTGGAAAGATCTTTTTTATTTACAATTCTGGTCCGATCTGTGCTGCTATCTACTATTCCTACTTGTTACATTTATACACAGACCCAGAGATAGTAATTACTTGACCTTTATTTGATTGACTGAATCTCTCTTGTGCATCTCATCAAATAAAGCAGCAAGAATTAATTAACATAAAAACATTAGCAGTATTGAATTATTTCTAATACCAGCTATGGAAAAATGTATGTAATTGAACTATTCATCAATTGTCTGAGTTTGTTTTATTGTCAGCAAAAACAAAAAAAAACCTTTTATATTCAAAGTGTTCCACTTTTCTCTAATACATAATGGAAATAGTGACACTGAGAGTGACAGTGCCTTGGCCTGTGTCACGGCAGGCACTCTCAAGGCAGTCGAAAGTCTCGCTCTGCAAATGAACATCAGACATGTGGCAACACACCTACCACCTTGTCTTTATTGCCAACTGTATTTATAGATAAAGGACTCCATGTAGTGCTGGAGGGCAGTGCTGCACAGAAGGGAGCAACAATTGCATCAGCCGGATCTTTGCCATCTGTCAAGTGGGCTAGTTTTCAGAGCATTTTTTGCCATGATGAGTAGCTTGTGTACTTAAATGTAAAAAAACTATTAGAAACTGTTATCTGATCATACCTCATTCATTTGGGTTATGATGATTCTCATTCATAACCTGGGAGTATCCTGTAATAAAGTATGAATGCATGTAATCAAAAGAACAGTAAACCTTGATGAATATGGGATTTAAGTACTGAAAGTCATTACATTCCCATTAGAAATCAGCTGTTCAAACTTCTAAAATTACATTTTTGACCACACAGAGACACAAATAATTTTCTCCCTTTGTGCCAGCTGGTCTGTAAATCCTGGATGAGCCTCACAACATGACCTCTGTCCTCTCAGATGACAGCTCATGAGGTGACCCTCAGCTTGTCTTTAGGGGCTCTACGTAACGCTCCGTCGCGACACTCACGACGGATGAGCGTTATTCTGTATCCCGGGGAAAAGCAGATCTGCTGCACAGCGTCGTCCCCCAACCCTGCGGTTTATTTACCCTGATGGAGACTCATAATTTAATTTGGCAAGATGGGAGTGTCCTCTTACCCTTGCCCTGTGCAGCTGGGTCTCTCCTTCACACGGCCCTTCCTGACCGCCTTTTCACCTGCCTGGCTTGCTTACACTGTGCTGAGTCACAAAATAAAATTATTTTATAGTCTGCTTGTCTGTTATGTAATGGTAGGAGCCAGGGAGGGACATGCAGAAGTTTGTTATCATTGTTTTGTTCTCTGTTCTTTCACCGTGACATTTGACTAAAATGTCTGACTGATACTTTTACCTTTTTTTGCTTACAGATGCATTTCTTTGTGTAACAATATTAGCACCTTTTTAAAAGCTTAATGTAAAAGAGAATGAAACTGTGATTACCAGTGATGTTGTAATTGTTCTAAATGAACGGTTACCATAAATGCTGGCGAAAGAAAATTATTTCAAATGTTTGAATTTCAGCTGAGAAATCTGATATGTCATCAGTGAAGTAAAAAAATGCACAGTCATGTTTTCCACATTTTCAATTTTGGCAGGCAGCTAAATTATTTCAGCAACCGGTGCACCTGTGTTCACCTAAAGAATAAGGGCAAAGTCATTAATTTGGAAAGGACGGGACGAAACATTGCTTTTTTGCAGCAAGCTGTAGAAAAAAACATCTATTTTAGGACTGATTCCACTACATATTACAGAAACACTGTTGTGTAACTTGGCTGAACAGACTTTTCTGCAAGTTTACTTTTCTCTAAAACTTGTAATACCCTTTGAAGTTTGTGATATACAGTAGGTAATCGAGAATATCAATAGTTTTTTGCATTGTATTTATTGAACCCGCTGTCAGTGACTTCTAAAAATACCCACATGACCTTTTCAAAAACAATTCAAATGCACTTTTGCCGATCTTTGAGTTAATGGTTATGGTCAATCTCACTCACTTTGTACAACCACCCAGCCACTCCGTTCTCCTCCCTAACAGGTTTTGTGATGCAATAAAAACGTCACACTACTTTTATTTCAGTTTTCATAGCTATACATTCGAAATGAGTGACATCTGTATGCCACAAGGGGTCGCTTGTCAGGAAAACCTAAATGTCGCTCAATGTTTAAACATAAGATGCTGTCATTGTGTCAAGAAAACAGAAATCAAGCCTGATTTTGTATATTTTTTTCTCTTTTTTCCTTGTTTCGTGATTATACCTAAACATACAGTAGATTTTGCATACATTTACATGGCACGTGCAGTGTCAAACACATTGAGATTTCATACACTCTCACTGAGTAAGATTAAATTAAATTCCAACTCTCTGGTTAATATTTTCGGGCATGTCTCTGCAGAGCTCATCAGAGCTGAAATGCCAGCTTCAACTTAATGAACTAAATTAGTTTAAATTACTTTCTAAAGTATTACTGCTGCGAATGTGCTTTGTCAGGACAAAAAGATGTTCTGAGCACCTGGAAGATGTCACCTTTTTGATTTTCACTTTCAGGTCTTACATCTTGTGATTATTAAAAACAGGGTATGTGAAGGTTAGTCTAAAGTCGTGTGCTTGCTGTCATTAAAGAGCGTTTCAGTTTGTTTACCTGGACAGCAATCTTTGCTTATCAGGGCAATAAGATTGTACTGATTCCTGATACTGTGGGCAGATGTCAGTCATAGGAGGAAGATGTATGTGAGAAAACTGGAGCCTTCCTGAGGTGTTTTATTGAACTGCTATTTTGGAAAGAGCTGCACTGGTGTACATATTGTAAATTGTGCAGCCTTATTATGCAGAGTTCATCATGCTTGCAGTCCCTCTGTGCACATCTCATAATTTATTCATTCAAAGCCTTCAACAACGTCTTTTGTTTAATACAAGTAAAACAGAATAATCTTTAGAATCAGAATCAGAATCAGAATTATGTTTATTGCCAAGTAGGTTTTTACACCTACGAGGAATGTATACAAATACAAATATACAATATGTGCCATCATACACAAAGAGCACCCATTCAACTTTTAACTCTATCAGTGTAATTTTCACCTATTTGTTATTTGGTCTTTGGCTGGAGTACATATTAAATTGTGCAATTTTCACATTTGTATTATCCTTAACACGCATTAAGCTCCAAGTTTCTATGGTGACAACCAGCACTGTGAGTTAGACTTTGGTTCAGAGTAAGGGCTCATCTTTATTTTATCTCTTCATGCACCTAGAGGGAAGAGGAGCTATGAGCTACAGCATGATGGGTAATTACACTGCCAGATTGACTGCTTTGCTGGTTTTATCCAATGTTTCTGAAGCTGAGACACTTTTCTACATGTATCCACCCCTCTCTCCATGGCAGTGGTGATTGGAAGATAGAACTGGAATGGGAATACATTTATATTCTTTATGATATGGCAATAGAAAGATTTTTAAAAAATGCATTGCATCCTACTATATTTCCAGTCAGTCAGCACTGGTTTTTCATGTAAAGCTAAATCGAGTCATTGTGATAGTAGTGCTGTTATTTGTCTGTATTTGGATGCCCTGTTCAGTTTAACAAACATACTAACAGTATTAGCTCCCTGAGCTACAGCATTCATTGTGCAGCAGTGTCAGCGTTTGTAACTCTCCTCTTTGTTAATTCTACTTTTATCAGACATCCTCCTCACACCTTGCCCCCCTCCCAGTGCCATGTCACACAATAGAGTCAGACCAGGTCTATTTACTTTCCAAACTTGCAGCTGCCTGGAAATGAAATATCTTATCAGGTTTGAGCAGCCTGTGCAAAAGCACCTAGAATTTGGGGTTTACATGTTAATGAGGGGATTCTGAGAAAAGCGTTAAACCAATCGAAGGGCCTGTGTCTTTGTTGGCAGCCTTCCTACAACACTGTAACAGTGCATGCCCTGATTTATCCTGTAATGTGTTGGTCCTACTTTTAAAAAGTCATTTATGGCTTATAATTGAAAGAGGAGCCTCAAAGTTTTACTATAAGGAGATTTATTTTAGTCCTGTCAAATATTTCAGAACTCTGTCAGTGTCATCTGGAGGTGAGGGAGACCACCTTTATAATTGTGTGTGAATTCATCACCTGAGAGGGCTGTTACATTATCGGAGATAGAAACCAGGGTCACCAGGTGTTTGGGGGACCCAGAAGTATATAAAGTAATTATAATTTGCCCAGATTTTACCAGCTGCAACATTAACATGAAATGCAATCAAATAATATATTCTACATTATTCTGAATACTTTTACTTTAGAGTACATTTCTGAATGCATGACTTTTACAATACACTGTGGCATTGCTACTTTTTCTTAAAAGATCTGAGCATTTCTTCCACCATTGAGCACAAGTTCTCTTATTTTGTATGAAGCTGAGTAACTGTAGTAGGTGGCTGCTGTTGAGAAAAATGGGTCACAGATAAACTTTTCATTGATGTTAATGATTTTCTGAACAACCTGGTGCGTAAACAGTGGACGAGAAATTGATTACAGCTGTTCAAAACTTTTCAGCCATCTAAAACGTTTTTTGAAAGACTACAGAAATAAAAAAAAGAATGGATTTTCAATTGTTGGGATCAGTTGTGAGTTTGGGAGTATTTCTTTTTATTCTACATACCAATACACAGTCACTCTGAGAATGTGTTGAATTGTACGTGTTGTAGAACTACAGACCTTTTTGTGACACAAAAGTTGACATTATAGACACTGTAAACATCTGGCACATCACAGTTTTGCCACACCAGAGATCACGTGAGTCACTTTAGCACTTTAGCATATTAATGTATATTAAAGTTTCCACATTAAAATCCTTAAAGCGTCTACCTTTTCTACCTCATTAGAATTCCAGAATCTATAAACTAATCTATGGACTTGTACAGGACTGCAACTAATGATTATTTTCGTTATGAATTAATCTGCTGATTATTTTATCCCTTAATCATTAGATTTTTTTGGTTCGTACAAATTCAAAATATAGTAATAAATGCTGTCACAATTATCCAGAGCCCAAAGTGACACCTTAACAATGTTTGTTTTGTCCAACAAACCAAAATGATTTAAAAAATCATTAAAATGATTGAATTGTTAAATGTAAAATGATTTTAAAAAATTGTCAAAATAGTTGTCAAGTAATTTTCTGGGAATGTTCCAATGTTTTGTGTGCAAAAATCATATTTTTAAAGTAAAGCTGTCAAACACCTGTAGTGGAGTCAAGTACAATATTTCTCTATGAAATGTTGTGGAGGAGAAAGCAGCATGAAAAATAAGTAAAGTACAAGTAGGCCTATCTCAAATTTGTATAGCACTTGAGTAAATGTTACATTACACTACAGGATGGAAGGCATTCATTAACATATGTTGTTGGCCAAAAATGATTACTCGTCAAGATTGACTGAATGCACAGAATATACAATTTCTTTACATTCTACATTATCAATCTAATAAATCTCTCTCTTGCTCCCCTGCTGATCTGGAGGTTGCTTTATCCCCCCAGGCACTGGCACTTTTCCATGGCAGTATTTTTATGGCATCATTTATCTATTTTGTGCAAGCAAGGGCCTTTTCATATTACTGCAATATACTTCAAATTCATATAATATTCCTCATTTTGACATCTGTTATACCTTTTTTTTCCTTAGAGAACGATGAGACAAAAAGCGCCTAATGCGAAGTACAGCTTGAGTTGAGATGTGTTTGTATCAGACTTCCTAAGGCTGCACCGCAACTTGGACAGATGCACAGCTGCTGCAATCAAACCAGTGAAAATAAGTCAAAAAAGGCACAGAAGCATTCGATTAATCATCCTGACAACAGCATGAATCACAAATGTTCAGAATCCAGAAATTGTCAAACATGGAGGCTGCACATTTCTCTTGATTTTCAGGGCTCGTTAGCTGGACTATAAGACTTACGGCTACATCCTAAACTTATAACTAAACGTAATTACTGTCATATGTCTTCAAAACAAAAAAATATATAAGCTTCGCTGTCCTGAATGCTGTGGTGACAGCTTATCCCCAGATAATACCAGCGGTTGATATCTCTTGAAGTTATGTAGAGGTGTGCATGCTGAAAGTGAAAATAAAAAAGAAATGAACAATGCTATGAAAAGAAAAATACCAAACAGCATTTTTAGGCAGTTCACAGTTTTTTAGTTTTTTTTTTTAGTTTCACTTGAACAAAAATAACTTTCAAATTATGCATCAGTGGCAGAAGTAGCACAAAAAGAAACTTATTGACTTGAGCTCTCAGTGGTAAAGAAAAAAAACATTACATTCCAGAACAACTGACTTTTCCCTTTCTTGTTGAATAGATTTTTGCAACTTGGCTCCAGAGAAAAGAATCTCTCTGCTCTAACAACTGCAATTACTGTCAGCTTTTAGATCTTAGTGCATCGAGCCCTGCCAATAATGTATTGTATATATGCCATGGATTCTTCTAAAAAAATTACCAAATTATTTATTTACTTTGAATGTATGCACTTACAGAGGACTGTTCCGTTGCTTTGTTAATAGGCTTTAATTTGTTGATGATGTGTAGAGCTTAAGGATAACAGTTCACAAAAAATCCACAATTTGGAGTATCTCAGAGTTGGGGCCAGTTCAGTAAGGTGGGGAAAACAAAAAATGTTTTCATTCATTTTTTTTCTTCATGCATTTTGAAAGATGTAAACATTCAACAGTGGCAGTTATGTGGTGTCCTGGTAGCTCATCTGGTAGAGCCCCATGTCCCATGTCCCATGTCCCATTGACAGTACTAAGAGACAAAAATCCTTGTTGCAGTGGCCGGGGGTTCGAGTCCCTTTGCTACGTGTCATCCTCTTTTCTCCCCCTTTCCTGTCTATCTTGAGCTGTCCTGTAAAGCCAAAAAGCCACAAATAATATAAAAAAACAGTGACTCACTGTCCATAATTATTTTTTATAAAGATTAAACATTGGCATATTATCAATAAGAAAAAATAAATAACACAGATAAATAAGATGAACGTCACTAATAACACAAGTGCCGGGACTTGCCTTTCAGTCTGTTTCTGTCTCATTCAACACATTCTGGTGATGTCTTCATAAATAACATGTTAGAAGTGTTTCCGCAGATGGACCCGACATCAGTTGCACAATGTCTGCATACACATTGTCTGACACTAAAATTTTTACAATTATCAGTAGATCTAAATGTCATAGGAGGGTTTCAGCTTTTCATGTCATATTGATGTGATGCCTTTACAATAGAAACATTAACAAAATGCATCATAATTGGTGCTATTAATTATCTTATGTATATGATGCCATGTAACACTTTAAAACTAATTACTGTCACTCGGTGGAATTCTCTCCATGAAAACACCAAGGCTAAAACATAAAATTATTGTCTCTACACAGTTTAATTTAAAAAACAGCTCTGTGTCCTTCAGCTCAACTTTCCATATAAAACCACTGCTAGCAAAAGCACTTCATAAAAACACTCAGCAGGAGGAAGTCCACCCCATTGCCCTCGGCACAGCCCTCCAATATAACCTCGACTTCATCTCACGGCAGAAACTGCTGTTTGATATTCCCCACCATAAATGAAACATATTCTGTGTTTTGCCAGACCGGCTCGTCTCTACCCTCTGGTTTGATTCAAGAGTGCCTCTGCTCCATCTTTATGCAAAGCACACTGATGAAGAAGCCACTTATCATTAGGTGACTGCCGTTGTTATACATCAAGGTTTCATGTTATCAGCTAATATATGCATTATTAATCCCAACGAGGTACCGCGTTATGTCTTGATGCATACCTATTAGCAGGGAGGGATATTAATTCCTGCCCACGCCTACTCCTCATCAGGGGAAAGAGAAGCTCACATGACAATGTTGTCAGCTAGGGAATATTGTAGTAGAATGATCCTGGTTTATCCTGTATAAAAACAAGGTTGTGCACAGATTCTCAGTCACAGTCATCCATGCTGTGTATTGGGTATTGTTTACATAAAAAAAACAAGATTTGTATCATGCTAAAACACGTCATAACCTTTTAAATGAAAGCTGGATTTATACTTTGGCATAAATATATATAAAAATATTTTGTAGTTCTTTATCAGATTTCACTCTGATTTGTTGTAGTACCATGATGTCACTTGATGAATGTGTTATCAGGCTGTCATGTTCTAATTTTATACCCAAAAGAAATTGGGTTCCCATTCTTTTATTGACTTTGTAATATAAAGCAACCAATGATTGTACTATTATTATCTATTTTACTGTTTAGTTTATTAAAAATAAAAAAGAATGCACAATGCAGATAACAATTTGTAATTGCAGCAGTAATGTTTTTAGATTAGAAATTCATTGTCTGCCTTTAACCCAGTGTTAGGGTTGGGTTGGGTAGCCACCAGCTCCAGTTTTAAGCCAGTGCCTTGGTGAAGGGCACTAACAGGAGAATCAATCTAACATACATGTTTGTGATGGCGGGGTAAATGGGGGGAACTTGGAGGAACCCCATGCAAACACATGGAGGACATGCAAACTGCACAGCTAGGTTTCGAACACAGGACCTGTAAGGCGACGCTGCTAACCACTGATCCACTGTGCTGCCTATTTAGAATGATACAATGCAGAGAACAACTACCTGTCTCATGTTCATGACTTTGCTTGATAAATGACTGAAATGATCTTTGAAGCAAGCAATTATTTTTCAAAGAGAGCATAAATCGGAAAAGCTTTAGAACAGCAAATGTGTAAAAGCTGACATGAACTGAACAGGTTGAATTTTCTTTCATTTTACACTACTTCATGCCTAGAAATCATGTTACACTAAAAAAAGGGAACTTGCTCTACATTAAAGCTGTCGATACATCAGCTAGCTTTGCTGTCTCATGTGACACCTTGCAAGCAATTCCAAAAGTCTATATATAGTAAATATTCTTTCAAGTATTAAACACGCTCACTGTTGTAGCCTAAACAGGGGTGGCCTCCCTGTAGTAGTCAATAATCCCTCTCAAGAGTCCCATGTGCTACAGCAGTGGCAAGCAGCCGACATGCAGCATTAGAGATGGAGCGAAGAAGAGAGAAGGAGAGGAAAAGAAGGAGGGAGGGTTGGGGTGGAGATTGTCGAGCTGTTGCTCTGTGTTATGTGTCATGTAGAAGCAGACTGGAGAGGAGAAGAGGAGATATCCAACAGCAGGGAAAAGCTGAAACCCGCAGGGGGGGGTTGTGTCAGCCACATGCTCCGGCTGGTCCTTACTGAGCCAAGCCTTTTGTTATGCTGATTTACTCTGTCTTTTGTCCAAGACACTGATGGAGTGTGTGTATGTGAGGGAAGAGGGTGAGAAAGACTGACAGAGTTTAGAACATATTGCAGCCTATATGTAGAGTAGACGTATCAATAATCACATATTTAGAGGATATAGAAAATAATAGCAGCACCTAGTAATATCTTATTGTCCTACACCACAGTTTAAAAATACTAATTGGAAATGTTCAATTGATGATGAGACTGGGAGAGAAAGTTGTTGATCCAACTCTTTGGTAATCTTTTGGGGTAATGTTTTGTTATGTTGGATTATACATTTTTTTGTAAGACGGTTCCATCATTTTCTCCCAGTTATCATTCAGTATTCGATAACTTTGCAGCCACCGGTGCAAGAGATGTGTTGAAGAGGTGTTGTCATCACATATAGCTGTATGATGACATTTATTGGTCCTAGCAGAAAATTTGACTTGTTCACCATCAACATCAGTCACAGTGGCTGTGACAGTGGGTTCAATATAACAGACATAAAAAAGGCAATACATCGCTAGGCGGTAATGAACAGCAACACATTACAGAAAGGTTCGCTGGAAGATGTAATGTTTGGAAAAAGCAGGAGGGAGCTGATAGGTTTGCTTTCTGTCACTTACAAAAGAGATTAGGAGTCTAAAAGCATGGCAACACTAAGCTCTGTATACTCACAGCGTATATAAAATCATCATTTACTGAGAACACCTAAAAAAACATGAAACTTAATTCAGGCAAGCACTCTATCCTTTAGAAGCAAATTTGTCGGAATTGTTTGGAACTTTTATTATTAAAATTATTTTGCCTTTAAATGTAAGAAAAACCTCTGTTTCCCAGAGCCAAAGGTAACATCTACAAATGTCTAGTCCACAGTCCAACACCAAAAGATATTTAATTTACAATGATAATCAAAAAGAGGAAAGCAGAAAATCCTCACATGGGAGGAGCAACCAGGGGGAAAAAATGGCTCAAGAGGTTAATCAATTGGCAAAATAGTTGCTGATTAATTTTCTGTTGCCCGAATCATCGTTAAGTGAAGCTGATGCTGGCACTGGAAGGATGAGAAGTGAACCTAATCAAGGGGATAGTAGAGTGAGACGAGGAGTGTAACAGAGAGAGAGAGAGA
>NW_023339718.1:18087317-18090966 GCF_004916995.1 Morone saxatilis
AGACTGAGAGACACAAAACAAGCCACTCTCAGCTGAGCTCCTCACTCGATTCTTCACTCACACACACTCACGCCTGCCCTCTTGCTCTGACACTCGCTCAGCCCTGAGCCACGGTGCGTACAATCATCGTCTCTCCACCACAACACTGCACTCCAGCAACAAGAAAACCACTTGGTCTCTCACTCCTCAGGACTGAAACATGCTCCGTCTCTTGTGAGTGATGCACGGTTCTGTGTGAAGCTGCCGACCGGAGCACACGCGGGAAAAAGGAGCTCTCCACAACCCCCCAAATCCCCCGACCTGGACCCCGTCCCAAAGAAGCAGCAGATGTGACAGAAGAGGAGTGGCGGAGAGAGAAAGAGAGAAACACAATCTCCCCCACCCCTCCTTCCCTCATCTGGGAGAACAATACCCAGCCTCCAGTAGGAGAGGGTCAGCTTTTGTCCTTCTCCCCACGCTCCCGCTCAAGAGCTGAGAGCAGACAGACGCGTTGACACATTGACCTGCTGCTGTGAGAGGAGAAGACGGTGCAAGAACAGTTGCTGCGCTTTTTCTGGGTTTGATTCAGTACTTGGACAGCTCCTAAGCGGCATACCAGCCTGTGAGCGTGTGTCCATGAGCGTGTAGATTCAACTGGTTTTGTTTGGAGACAGAGAGTCGCAGATGCAGCCCCCATGTTCGCTCCAGCTTGGCCCCTGCGGCCCCTCTCCATCCCAGGGATCCCAGGTCAGCAATGCCGGCCTCCAGCAGCTGGAAGAGAAGCAGCTCTTTGAGAAGTTTTGGAGAGGGACTTTCAAGGCTGTGGCCACACCGAGACCGGAGAGCGTCATCGTGGCCAGCATCACCGCCCGCAGGAGGGTGACCAAGTGAGTTCTCTACTTTCTGATCGCAGTCACACATCTTGTGTTTGTCCAGCCATTTGAAACATGTTTGCTGTCCAGCTTCTCCAGGGAGAGTTGTCAAAGATCTCTCCTTTGCAACACATGCTTGTTTATACAAAACATCAGCAAGTGGTTGTGGAGAGATTGCTAAGAAGGACACAGACTGTTTGTTTGTTGAAAATATTCTAAAGGTACTGATGCCAGAACCACTTAACTCGTCTTTTGTGTCACATACTGTAACCTTGTTGTGTGCACATACCAAGACACTAGCTTACAACACATTCGATTCCAAAAGGTCCTAGAAGTTACTGTAAGATATTTCTTTGAGAAATTCACATTTGATGTTGGACTTTTTTTCACATTACACAAAGAACAAGTTGATCATATCTCCCAAAGTCAGTCTAGTCCCAAAGAGCATGCTTGTGGTAATTTACAGGTCAACAGACAGCTATCTAGTTGAAAAATTCTGTAAATGTGGATAAAAAGTAACTATTATGAATGTCTTGGTGGCATTAAACCATTGTTTGAACAGCATTCCATTGACTATGTTTTAACATGTTAGAACCTGCTATTCCCTTGAAATACATTTAGATAACAGTTATAAATAACTCATCTTGAAAACCTTTAACCCAGTTTTTATCCAAATTCAGCCCTCCTTGACACCTTTGCCATCTTTTGACCCATAAATCAGTGTTTACGAGGGCATCAAAACATGTCGTTGGTGTCAATTTATCACCAAACACTCATTTGTATGATCTCTCTTTGCTTTTGCATGCAGTCGGACACATGTGACATACAGCCAAACACAGCTGGCGTGAACAGTGCTATGTTCAGTTAATTGTCCCCTGTAAAGGTCATGTGGCAGCATCGTCATGCCTCTAATGTCAGACTTGTCCCTTCTTCCCCCCTGTGACATGGCTCTGTGCCAGTGCCTGTTGAAGGAGCAACACGTCACGTTTGTTCCTTCACTTTCATCCCTCCAACCAAAGGTTAGCTGTGGACTTACAGCCTCAGAGGGCAGGGGAGGGAAGGATGAATTATCTGTTGCCCTTTGTCATCTTTGGCCTGTCAGTTTATCCTGTCTTTGCTCCTGTGTGCACGATCAACCATCAGCCATCTTTTTATCCATGCACTGCTCTGCCCTCTATGCCTGTTTGACAAGCACTTCACAACAGTGGCAATGACACTCCTTCGCCTCTGAGAAAGGCTTACAGTCTATGTATAAAAGAAAACCTAACAAATGGTCCAACAGGTAGAACATTTATACAACTACACACATTTGCAAATGCATACTTGCATATCAAATGATGTGGCTTGCTTGGGTGACCTTTGAATGGTTTTTGACATCCACTATCAACTTTCTCTTATGTGAAATTAGCTATGTTAATGAGGATTAGAATGGCCCATTTCATCCTGCATCGGCACAGGCAGCAGAAAGACACACTGAACCAGATAATGTGCCTTTAATGGGTTATATTACAGCAGGACCATAATGCTGCACATGTCGTGGTTATAATTTTATTAGCTTGTAGGATATGACAAAAAAAAAACACTTTATTGCAAGAATATAACCAAATACTTATATTTTTCTTTGCGCCCCAGCTCAGCAATCTAACCAAATAAATTGCAGCCTCAGTTTTTCTGTCAATCAACCAAATACTATAGATTTAGATCTATTTGGGGAAACTGGCAAAAGAAAAAAAGAAAGGAAACAAAGCAAATAAACCCACAAAAAGTGAAATGTAATGTATCTGGCTACTGTGAACTGAGCAGCATTGCTGAAATAGCCAGAGACTCTGGATCAGGGCCCAGCTGTCTCTTCAGTTTCAGCTTCTCTGGGAAGGAAGCTCTCCTCAAGTGGCTTTGCCCCTCCACGGGCTCCGTCCGGGTGACAGTGACGATGATGGCAGCATGGTAGGGGCAGACGAGAGCGAACGTCCCCAGAGAGCAGACATAATGTTGCTAATTCGGGTCTGTTTGTGAAAGATGACTGGATGGTGTCTTCGTCGTCCACCGCCCCTTTCTCACCCCGCCTCTGTCTATATTTGCAAAAGGGTGTAATGCAGAGGGACTTGTGGGTGATACAGATTGTAAATAATGAGTAAAACACAACAAACAAACACAACGCCCAGAGAATATGGATGCAGGAGGAGGCTCAGACGCACTCCCTTCCTCCCTGCTGCACTGTTGATTTTGCCCGAGCAGAGTGTGACCAGGGAATGCTTAGACCATCAGAATACATGGCCTTAGGCTTGCTCCTCTGCCTTTTTCTCTCCAAGAGGAAACATCATTATTCACTGTGGATAACTGAGGGATGATGAACAATTGCATTTAAAGTGAGGGGGCATTATGTACAACAAGCAGAGAGGGAAAGAAGAGAGGAGACACAGGGGGAGCCACAGGGAGACGTTTCATGTTCAATCAGGAAGGGTCTTTTTTCTGTTCGCACCGTACTCGCCTTTCCTTTCTGTTCTCCTTCTCTCTCTCTCTTAACTCCTGAATTAAAAATGCTGGAGGGGCCCGAGAGCCACAGAGGAGTAATTAGAGTTTGTTGTTCTCCCTCTGTCCTCCCCTCTCTGTCCTCCCTGTCCTCCTCCTCTTCAGGCCAGTCACACAGTGGAGGGGAGGAGTTCACTAGCTCTGTGCAGCGGGGTGGGGCTCCGCTCGAAACCATTATGACCCTGCAAGCTGTTTTGTCCATGGGGGGGCAACTCATTAAATATGCAGCCTGGCTAACTCTGGGTCGTGTAGTGTGTGTGTGTGTGTGT
>NW_023339718.1:18091066-18092750 GCF_004916995.1 Morone saxatilis
TTTCCCGCTGCTGCTGTGTAGTGTGTGTGTGTGTGTGTGTGTGTGTGTGTGTGTGTGTGTGGCTGCCGTGTTAGTGGGGTCTCGTCCAACTCTGTGGCAGATGGCAGGCTCAAGTGAATGCAATGCAAGGGAGGGGGGAGGTGTGTGTGTGTGTGTGTGTGTGTGTGTGTGGTAGGGGGTTTCAGGCTTCTTACCTCAGCAGATGCTGGTTTAACGAGAAAGAGAGGGGCTTGTACACTGACAGCACCAGTGGGAATATACAGCGGGGTGGACAAAATAATAGAAACACCACAGCATAGAATGCAGTGAAATCCAACTACAGGCTGAAAAATTAGCATGAAGTTAAATCAACAATCAAGAGTGACAATCGCATGCTTAAAACTAGATGGGCCAGTGGAAAGATAAAAATTGAATAATGGATAGAATATTTTATCCGATGGTGTGACAGACAAAGACATCTAGAGAGCAGGGAAAGGGTTTTATGGAGGCTACTGTTTTTTCCAGGATAGTCTGGTGATCTGATCGCTTCAGAATGAGTGAACAAAGGAACTGGCTCAGGACAGATTTCACATGATGGGGTTTAAATTTGTAGTCTGATCTTCTTTGTTTTATTGATAAAATAATTGAGGGACTCTTCATTTTCTGTGGCAAACTTTGGAGGCAAAGCATTAAGCTTATCTTTTCTCAAAATTCTTTCTTCTTTCCTGCACTGTCTTTTAATGTGATCATTAAAGTAGTAAAACCGAACGTGTGTCTACCTGAAATGATAGTAATGGAGTAGGAGGAGCTATGTTGAGCGCCACTGGTTTTGGAAGTAAATGTCAATATGAGGTGACTGGCATGCTTACAACTGCATGAAACTCCTCTGGTTGAAACATTGGTACCAAATATGAAAAATTGCGTTTAAAGATTCCTGGGTCTTTGATAAAAAGTCAAAGAACTTAAGATAAGAAATGCACTATGATTCCCATGGTGTAATTCTATAACAAACAGCCAATTACAAAGCTCAATAATTACTTAAGTTACATGCACCACTAACAGCAGATACAAGCTAAATATTACTCTGTTGTGAAAGCTGACAATACAATCTGCAACCTAAATGAATTCACTTTAGGATTTTGGATCAGACTGGGTCAACTGCAACAAAAAATCATTTCGATTTGGTACGGCTGAGGCTCAAGAGTATTGTAGTATTTGCCACTTTGCAACTCTATAGTCCCTCATTGCACAGGAACTTGTGTGTACACAACTTTAGATGTATAATAATAATTGAATTCAGAAGTTGTTCTGTAAGCTGTGATGAATGGATAGTTTGGGGAATCATTTTACTGTTAGTTTTCTCTTCAAAATACATTTGGGCGTTTTGTTTACAACCTCGTGTTTCTTGCCTCATCAGACTTGATTTCAGCCATGTTGGCCAATGTTAGATATAATAAACAAGAATTATCTTTTAAGAAGGTTTTAATGCTTTTGTGTCTCGTGTGTGATTGCAGTGAAAATGATTTTTACAATCTCTTGCCACGTCTGTGCTAAAGCACGCTGGAAATCTTCCACAAATACAAACAATACAGGCTTTAAAATGTTTAGAGTGTAAAAATAAATGAATATAGGGTATAGAGTCTGAAAAACATCAAGCAGTAGCAGTCAGCGCTCCCTCTGCCAAAGCACCTCTCTCTCTCTCTCT
>NW_023339718.1:18092770-18097712 GCF_004916995.1 Morone saxatilis
TTCTCTTTCTCTTTCTCTTTCTCTCTGAGAGAATGACAAACATGATTTAGTGACGGACGAGGGGTTTGTCTGCCGTTATATATCTCTCTGTCTGTGCTCCTGCTCTCTTCATCGCGGAGTATCTTTACCCGACTTCGCTCCCTCTCCTAACATCAGTATCTCTCTCCTTCTTTCTCTCAGTATCTTTTCAGTGTGCGTTAACTCGGCTTCTCTGTGTCTGTGTCATATTACTCAGAGCGCACAGGATGCAGCTGCTGAGGCATGCTGACAAGAGAGTAGGAGATGATGCAGACTCCCCAGGCAGGAATCAGACTTATCACCAGAATAGATTCACATTTGATACTGATTCTCACATAGCCAGTCCATTTGAATCGAACCAGTGTCATTGAGTCAACAGTTGATGCACGGTTCCAGTGTGTTTTACAGTAGTTTGCATTTTACATGTCACAGGAATAGGACCTATTGCAGAGATGCTAATTGGTGGAGTAGATTTATATTTGACATTGATTTGTGCATGGTGAATCCATTTGAACCAATCCAGTGTCTCATGAGTGCCACCTGATACCAGTATGTTGTTGTGCATTAGGAGGCATTTAAAAGATAATACATATATATTTTAAGCACATTTATTTATAGAAGTTTATTTATGTAGTACTTATCAAAAGCAGTCCTACAAGGAAAATAGAAAAAATATACACACAAAGCCATATATGAATATGTGAGAAAAGTTAAACCATAAACATTTTGACCAAGTCATATACAAACACACTTACGTTCAAAGGTTTGGAATAACCTGCCAAAAAAGCTTAATTTGGTACAGTCAGGCAGCTGAAGGGACTATTTGAATGGTCTTTTGTGCTTTGTAAAAATAGAAGCCAAAAAAGTAATGTTTTGTATGAGGAGAACAAAACGCTGTACAATGGTTCAACCAGACTGACAACTAAAAGGGCAGAAAGAGACAAAGATTTCTCTGAGCAACAGTTAAATAAGAATATAATAAATCACTGGTCGTTGATAAAAACTAATTTGAAGGTCATCAAAATCTGTGCAGATTTTTCAGATGTCAAGTGCATAATAATGTGTTTAACAAGCTGGAATGAACATGTTGATTGTACAATTCTTAAAACTTCCAAATGAAAGTCGGGGGTTAGCCTACTCTAGGGCATTTGTTCTCAGATTGTTTCTCACCCCTTTAGAAACCGGAAAAAGATTATGTTTATAAAAGTTGTATGTATGGATGCTACTGTATGTTTCACTTGCAGTGGTTCAATAAAAAGTTCTTCACAAAAAAGAAACCGGAAAAGCCCCACCACCACACAAGGAAAAAAAAAGACACAGGTTGAATTTGGTGAAATAAAGGTCAACCAAGACAGTAGCATCTGCAAACTGCTGTTTCTTTATTTTCCCTGCATAAATCATATTTAATGCCCCTATCTGGAGCCAATGTTATGTTTGTCTGTTCTGGGCTACTGTAAAAATGTGGGGGTTAGCATGGCGGACTCCATGGAGGGTAGAAACAGGTTGCCAATGTACATTAAAAGGGGAATACATTCTCTTTCCTTGTTTTTTGTTACTAGCATAGTTGCTGCATTCTTTACAATGTGTGAATTGTGTTATGATTCATGCCTGTTGGTAAACCATTACAATAATCTAATCATGAGAAAATAAAAGAATGTATGATGACTTCAGTGTCTCTGAAGGTCTGGTGAACTGATTTTGGAAATATTCTTAAAATGTAAAAAAACAATTGGATGACCTTGCTAATACAACACACCCAGGGTTTTGACAGAATGCTTGGTGTTGTTGGGAAAAAAGGACAGTGTGATACAGAATACTCATAAGACTGCTAATTATTTGTTTGGGTGAAGACCTCATATGAAAACACAAGTTTTTCAGTAACATAGAGAGAGTTGTTTATAGCTTGAAGATCAAGCATTTTCCAATAGTCCAATGGGGTTTGAAATTCTTCATAAGTACTAAGATGTGTAGAACATCCCCAATGTCCCCCAAAACACTCAATTACTCAGCTAAAATACAAAATAAAAAACACCAAAGGAGTTTGAAAACTTTCACATGACAAAAGTGATGAAGAATAATTTTAACAGCAGAAAATAATGCACTATTACGGGGAGGTTGCCAAAATAGAAAAACAAAATTCTACTCCCTTCATTTATATATGTTTGCACAGTGGTACTAACCCTTAGAGGGATTATTCGAGAAAGCGTAATTAATATACAGTCCAAGAATGTCTTAGAAAGTAGCATCAGTGAATTGCAGTCTGTTGTCTGCGGTATCTTTTGTGGTAAAATAATAGCCTGCACAGGCTGTTGAGAGATCGTTGTAGAAGTTGAGGCCTATTAACTCTCTAGTAGTCTATGCTGCAGCAGTACTTGGAAGGGACTAGACTTGGTACAGTAGTACACTGCAGGTATATATTGGAAATATGGATGGATGCACAGTAGAGGCAACCTGACTGACAGGCCTCTGCAGGTTGCCTTCATTGTAGACTTCATGACAGCATAACTTAATTTTCACTAAAAAACAGCTCAATGTATTTATGATAGCTTGTCTTATCAGTTAAAGTGATGGATAGAAAAGGATTGCTGCTCCATTAAAGCAAGACTATGCACATTTGAAAGGAAAAATAACACAGTGAAAACTCTTAAGCAATAAAACACTGTCTCTCAATAGAATACACTCAGTAGTTTTTGCTTACTTGGTCTGGTATGATCAGTAGCTCAAGGTGGCTGATGTTATTTTAAGATTACAAATATATTTTAAGGTAACTATTGCTGTGGATGTTCCTGAATCAGTTCACTGACTCTATGACGCTTCTCTAGTTTTGCTACTGTTACCGTAGGATTTGCCATCCTATAACTGTCATTTTTAGCAAACGTTACATGGTATTAAGGTGTTATTGATAAATGCCAGTAACTCAGCAATTACTTCAAAAGGTGATATTTATTTCTTTAACAGCTCACTTTGACATCAATTTTTGTTTTGTTTTAATGACACTACTATCGATTATGTGAAACAATATGTTGCACTCGAGTGTTAACTTGTGATAGACGTTTAATGGCGCCTAAGCATGATGGGTAACAAAGCCTGTGTCTGAAAGCAGCTCGTCTCTCTGACTGGGGAGCTCAAAAGAGTCTTTGATATGTGACTCCAGACCATCTCTTTCTTTCTTGTTCTCATACACACTTCATGAAATGACGTATGGTTGTCTGCTTGTTTGGGGATATGAATCAGAGGATGGGTCTGCTCTGAATCCTCCTGTGTGCACACAAGTATGCTGTATATGTATTATTATTACTGCATGCGTTACTTTAGTGCATCAAAACCCCTAAAGGCATCAACACGAAAGCAAGGAAGATGAATCAACACATATCTGTGCGCAATCATTGCAGATTCATACCGTTTATTGTTTTACTCTCCATGTCAGGCAGGCAACATGAAGACAATATAAAGAGGAACTGAGAAAAAACATAAATAGAGAATAAACAATAGCAAGGGAAAAAAAGCGAGAAAGATAGCTTGGGTAAATGTGAGACTTTAAAAGCAGTTCCACCGAATCCACCAGCCTTTAATTTATTCAGCAAGACATTTTGAAGAATTGATTAATAAACATTAGCGCTGAAACAAAAATAATTTACACTTTGTCACAAGAAATAACATCTGATATTGTGATTCAGAGTCATTGCGGCACATTTTTAGTCTTTAAACATGCGTGTTGGTCTGTATAAGCCTGCCTGTGTGTATATATGTTTGTTTTCTGGCAGCAAGTATACCGTAGCTTCAACCTGGACCTAAAGCTGAACCCTCATCACAGTATAACCTTATATGGAAACCATCATAATAACAAACCTTAAGGAAGTGAGGAGCTCACTTTGGAGGATCTCTCTTGATGATATTCAGTCCCCATACAACAGAATACATGTGCACAAACTGCTTGCATGAGCAGTTACCTACCAATACAGGGCAAACACGTGGACATATATGGACATGCACATACAGTACATATGGAGACTCACACACATTGCGCCGGGGGGGGGGGGGGGGGGGTTAACAAGATGAATTCCTCCCAGAAGCTGCACAGCAACAGCAGCAGGCATTTTCCAAGATGAAAGCGACGACTGAGACGTTAACCCTTTACATTAGTTCGGGCTTCCAAGCTGCTGTGAATTTCCCCTCCCCAGGGGATCACATCTCCCAGCCTGTGGTTCACTCTCTGTGAGGAAATGCCAGCACACTGCCTTCACCTCCTTCCTGCAAACTGCTGGGCTTACTGAGAAGTCTCATATTCCTAAGTAGCCATATTTTTAACATTTAGTTACTACTCCAGTAATCATTTTCTAGTTTTTGGGGGAATAAACTTAGCATAAAATCTAAAGGGTCAATTTGTAAATGACAAATTCTGCACCAGGGGGAAGACTTCTTCCTGGTTCATTTTCCTTGCCCTCCAAGCCCAGACATTACCTTGCACCTTCGTCTGACCTTTTTATACGGGCCTTAATTTCATGGTATTTTTTTTTAAAAATTCAAATGACACTATACCTAGCCTTTGTTTTGATACATGCCACCCAAGGTCTCTGATCACCTGTAATAGGTATATCTTTGAATCCTCCATATTGGCAAGACAATTCTTTTCATTTCTCTACAAGAAGTGCAGCCCCGTGTGTTACTGGTGTCAGTCTTAGCAGTTTAGGAGCTGCACACCCGTATTTTAATTGATATGATGTTTAGACATTGCAGGATTTTCTGCATTAAAAAAAAATATATATCTAAAAACATAAAACAATAACTTTGCAACTACATTTTCTTTTTATTGCGTTTTGCTGGTAATAAATATTCTCAGATATATTACTGTCCTGACGCGTCAGTTTGTTTATTGTATACTCTTACTAACAATTCGGGGAAGATCTCTAAATATCAACGTCCT
>NW_023339718.1:18097812-18115945 GCF_004916995.1 Morone saxatilis
GGGGGGGGGGGGGGGGGGGGGGGGGGGTTAACATGATAATTCCTCCAGAGCTGCACAGCAACAGCAGCAGCATTTTCCAAGATGAAAGCGAAGAGCTGAGAGTTAACCCTTTACTTCGCTCAAAGCTGCTGTGAAATTTCCCCTCAGGGATCACATCTCCAGCCTGTGGTTCACCTCTGTGAGGAAAATGCCACACACTGCCTTCCTCCTGCAACTGCTGGCTACTGAGAAGTCTCATATCCTAAGTAGCATATTTTTAACATTTTATATATAGTCCAGTAATCATTTTCTAGTTTTGGGGGGAATAACTTAGCATACAAATCTAAAGGTCAATTGTAATGACAATCTGACAGGGGAAGACTTCTTCCTGGTCATTTTCTTGCCTCAAGCCAGACATTACCTTGCACTCCTCCTGACCTTTTATAGTCGCTTAACTTCATGGTATTTTTTTTAAAATTCAAATCACACTAGTATCCTTGTTTGATACATCACCCAGGTCTCTGATCACCTGTATAGGTATATCTTTGAATCCTCCATATTGCAGACATTCTTTCATTTCTCTACAGAAGTGCAGGTGTTACTGGTGTCAGTCTTAGAGTTTAGACTGCACACGTATTTAATTGATATATGTTAGACATTGCATATTTCTGCATTAAAAAAAATATATATCTAAAACATAAAACAATAACTTGCACTACATTTTCTTTTATTGGTTTGCTGTATAATATTTAATAATTATGTCCTGAGGTCATTTGTATTGTATACTCTACTAAAATCGGGAAGATCTCTATATTCAACGTCCTCAATTCATACTTTTACGTACATTTTATGACAAAAATGTAATAATGTACTGAAATTAAACATACCCATTTTGCAGATAATGTCATGTAATACAGAAGTATTTCAAGGCATGTTGATAAAGTGATTAAAAAGAGCACAGAAATAGATCCAGAGACTGAAAATAAAACACATTTCTGTATGTCACTAATTATATATCAGGACTTCTAAATTGAAAGTAGCACTAAAGTAGTTGAGTAAATCTTATTTCTAACTCCTTGACAATGCATTGACAATGACAGAGATAACAAACATATTTTTTTAAAGCTGTGCGCATAGACATAGATGTTCAATCCGCATCAGTAAAACATAAGGCAAGAGTGTAATATCTGTCATGCTGTAAAGAGACATTTTCTGCTCCAATGGCAGAGAAGGGTGAACCGATTTAGTTTGAGCTTTTTTTTTATGGCTGAATTAGTTTATTTCCATAATCATAACAGGGAAAAAAACATTAGCCCTTTTTGAAAGTTTACTGTCTTGTTCATGTATATAAATCTAGACTGAAGTAGAGCAGTATAGATCTGTTCTGCACCTGGTCGCACTTACTTTATGTTAAAATCGAGTGCACTGACATTTAGAAAGACTCATGGCATTTAAGTCTATTAACATAGTAAATTGTGTTGCTTGTTCACAAGGTGTGTGTGTGTGTGTTTATGTGTGTGTGTGCGCGCATGCTTGTCTTTTGTCAGTTTGCCAAGTGCAGACTCTGCAAGAATAAATCTAACAGATAGAGACACAAAGGCGGGGAATCATTATCAATGCATAAAACGTTTCTGAAATGTAAAGACGCTGATTTCTCCAGTAAAAAGTAAAATATTTTCTTAGTAGTTTGGTTGACAAAGACTCAGAGGGCCTGTCTTTTTTTTTACAGAAACTGTCAAGAATCACTAGTCTTTCAAACCTCATTAGGGGTTTCTTATCTGTATGAGCTTTGGCCCTGTAATGTTCTAGCTACCCTATTTGGGGATGTGAGTAACACATACAGGCAGATGCTGCCTCAAATACTTCAATGGACGATCAACTTTGTTTCTTAGGGCTGCTGCATAGCTCAACCTTGTTAAAAAGCATCGAAAGAAGATATTGTGCCCTTTTTTTCAACATTGAAGAAGCAGTACACAACAAGGTTAAAGCTGACTCACCTGGCTAAAAAAAGACAGAAACTTGCTTTGGTTTCCTATCATTTGTTTCATACAGAACAATGTTGTGTGTCAGACACATTGTTAGTGTGTCCAGCAGCGAGCAGCTTCATGTAATTTTGTATTTTATGAAAGAACCAACAGAAGAAAATGAAAATGAGATATAGAAAGGAGAAATAGTTATTATTTCCAGTAAAGAGGTGGGATTGAAATCAATACCACAGCCGTGCACAACATGACTGTAATAACAAGGGAAAGAAAGAGGAAACTATGAAAGAAGGAAGGAATAAAGAAACGAGAGTCGAGAATCTGTGAGTGACATTTTGAGATTGTCCATTTCAGGACACTGGGGCAGCCAAGGTTATTACATTTTATTGAATATCATATTCCAGCCCATGAATAGAAATCCTTTCTTGAGTCTTGGCCAAGGGGAATTGAATTATATGTAGGCACATAATGTACAACATTGAATAAACTCATAATAGACGAGAGAGAAAGTGAAACACTCCTTTGTCCTCTACAGGCTCTACATGAAATGGACGGTAGTAAATCTTACAGACAGTCAGAGATGACCTATTCCTTTGAGCGATTCATTACCAATGAGTGTGGTGGCTGAGAGAGAGGGTCGGCTCGCTCATTACGACCTATTAGATCTTCACAAACCAGGGATGTCCCTCGACATGAAAAAGATATGAGCCAACTTTTAACTTAGAATTTTCTGGTCCGCATTATAGAGGCTCCACACTGAAGGAGAAACACCAACAAAGAAGTTAGATTTAGTTCATAATGTAATGTTGTTTTTCTGTTTTTTAGTCTATTTGCATTAATACTAAACTGAATACTTTGACTTAACAGATCTGCATGTTTTGCGTTTGTCAATTCATCGTAATTGAAAATACAGAATAGCCCAGAACGGACAAACGTTTTTCATGAGTGTCGTGGCCACCATTGTTTCTCCTATGTGTTTGGAAGAGGAGGGTGAAGCGAATGGAGTTGCACCAACACTGTAAATGCCACAAAATCCTACACAGTGGACCTAAAGGGCCAATCACACAGAGACACATTGCTCTAAATGAATCGCCTGCAAAACCATTATTTTTCTATGCGCCTAGCGTGCAGTTTACTCTTGTGCCACACTTGGCCGTTTAGGAATATGTTCAACTTTTCAGGGCATGGTGGGGAGTCACTGGTAACTATGTGGACTAAATAGCTAGCTAACAGTTAGACTAAGAGAACTATGGGGCAGGGCTGTAGTTGGGGTAAACCCTAGTAACCTCAGTTATCCACCTCTTTGAAATTAATCCAAAGTTTAGTCATCCAGAGCCTGACATCAGCTTGAATTAATTTCTTTTGTTAATCATATATGATTGCAGATAGAGACCCACAGGTGCAGCCGCTGTTCCTGATGAATGATGAAGACTTTCACCCAGAAGACATTTTCATATCCCGTTTGAAACCAAAAGTCACCGTTGATTTCTTTAATTTAAAGTGTTCCTAAAACATAACCAAGACGTTGTGCTAAAACCAAACCAAAGTGCAACTGTGTCACAATTTACAACACTAACCGGATGTTGCATATTAATTCTTGCTAAAATGCCACTAAGGGGCAAATACAGCATTGTATTTTGAAGCCACCGAACAAGCAGACGAGCTGGGAGTGACAACGAGGCATAAAATGGACGGATGATTAACTGAAAGTTCATTTAGGTTTTTGCTAAAACCAATTGCCTATTATGAGACAATTAGCTTCTTAGCTACTGTAGCTAACAGTAATGACAGTGTTTGCTACAGGTCTGATGGTTCTGAGTGAAAAGGATTTAACAGCTTCCTGCAAGCACAACCCACTGTCACATCAATCAAACTTTCAGTTTACAGGTCTGTAACGTCTCCTGACAGCCCGCCATTAGGTAGAAACATTTTATAAACGCATGAATTAATTTATGACTTTTTATCATAAGATCTTTTGTTAAGGAAAATTAATTCAATGCTTTTAAAGACTTTTTTAAACTTGTAGATACCCATCAGATGTATATGTACACAGATTCCTACATATCTGAAAATCATCGCTTTTTAGTGGAGCACTTCATGGCAGAGCAGAGTTATTTCAAAAAGGATGGTACAACATCAAAAGTTGCACTCAAGGTTAACAGCGCAAATCGTGTGTCTGAGCATGTCTAAGTTGAACTTCACGCAACAGATTTGGACGTTGTACTTCGCCACAAGTGCGCAAATCCACTGAATGCAGCATTTCCACTAAATGTAATAATATTCACCTCCAGTTACAGTGGCTGTTTTGGAAGTCACTGACTTTTTTTTGTTGTTTTTTATTGTGCCTTTAACATACAGTATGAACTGTAACTTACACCTTCTTACATAGAGCAAACCAACACTCATATATGATGGAAGTTTGTAAGAGCCCGAACATAAATGATATGACAGTTTTGAATATACAGTGGCTAAAAAAGTCATAATCATAATAAGATCAGTGGTGCTTCGGGGATAGACAGATAATTATTGCCACATCCAACTGGAATGTGCCATGAGGAAGCACAATCACTCATAATGACAGTGGGCTGAAATCCTTCTCAGTCTTAAATCGCACTGAGGCAAAGGCCTCATTAAATATGCATACACACCCCAGAGTTGGCATATTGGAAAATCTGAAAAATCCTACATAATAGGCTGACGCCTTTTCTTTTTCCCCTGGCAGCAAATTTAACTCCACAGTCAAAAAAACTCCCAGGAGCATCTTATTTACTTTAGATCCCCACATACTGGCACACAGAGGACATTCAGACAATGGGCTTCAGCCTCAGCTTTGTCTTATAGTGACTGACTGTCAGCCTTATTGGTCTACTTTTTTCCCCCAAGTATGCTACATCTTTGTAACTGGACCCCTGAAGCGGTCATAGTGTTCATTATTAAAATGCAAACTTATCAAAGTCAACTCCTCATCACTTAAATTAAATCATTTCAAGGCTGACTGGCTCCCACGTCTCAGCCTCCTCCTCCATTTTTCATTTTCGCTCTGTGCCCATCCTCATTTCAGGAAGATGATCTGCCATTCATGTGAAATTGCCACCATTTGCATAACCGATGCAGGGGTAAGGGTGCAAACTATGGCGCTGTTGATGTCACCAATGCAATCGGAGATGGTAGCGGAGGAATTAATTGGCCCGCCGCATTACTTCCTTCCCTCCGCCCCACTCTCACCTCTGCCGTCGCTTCTTGACACGAAATGTCACGCAATGACAAGCGATTCCAAAACTATGACACCTTTAAGGTTCACACAAGGTGAAAGACAAGTTTAGAAACTTTCTGGGAAAGTTACATCAGAGAACAGTTACTTTGTTGAGAGTCTGAAATGTTTGGTTTTAGCTGCTTTGGCCCTTTTCAATCAGTGAAAGGAAACATTTCAAACAGCCACAAAATGTCTACATTAAGAATTTATGCTACTAAACCTCTTATGATTCCAGTTAAGCAGTCCTAACACTTTAGCCTCATTATGTTATTATCCCTGTTTTCAATATTCAGTCATAAATAATGAATCCATTTTGCCTTGTGTTTTACCGTTCTTATATGAACATAAAAATGTTCCCACTGGCCAGGATTAATTTTTGCTGCAAGCTTTTTTAAAGCGATAATGTAATTTTTACTGCCTTTTAGCTGTAAAATGACTGTATTATATCTGAGGGGTTGACAGGGTTGTTGATCAATACCAGTGTCTCCCAATTTTAAGACACTCCCAGCATATAACAGCTAGTCATTAGTGCAGTTATAGCCGCTCTAGGGAAAATTTTAATGTAGCAAGGACACACAGTGTCACAGACAGTGAAGCACCCTTCACAATTTAGTATTATTACAGAGACAAAGTATTTTAAATGAGGTTACAGTTAACATTTACAACATTTCTGTTCTTTAGATAGAAGCTCTGTTATACTCAACATGCATTATTGGAACTGACTTTAACAATGTTTGTTTAAGACACATAACACAATTTCTTGATAGTTAAGTTTAAATTCTAGCTTCTGCTCACATTTGCCATTTTTCACCAACGTGTCGGCTACAGCTGCCTTGTTGAGCTTCCAGACAAATTTCAGTAGCATACACTCCCTAATGCCACATCAGATGAACACAGATCACATATGTCAAGCAACAAGCGGATTCTTGAGCAGTGGAAGACGTTACCATGTCAAGGTCACCATCAAGGTCAAAGAGTAACAGTGTAGCAGGTAGAGAGCTGTGCAGAGGCTACAGACTGTTGTTCAAAGCTCATCTTCCCAGTGTGCTACTTCCAAGTGTGAGTGTTATTCCCTATGACGTTCCAGTGGCACATCCCACTGAGAACTGATTAGGACAAATGGAGCTGACAGGTTTGTCGCTGTTCATGGAGTGAGAGAGACATGCTAGGAAGTAGAGTAGAAATGTCCTGTTCTGTCAAGGCAGCTCACACTGAGAGGAGTTGGGAGATATGATCCTCTTTTAGACTATTTGATAGTACCATTTATTGTATAAATGTCTTGGCCATCGGCACCTTATAACAGCCCCAAATGACAAAGAACAAAACATATTTGTTTGTCTTTGTCATCAAGAAGCAGATATAATGACTTCAGCAAAGTTTAGGTCTACCATGCAATTTTAAGTCTGCAGACTACAGAAAATCATTAAAGAAAGTTATCACTTTTACATGGCATCAGCATACTGTCCAAACACCACAAGATTGGTGTTTCTGTTGCTCTGGTTTCTGGAAATGGATCATTTCTTTCCTTAATTAAGTTTAGCCTTGTGAACAGCTCAGTCATTAGACATGAATGTGGTCAGTGTAAGCAATTCGGTAGCTAGTGATGCAGAACAATTCTGCCTTTTCTGCATTCCTGAAATGCAGAAAAGGTAATGAGTAGTTATTGATAAATGTATCAATGATATTTTGTGGTAAGATAAGTTGGGCCTATGTTGCTGGTTTTAGCTATGCTAGCAGGACGGCTACATGGAGAGCAGTGACGGTTGGTCCCCCACTTTGGTCCAGACTCAAACAATTCGACAATTATTGAATTAATTGCTTTGAAATTGTGTACAGACATTAGTGGTTCCCCGATAATGAATCTTAACAACTTAGACTTTTCTTCCAGCGTCACCATGCAGTTCACATTTATAGTTTTGAGTGAAATCTCTTAACAATTATTGACCATGAAATGTGGTACAGACATTCATTTCCCCCACATAATTAATTATAATAACTTTGGTGATTCCTTATCGTTTGCCCTAGCACATCATCAGGTCAAAATCTTCATTTGACCATGCACTATGGCAAACATATAAGCATGTAAGCATTGTTGTTGGTAGCGTGTTGCCGGGCAAGCATTAGCACATCAACATGCTAGCATGGCTGTAGAATCTTAGTCTTGTTAAGATATAAATGATCCCTTTTCTTATGTAATTATGTATTCTCTGTGTTTTAAATTGAGGGGACGTATTTCCAACATGGTCTTGAGATGTCAGAATCCAAGAACAGTAACATGTTTGTCCTGTAAATCCATAAATAATAAAATAATCAATTCAATTTTGTGACATCAGCGATGCAAGTCGTCCACAATCCAAGTTTAATTAACTTTGCAGCCTTCAAAGTCAGCCTTATTCCTCTTCATGGAGTTATGGTATTCAGAAAATCATTTGCTATAGGCCGCCTTCATGAAATGAATCACAAACTCATTCATTCATGACAGATTTGCTCTGACAAGCACAGTACAAGTCACCGGGTGTGTCGGAGTGAATATTTAGAAATTGAAACGTGAGAGTTTGGTAGCGTAAATGCTGCTGATATATTACATATTTTCAGATAAAACCTCTTGTTTAAGAAATCCCATTAAAAAGACTTATTTATTATAACATTGGGTTAAAATCTGCAATAAAATACAGCTTTTTTTACCTGCTGTGGTGGAAATTTGTCTTTGACCATACCTTGACAGTAAAACTAAGATATCTACCAGCTTCAGACTGCTTTATAAAGATACGGACACTGCATGTACCGTTGAATTTGTCCACTAATTAAATTTATCTGGCAGGGATCGGGGTGATCTGGGGATATTCTGCCTAATTATAAGAAATATAATTAATGTCTCTGCCATATGAGCTCATTTCAGTGGCTTCCTATCACTTTTCATAGAAGCGAATGCAGACTTTTTTCAGTTTTGCATCAATGAAAGAATTGGTTATCGCACTTGCCCTGATTCATTTGGAAAACATGAAAGCCTGTCAGATAGCCACATAATTAAACGGTTATTTTGGGGCATTCAATTTAAACTTGGGCTCAGCAGTGCCCTTGTAGGAGAAATAGGATTGCTTTGTCTCAGCACTCTCTTTGACTCTGAAGACAGTTTAAGGAAATCTAGTGGCTATAAAACACCCGATCTGACTACAACAGGAGGCTCAGAATTAATGATTTGCCTTTGATCTGGCCAGGGCGATGCATGAGTGCCTTTTGTCCTCATCAAAATGAGTTCTTTCTGTGGAATACTGCTAAATTATTAAGGCAGTGCTAGAAGTTTGACTTTTTGATTTAGCTTTTCTTGCATTGCATCGAAGGAACTTTTGGCAAAGAATTCTTTTTAGAATAGAACAAATCTGAACTTGTTTGTTAATCCCGATGCCTCATAGACTGGAGTTGCAGAACATCTGCCTGATCTCATCATCTTCCACATTAACCTACATCTATATTTGGATATTATTTCAGAACTTAGCAGCAGAATACAGCACAGTACATTAGGCTTATATCATGTGATGGACATCGAGCTGCCGGCTACAATTTGACCGCTGGACGCCCTCATCTTGTTTTATTTATTCAGTCAAGGTATAGGGGGGAGTTCGGCCTATCAAGTGATGATTTGCGTAAACAAATAGATCTTGACTGGTGGCATAATCCTTCTCATGATGGCCAAAGGGAAAACTTAATGCACTGAGATATCAACGTCAAAGTCAAAAAGCAGAATAGAGTCTATTTTTAATCCACTTATCTGAGTCCTTGATTTTCTGCACATTTGCCTCGTTATTCAACCTTTTGAAATGCGGCACTTTTGAAATACAGGTGGTGCACATGAATCAAAGCCACTGTATGTGTGTGTTGATAAAAAAACATTTTGCTTAAACTCATTCTGCATAATAACTATCCAGCAGACATATATTCCGGTGGGGTAATAAGTCGGAATTTCTCGGATGTAGAGATGTTTGAGGGAAAGAGAGTTGGCTTGTTGACTTTCCTCTCCTCCTCTTCAAGAAAATCTCTCAGCACTTCGAGTGATGGACATATTTACTCCTTCTCCAGCAAAGTCCTCCACCATCCCTCTCTCCATCTGTTGCTGCCCTTAACGACACCTCATCCTGTTAAGAATGGGCAGAGAGAGGCAGGAGATTAGGGGCTAATATGGTATTGGAAAGGAGGAATAATCTCACAGACACCCTATCTTTTCTCATAAACTCTGAGGCGAGAGGACAGTCCTCCAGCCTGACTGACAACCGCCAAGGTTAGGGTACGTCAGATTGGAGGAGTCAAGTCTAAAAGCCAGTTAGCAACGTACCGTCTTAGCCCTCAGGTCATCATTTTGGATGACTGCCTGTGCTATCAGCTCTAATCCTAGCCTAAAGCCCCGTTCCCCATTTCCACAGGACTGATATTTCTCAGAAATGTGAGATGGCTTTGGAATAGTTTCAAAATGTATGGTGATTTTCTGTGCAAATCTACAAAGTCTAATCTATCTAGTTTGTAAAGTAAAAAATTTGAGGGCAAATTTTTGACTGTGTTTAGAAGAAAGACAAAGGTTTCCTACTAATTCATTGCAAATCAGATTCTGCAGTAGTTTCTTTTTTTAATGAATGTATCTCCCAAGTTGCAAAATATTTATATTGAACATATCTACAAAAACATTGTATATCATATTTTGGAGTCAATACAGTCATGAAAAATGTTAGTTTTGAGTTGAAAGCTGCAATTTATTGTGCAGACACTGAGCGAATCTGAAATGTCATGTACATGAGAAACCCAGTTTTCATAACTGGGCTAAGTTATTAGAACAACCTTGTTAACAGCAATATACATGCTGGTTTAACCCTTGTTTGCATGCAACTGGGTTTCTAACAGGGATTTTACAAGGAAAACAACGTGGAAGTAGAATGGTGGGAGGAATTAGAGCAGCACATCTATCTATCAAAAATAAATAAATGCAAAGTCTTACTTGAGTTGAAACTGACACTAAAATTAAAAAATAGTCTCTTACAGTAGAAAGAAATGAAAATGGTTCAAAATTTGATCCTGTGTAGGGGAGAAATTTGTTTTAATTACTGACCTGCAGTATGTAAAGATACACCTTTACAGTAATCATGATCTGCATTTTCCTGTGATAACCAAATTGGTAAGGTAAGATTTTAAGTTTTATTACATTAAATCACAAAGCTACAACTTCAATATTTAGACTTTTATAGCCAGGAATACAGAGGGTCATTCGTTAATTGCATGATGTTCCCAACGTATGGTACTGTAGTGGCCCCATGTGAATAAGACTTAAGTCACTTTTCATCAGGCCCTTTTCTATTTTTCCTAATCTGCTTCCACTGGAAACACTGCAGGATCAGACTCACCTTCTTTTAAACTCCAGTTCCCCTGAGAACGGAGAGTAGACCACCCACTCCGGAGTCACTTTTACCTTGTCCTTCCCTCGCTATTATTTCCTCTCCGAAAATGGGCTTATAGGATTTCTGTGACAAAAGGGAGAGATTCAAAGTTTACACCTGTACACTCTTCTCAGACACTGCTGGTCTTGTGTTCACGCAGAGAAGTATTGACAGCAAAATTACAGAAAACATGTTGTCAACACGCTGACGACATTTAAAGCAGCTGACAGGCTTTGCGCCAGATGCCTCATACATGCCTTAAGGGATTATTTATGAACATATCTTATTTCCCAATACGTCCTGCACAGTGGATAAAGATATGAAATATGCAATTTATAATATTACGCCTGTTTACCTATGTTATGAAGCAGTGATGTTTTTCATAGAGCTCCTCAAAATAGATGCAAATTCAGTTCAGTGTGCCTACACATGTCATTGATGGAATCTGTTTTCACCTTGAGAATGAACACATTAGAAATGGAGAAATATTGTACGAAGGGACTAGAGGGGTAGTAGGGGGGCACATGGCCTAAAACAAAGCAAAACTCTTAAAAGTTAATATACTTTTAAGAAATAAAGCATTAACCTTCAGAGAAAAGGAGCACAGGGGCTATTTCATACAGTAAATGTCATATATTAATTCAGTGGGGCTGTTGTTTAGGCCAGTCTATTAATTTAATTAATCACAACACAATATGCACCCAGAATTTGGTGGCTTACCACCTTGCTTAACCTCCAAAAACATGAAACATTCACCACCCAAAAAGTGCGTCCAGAAATAGCTGTTTCTAACAGTATTATAGTGTTCAAGGATAGATGTAAATTTATGAAAATACTGATTTATATTTATATTTAATTATAAAATCATCCCACAGTGGGTGAAGTTTGTTTTATAGGCATCAGTTGAAATGGCCGGACAGCTGTGAACCCAACAAACTAAATTTATTTTAGTTCTACACAAGCTACAAGTAATAAGCAACAATACAAGACCGTATGTGCATGTCACTTAACAGTTTATACCACTTGTTATATCCACATTGATACAGTACAATATGTGCAGCCTGACTACGCTGCATGGTGAATCCTTTAAATACCACCTTTGACTTTGAGGGGGATTATCCTTTAATAAGGTTTAAGCCAAATATAAGAAGACTCTTTAATTAAGCCAATCATTTCAAGGCATGTGGCTGTGATGGTTTTCAATTAAATGTCATTACGGTTTTCTGTTTGTCACAACAGCCTTCGACCATGAATAAAGACAAAGCAAAGACAGTGTTCTGTAGTTTAGTGGACATTTACATGACTGGCCAAAAACTACACTTACAGCACAGCAAACAGGTGGAATGACAGAAAACATTTGTAGTTGCATCAGTATGTGAAATAAATTAAATATTAATAATAATAATGTAAGTAAAAATCTAAGCTGGAGCAGGTAACATTTCTTCTGCGTTTAAACGTATTTAAAGAAGGACATATATTCTTGAAGAAGCATGAGGGAGCCTATTTGTGACTTTTATTTACTCTCATTGTTTCCTCTTAAGAAACAGAGGTTACATAGCTAAATAAATCCCCTCAGGACCTTGACGGCTTTTGCCTGCCCACACATTAAAGATAATGGAATAATTCACTTGCCCTTGAGCCCTTTGCCGTGCATCCATACAGAACTTCTTATTGGGTCGCCAGCAAATTGAATGAACCTCCTTTCCATAAAAAGGTAATGGACTCTCTCAGATAGCCCTCTAAATAACACAGACGGTAGGGGAGGTGAGATGAACCAATTTATTATCTGACTTTGAAGGAGGTGCATACAGAGGCGAAGGTCACTCTCTCATTGATCACCAGTTCCCCTGTAGGGAAATGGTAATTATGTGTACTAACATGGACTGAGGTCACCTCCAGCCATCGGCAGGAAGGGTTAGAAACCCTCGAGGGAGGAAGTAGAGCCGTGTTGTGGAACATTATTGTTTAAACATTGATTAAAACTGCTGTGTGTCACTAAACTTGTTTGGTTTTATGGTGATGTGAAAGTCTTATGAAGCTTTTATGAACAACTGTGAAGCACGTCCAGAATTTATAGCAACATGTTTTTCAAAGACTACCTTTAAATTTAAAATGAAGTGATAGCCAAAATATCCTGTTCAAACAGATGCATTGTTACTGACAGAAGATTTCAGATGTATAAAGGTATTTGATTTAAAAAAAAAAATCACATTCAAAATTTTAATATATGATAGACATATCGTTTCCAGGTAGGGCAAGAAGGACAAGACATTAGATAGTTTGGAGAGCTAATTTCTTAATCAAAGCTCTTTTAAATAAATATAAAAAAAACTTAGCTTTCAGTTCTAAAAGCAAACAGTTCCACGTTTTCTGTTTGTGCTCTGTGTACGGTGAAGAGGGATTTCAAATGTACAATATAAATAATGTAAAACCTGCATTAACATGCTGGTTATGCAAACCTAGTCACACCAACCTAAATCATGATGTTAATCTCTCAATTAACTAAGAGGCCAGATAGGTAGTAAAATTTCCATCTGGCATCTGCTTCAGCTGGTATAGCCTAAAGGAGGAAAAAAATAAAATATGGAGGATAATGATGAATGAGCCCACAGAGCTGCAAATAATTTTTACGTTTTTTAAGTTTTGTTTCATCAATTAATCTGTGGTTAATTTCTTGATCAATCAATAAATCGTTTGGTCTATACGTTTTCAGACAATAGTTAAAAGAGTCCATTACATTCTCCAGAGATCAAGAGCAGAACTCAAAGACATTCAGCCTACTATCACAAAAAGAAGAAGAGAAGGTGTTTCTGCCTGAAAAATGTAAATAGATTATCAGAATTATTTTTTTTTTTAAATTAATTTATTGACTAATCATTTCAGCTCATCAACATTTCAAGCAAATCTTTCCATTTATTTCTATAACCTTCAGAAAAGTGAACAGCAAAAAGTATTCGTAAAATAAAATTTTAAAAATCATTGTAGACAATTAAGATATGCCTGATGTATGCCAGAGTTAAAGTCCAGGTGAACAATCCAAAATAACAACCCAGGCAGTGGCAAAATAAAACTTTCACTATCTAGGGCAACCTTAGAAGAGTACAAGGAGTACCTCTCTGAAAGAGAAGTTAAGGGTAAAAACTGTCGCAGTTGATAGGGATGAGTTTCGCTGGCTGTTTTTAGACCCTTTAGAAAAACATAGACCCTCAAAGATCACTGGGCCAACATGCCACCTCTGATTACAGCACATTGTGTAGGCTGATCTGCCTCTGTATTTTACAGGCTAACAGCATTTCTGTCTCAAAATCAGATCAAGTCTACCCGAGACAGCCAGCGGCACCCACACTGATTAGCACCGTGGGGGGAGAGGTGGGTGAGGAAGGGGAAGTCAGCAGGTGTCTTGATTGCTCCCGGTAGTCGTCACATTCTGTATGCCCTGCTCCATTTTTAAGATGATTATTTAAAATGTGAATGCCAGGGTGCATAGCTAATAAGTCTCCTTTGTGACGCTTGTAACAGACACCTGCACCCACTCCTATGTACATATACAAACATGCACGGTCATGTAGAGTGGGCAGCATGGTAATGTTAGTCAATAAACCCCTGTCTGCAGTTCTTCAAATGGCATTGTGTGTGAGTTGACGAAGTGAAGTGTTAGGAAGTAATAGAGATGATGCAAAGACTGCTGCCAAAGACAACATTCAAAATTGTTTTTTTGAAGACACTGGAGTGAGATATGAGTGGAGATAGGCCTATGCTATAGGGATAAAACAATGTGAGGGACACAGCATGCAATGAAGTGAACGGAGAAGAAAAAGGCAGAGAGATTGAGAAATAGAGATCACGCTGATGATATGACATCCATGGCCCATGTAAAAGCCCACAGGGTGTAGCAACAGAGATGGGAGGAGGCCCTGACTTTGATACACCACAAACAGTGGGTGGTACAGGGACTGTGGAGCTCAAAAATCGAGACTTAGCTTCTTGGACGAGAATCGGATAGGCAGAGACAGAAGGTTAAAGCAGCACAGGAATAAAGACAAAACAAGCCTGGAGGACAGTGGGGAATTAGCTGGCAGGAGACTGTATATGACGGCATCCACTAAGGTACATTTATAGCATCAAAATGGTGGTAGATCTGCTGGATCTGTCGGATGCTGTGTCTCCATCTGCCCCGCGCGCCACACCTGGTAGGTGGCAAGGACGGAGCAGAGATAAGAACATGAGGAAGAATCATGAGGGATAGTTTACCTGTTCATGTCCCAGCTCCAAAAAACAGCATGATATGACAGAGTGCATAGTGTGAAAACTGTAATGAGCGCAGGTGAGGGGAAAAAGGACAGGTGTCAGGTGATTCAAGTTGGTGTGAAACCTTAAAAAATAGATTTATGATACTATTTCTGTCTTATGTTGTGCAGCTAATCTCGGTAATGGTGTTATGTAACTTTAGTTTTTTTGGTGCTTTTCTACTTAAAAGAAAAAGTTTCTTGGTTTAAAAAAAGTTGTCTTTGCGTCTATTTTGCTCCCGTAGACAGGCAGCTCAATTTTTGGTATAATTTAGAATAAATTGAATTCCATGAATCCAATCATCAACCTCACTGTTAGCCGTTTTCTGGCAGCAACGTCATTTATTATAAACATGCCTATTTGTAAGTTATATGAGATAGTGTAGACTGACGTGAGAGGTAAGAGTGAAAACACACTGTTATCTAGGAATCCAGATGTTACTTGTGACATGATTTGAAGCCTCGCCCCTCCCTGCCAGGTTGCGTATTGATTCTCAGAGGGCACATCAATCAACAGGCGGGAAAAAGAGGAAATGAGATTGTCTTTATTCTAAATTCTGGTCCACTTTCTATTCTACTGACAGTGATTATCTAATGAACAGATACTGTCAAACATGGTCATAAGTGGGCCTTCGTGAATAATTCACATGGCTATTTTGCATAGGAAAGGGCGTTACAGATGAGGATGAGGTTAAAGAAAAAAGAGAGGGAGATGGAAAGTCTAAGGTAATAGAACATGTTGGTCCATTCTGAACACGTTCTCTAATTACCAGCATATATCCAGATCTTGTCAGGAGTTCCCTCACTCTCTCTCCCACACCAAGTTGTCGATTGGCCCATTGAGTTTCATTCTGCCTGTCATGGCCGGCTGCAAACCTGATATGTTTACTGACACAAATTAGTGTGGAACTCTAGCAGCTCATTAAGGCAGAGGGGGGTACTGAAATAGCGAATTGTAGGGTCCCAATCTGCTCCCCCATCGAAGTCTGTGCACCCAGACAGGTATGTGGAGAAACCCTTAAGTTAATGCTAGGAATTATTCCCATAGAGCAACAGGGAAACGTGATGGTGGATAATTGGAGGCAGAAGTGGGAAAAGGCAGCTCAGAGGGTCCTTAATGCAAAGTGGTTTGGCTGCTGGTCTGTCAACACAGATATTAAATTAGATTCACTGTCATGGAAAAAAGTTATTTACAGTTTTCTTTGCAGTTGCTGGTAAATATTACTTGTTTAATTGGCTGATTAAGCTTCAGCCAGATGGCATTTTTATTTTCTGTCTGTGTTCTCAATTAATTGGGGGAGGTGTGCTGCAAAAGGTGAGAATGTTTGTTCAGTTTCTTTGAATGTTTTTGAGCCCCAAAACTCACTTCTAAGTGGAGCAACTGAAAACGTCCCATCTTGAACCCATCTGTCAGCTGCTGTATGAGTGAGTAAATTAGACTTCTTTGGGGAAAAGTAAGACCCCTTTCACAGCATAGACTTGCAGGCCTATTTCCCACTTTTTTTTGGAAAGGCTTTGTCTTCTTCTTTGGTCAAACTCTTGCAGGAACACCCTCTGCCAATCATCCGCAGGCTTTTTTCTCAGCAGTTTCCTCCTGGTGCGCCGTTCATCTCTGGTGTCATAGTTGTGGTAATTAAAGACAGTGCGCTATGATTATTGCTCACTGCACTCCACATACATTAGCATCTGCAGAAGGCTCTTCAGTAATCTCCTTCACACAGGAAGAAGTGCAGTGAGGAAGTGCGCCTCACAAGCAGCTAATTAAACCCAACTATGCCCGCTTCCCTCCCTCCGCCTTCACACAAAGAACCCTCTAATCACCTCTAACTCGATTTGGAAGCAAGTAATTGATGCACATATAAGGTTTATGATGCGTGGAAGAGGAGAAACACTACCAGTTTAGATGTTAACAATCTTGGCTAAAAGAACCATGTGACACCAGAGTTATTTTTCTCCCAAATGCTTCTGAAATTGCGTTGTTGATTCTGACCACAAAGGATGTAGCGGCGATGATGACAGTGATGATGATGATGATGATGGCAGCACCAGAGTGTTGGTATTCATAGGCTAATCAACAGTCAGGCAAGCTTTGTTGTGCTTGTTGCTGTTTGCTGTGGGTCCAGTCGTTACGCCCATGTGAAAATCCCTTTTCTCTGCTGTTGGAGCTGAACTGCTGCTGATTACTCTGTTGGCTTTGGCTGCACGCTCTACACTGGAATAGACTTCGCCTAACATTTTGCTTCTCAGGCAAAAGCGGCTTGTGACGGGAATGAAATGTAAAACAGCAGATATAGGGAATAGTGCCATTTTTTTTAGAGCCTTCGGCTTTAGCCTCTAATTCACAGGGACGTGGTGCTGCTGCCCTAACGCTGACATGAGCTCACACTGGCAAAATATTACCAGGCAGACAGCAGTGACACATACATGAGACCATATCTGACATCTCACCATCAAATAAGACATTTTCTACTCAAATCACACACTCTGTGCATTTGCAGCATGTCAGATGAAGACGTTATTCAAATGTTGACATTCCTCAACATTCCCAATCCTACAAGTTGCCCTCCTCTCAGCTTGTAGTGACTTCTTTAATGAGAAACTGCACTAGAAACTCTCGTGAATCTGAGTGCTAGCCCTGGGATTTAATTAGAGCTCTACAGAGAGTAGGCAAATAGAATGAAATCCAGCAGGTTTACCCAAGTCAAATGAAGCCTTTAGGCCATGATTCACTGGAAAAAAAAATATTATAATTTTCTTTCCAAAAGGGTTCATCTTCCATGTTACAGTCCTAATTTACATAACGCTGGAGAGGAACATCTAGAGATATTTTAATATATATTTTAATAAGATGTTCTGCTTTTATACTAAAACTCAGAAACCAGTGTTGGGAAAAGACGATTTACTGACTCTCTGATTTTCTGATATTTTTATGGTAACATTTACTTTTTTTTAAGTTATTACTTTGTTAATCCTGAATTTCTTACTTTTATTTTTCTTCATTAATGTGTGATTAATTAATGTTGATGCAGTATAATTTTTTCCTCAAAAAGAAATTGTTTGCCTAATGTCAAACAACTTAATGAAAGAGCAATATTTTTGTGTTTACTGTAATTGGACTATTTTTGTAATGCCTGTCTTTTGGGTATTTTAAGCCATAACATGATGACCACTGACTGGTGAGGTCAGTATGTGGGATATATTAGACAGCAAGTG
>NW_023339718.1:18116045-18139360 GCF_004916995.1 Morone saxatilis
TATTGGAGGGGACACGTCCCCCCCTCCCCCCGGTTCCTATGCCTTTGCGAACAGTCAACAGGTAAGCTAAGGTATTGATAATTTCGTTGTTAAACAGTTTTGCTGGCTGAGCCAACAGGCTGACGGTTCTCCAAAAATTACTACTTTATTCTCGTAATATTATGACTTTATTCTTGTAATGTTACAACTTTATTCTCGTAATGTTACGACTTTATTCTCGTAGACCTAATATTATGACTTTATTCTCGTTATATTAAGACTTTATTCTCGTAATGTTAAGACTTTATTCTCGTAGACCTAATATTATGACTTTATTCTCGAAATATTATGACTTTATTCTCGTAATTTCCGCCCCAAAAAATATAATTTTTCTCTTAGTATGGCCTTAATACTCCGACATATAGAGCCCTGGTCCAATATGTTGGACAAAAGTGATGTAAAAACTTGAAGCCACCAGTGCATATCCACTGAGAATGGACTTTACAGTAAAATAGGAATCTTGTGTCCAGCAGGAACATTTTTGTTCAGGAACACTGAACCACATTTGCATATTCATAGATTCTAGAATTTTTAATAAGCTGACGGAATAAATGTCTTTTTAAAAATTTTAATGTGTAAATTATATTTTGTCTTAATACATGTCTGGCAGCGATCTTTAAGCACCCTTTTCCACTTTGTCTGTATGTTGCTTGGCAACCGTTTGGCTAAATGCTGAATGTTGTTTGGCAGAAGAACAATCATTTGCTATCAATAAATGTTTTTATTTTTTGTTGCAGGTTTTGTGATTTCATTGCCCACAGTCAGTCGCTGGTTTGCTGCTGAGACTTGTTTTAGCTTTGACTTGTTCATAGAGTTGAGAGTGGTTAGCAAAGACAAAATTTTAAGAACAGAACAAAGATATAACTCGATCAAACATTTTGATTTCACACCCTGATCTGGCTTAAAAAGCTGTGGCACTTCTTAAATAATTTACAATAGTCAGACACAGTAAATAGTGGATCATGTAAAAAATAAAGAATTTTGGATGCAGCTAGTCATACATTACTACATATTATGAAGACCTCACCTTTTTGATCTCCTCCTCGAAGGCCTTCTCTAGGTATTTGTATCTCCTGATGAGCTTGTTGAAAACCTGCAATCACAAAGTAGACAGTGACATAATTAGCCAAGTAACAACAACAATGGGTGTCTCAGAACTGATCCAGATCCTTCCTGTTGCTTGGCACAGTCAGTACAAAGGGGATTGTGGGCATACCTGAGCATATAGACGTAAAGCGGCATGGCTTTCCTCAGTCGTGAACACGCAGTATGCCGTCACCTTGGTCTTGTCGCCCTCATCAATACGGGTCCCCCCAGGAGCTGAGGGGAGAGGTTTAAAGTTAAAGCTAATTGAGGTCTTAAGCTGGACAAGCAAGCAGAACAGCCACAGGATGGTGACCAAGCTGATTTTTAGTTTAGGTTGCTATAAGCAAATACAATTGCCTGCTTATTGTGTTTGTTCATTAGCGATTTACTCGCTATTAAACTGACAGTGAACTCAAATACTATGTACTTAATATTTATTTTGTTCTCTCTTGTAATGTGGCTGTCGACACAAGAAGAAGAACAAATAAATCTGTAGGCCTGCTGGCTGACCTACTAAATGATAAATGGTAAATGGACCTGTACTTGTATAGCGCCTTTCTAGTCTTCTGTCCACTCAAAGCACTTTTACACTACGTCCCATATTCACCCACATTCACACAAGCTATTTTGACATTTATTTATTCAGGAAAGCTTAACTGAGAGGAAGCCTCTCTCTTTTCCAGGAATGCTATGATCACATTCATATAGTTACACATTCACATCTGGAAGCAGCACAGTACAACCACAGTCTAATCTGTTGGCCAGTGAGCAGCTCCACCAGAGTGGTTTGGTTAAAGGCCTTGCTCAAGGGCACCTCAGTAGTGGTAATGAGGGAGGGGCAAGGTGCTGTTTTTTCACTTTCCACACCCAGATTTATCCTGCCTGTCTGGGGATTCAGCCGACAACCTCTTGGTCATGTCAAGTGCTATTTAGGCCCAACCCTGCTTAGCCTCCGAAATCAGGCAGGGCAGCATGGCCATAAACCAGTACTGACCTTCAGTTGATGCCTAACTCTTTTTTGGTACACCGGACTTGGAGGAGTGTACAGTGCATTGAGTGGTCGAAAGACTAAAAAAAATGCGTTATATAAGTACAGTCCATTTAACATTTACACAGTGCATCACAGTTTGTTGTTATGGGACTGCAGACCACCAAGGTGCCCAGATGGTCACAATGTTATGGCTGATCTGTGTATATACTGTGTAAAACTCATAGCTGTTTTGTTTGATCTATTTAGGTGATATCTGACTTCAACATCCAGCATTACGCATTTATTATCATAACATTCGAATCAAAGAGCTGAGCAACCAATTTCTCCCAATTTCTCCCAAAAAAACTTCCGTTCTGAAGGTATTTCCAGAAAAGACCCTTCTAATCAGCTGGATCAAACATTATTCTGTCTGTTGCAAGAAAAACTTTGTAACACTTTTGAAAAGTGCAAGTATACATTGATGATGATTATGATGATTGGAAATTGAAATTGGGAAACAGGTTTAAAGCAGACATGAAATCTGGAATACCTTCAGAACAATGGCAAATGCTGTCAAATGAGCCTATTTTTCAGAGAAACTATTGCTTAGCTCTGTGACTCGAATGTAATGGTTATACAAGAGAAACACAAACTAATCTGGCTTTAATATGTACACCTTTTTGGCACAGAGCATTTATTTCAAATCAATAAATCTTGACAAAAGTCCACAGTCCCTGCCTGAGCATCCGTGTTAGGACTCAGTGCTGAGGTTACACTTTTCTTGCTGTATCGATCCCACTCCATCTTAACTATTTTTCAAAGCAAAATATTCGACTAGACTCTCTTGTAACTACACCATTGCTTCAGTTTCACATAAAAGGTCCTGTACTGTGAAAACCCATCTGTGTGGTTATGGATGTGATTGCAGGTCACAGAGTTGCTCATGCATTAGTATGCATTGACATTTGATAGCAGCCTCACATTTACGCAATTTTCCTGCTGGTTTGAAGCAGCCAGTCGTCAAGATTGTCGTAAACTTTAATGACCGCTTTAGGCAAATAAATTAAGCGAGGTCCTGTACAGCCTCTCTCACACTACAATTATAATTGTTCATACACAATATGATTTCTGACATGTTCACATCACATCACTCTGAGTAACCTTTGCCTGGAGTTACAGTTTATAGGGAAACACTTTTCTGGCCAGAGGAGGAGGACTGAGCCAATCGACTCATTTGTTCTGTTTGAAAGTGATTGCTGCCGAGTGGAGACTGCTTTAATTTGATTGATGTGTGGTTCACCAAGCGGTGGATTTGGTTGTAATTACTCTTTGTGCTCACCGTGATAAGGAAATTAATCAAGCCATTATGTTGCTCCCATTTTATCATCAGGACACAATAATTGAATAAACCAACCTCACTTGTCTTCAAAGTCACTCTGGCTCGCAGCGTACTCACCCGCAGGAAGGGGAAAGGGTTCACTTTTGCTGATTGGCTGATAGTGAGGCAAGTATGTTCAGCTTGGACAATGTAGTCATTCTGATTGAAATAATCAGTGCCAGTTGTTCTCCAAATTTAATCACAAACCCACATGATCAACTATACATAGGATGCACAATCAAGTAATTTGCTTTGTTTTCAGCAAATAACTTTAAGTTCATTGACAGTCGTGTAGGAAATCATACCACAAAAATACTCAAAAAATAATTTGAAATCCTGCTTAAATAAAAGCAGAAAAAAGTATCAAAAACAAAGAGAAGTCTTGACTGACATATGTGTACATGACATTAATGTTCAGGAGGAAGAACGGGTCATCCACTAATCAGAAGGTTGGCAGTTCGATCCCCGGCTCTTCCCGCTGCATGTTGAAGTCTCCTTGAGCAAGATACTAATCCCAAATTGCTTCTGATGCTGTGTATTGGTGTATGAACATGTGTGAATGAATTACTTTCTGTTCTCATGAATAGATTGTTTATGGTGATGCATCAATGTTCAAACATAATTTTATTCTTGTAGCTGCTGAAGGTGAAGCTAGTTCTGATTAATGGGGTAAGGAAGAATAAGAATATATTTTACTTTTTAAGCTTATCTCGTGTAGTTTTCTGTAAGATCTTAATAATCATAGCTGTAAAATAAATGTTGCAAAACCTATAATATTTTTTTGTAATATTAAGTACCTCAAAAAAGTGCAGTTCTTGAATAAATGTACTTTTTTTCCACCATTGTTTATACAATGTGTGAAGCTCTTCAGTACAAATTAATTTACAGATAAATCATGAACCTCGAAATTTAAGTAGAAAGCAGAAAACTCACTCCCATCATTATATTATTCCAGCCTAATGTACTGTTGAACAATGCTGAACTTGGATGTGAGATTTGGAGCAAACTAGCAATGACGGGAAATTGCCTGGAGCCACTGATACCTCCTAACTAGGGCTGAACAGCCATTAAATCTTTGATGTTCACTTCTATCATTCTGCCTTCCCATCATGCATTGTAAGGAAGAAGAGGCGGCCAATTTGGGGCTGATCTCAGCCGCCCAAAAGGATTTGCATCCATCCTTGCGATTCATTCTGGCAGGAGGAATGTCACCAAAAATTTATTATCCATCTACATTTGGTAGAAAACACCCCCGCTGCGATGATTTTCTTACCTATAAGAAAAGAAACAGCACATGAACAAACTTCCAGCGGACATGACAACCCCCAGAAAATTTTTCACAAGAGCAGCAATGCAAACTGGATTAATTTCTTGGCAACATAAGTGTTCAGTATCTTAGATTATACTTTACTAAACATTCAGGAGCTCATTTAAATTGAAGTACCTCCTACATTTCTGAATGTCATTTCTCAAATCTTGAGCTTTTAGTACAGAAACCTAATGACATTTTCGTCACATTTTGATGGCAGTGTGGTTGGATCTTCTGCATATGAGCTTAATTGATTGGAACTGCTTGGTTGCATGCCCATGTTTGTGTGGGTCTTCAGCTCAATGACTGCCTCAAAATCTCTTAACATTTAATCAATAACACTTCTACCACCAAAAGCATCCACTTTACTTTCAAAAGTTTGAACAGGTTTCAAGTGACTTAAGAGTTAGCCTTGTGAGGGATGTGACTGATTCACTTCCTTTGGGTTTAATTGCTCGTTTGTGTCCTTTGGGTGATGACAAAGTTGTTCTTGACTCGAGTCTAAAACTTGGATAAACACTCTCAGAGTAAATTAAACCAAAGTGCCTTGGGACCACCCTGTTGGGTTTTAATTGTGGTAGTAGATCATCTCTTTCCCTGGTAATTATCTCAACTATCATCACTCCTATAATAACGATAATCAATTGTTCCTGGTGGCTTTGACAGGGATAATGAAAAGTTTATTAGCCTCCCTGAACCTCACGAGTGTCTGGGGAACTCTTAAATCATCTGTGGAAATGGGGAGAAAAAATGAAAAGCATCCCAGCTCTGCACACTTTACTGTCACATACACACATTTCTCCTCAGAGGATGAAGGTCATGCAAATTCTTCCTCAGTATCCATTATCAGCTCTGATAATGGATCAGCTCTGATAATGGATCAGCTCTGATAATGGATACTGAGGTGTTACTGACGTGTTTACAAGCTTGCTTGCTAATTTGGACAATTTGGCAACCCTATACTTTGAAAAAATTAGGATGTTAGGTTTGTTAGACTGAGGGTCGCTCCAGTGTAATGACTCTCGGGAAATCGTTTTTCCAATATACTTTAAATGCAGAACTATTGGAGAAACTTTACTTCAGCATAATGTCAACCTTTAAAGTAAATAGTTACTAGCATGAAAGAAGAACACATCTGATCTGTTATTATTATTGTTTTTAACATAGCTACATTGGGTTTTAAAATTTTATTTGGCTTTCTCCATTCTCCTGTTAGGACTTCTCAAAGTGACGTATCATCCATCGACCGCCCAATGTTGTTTTCCTGTTTTTGCTTTAGGGTTAGCTGTATTGATTCTTCCATGTATATCCCCTAGCTTGTTTGCTGCAGTTTGTTATTCACTTGCTCTATTAGGCGTGAGTCTTTTCAGCACTCAGCAGGACAGAGCAACCGAAAGGATGGCATGGCAACTAAATTGATTTTTTTTAGAGTCTGGAACATTTATCAATATTTTAAAATTAAGTCACATATCTTGTATCTTGTAGCAAAATTTGAGTGGAGAAGGGCCCAAAACACCATAAAGATCACAATTGGACACAAAATATATCCACTGAAACCAGTACTAATGAAAATTTTTTACTGAACTGAATACTTTAACCTCTCAGACCTCTAAAAAAACCCTACCTGGTGATAACTTGCATCCACACTGGAGCCATATGCTGGACACATACAAAAACATAGTTCAACATTTTAGGGAAAATGCTTTCTTGACGAGGATTAACAAGCCAAAATGCCATTCAACAGCTAAGAGGATACAGTACTACCTTTAAATGAAGAATTGTTTGAATCAAAAGTGTGTGAATAATCCAGTGTACACTTGTGGTGGACATGAGTATAATGAAATTAAATGAATTGCACTACCCTGGACCCTAAGAGCAAAGCTTGACAAGGTAAACTGATTTACCCTGAGAAAGCTTAACACAACGTAGAGGTAGTGCATTTGTCTGTGCTTTCAGGAATAGACAAGATCACAGGATTGAAAAATATACAAATGCTCCACGAGTGTCTCTTAACTCTGTCTTGTAAGATCTCATTCTGTCACAGCTGGGTATCTATAGACACAAGGGTTAGAAAGAAAAGGTTGCATTCGTGTCCTCTGTGTTTTGTTGTCCCCACAGATCCTCTACACTAGAATGCCCCAGAGGGCCTGCTGAAGCAAACTGTCAGGCAGTTGTCTTCACACGCTTTGAGTAAACACTCAATTTGAAATAGCAGAGAGCAGATGAAAACATAGCTTGCAGAATGTAATCGAGGCAGCTGAGAATGCAATCTGTGTTAATCGCCGGTATGATTTTGACACATTTTTAATGCAAACACTGGAACTGTGTAGCACTGTTTGGCTGGTTAGTTTAATGGCTGCCTGCATGCTTCTTGCACACCTGTACAATGTCAGCTGATGTGAGCCTGAGCCCTCCGACGGCGAGCCGGTGTTGTGTAAAGCAGCTGGCAGATTACAGAGCAGCTCCTGGCAGATATTGTAGCAGTTTATCTCAATTTTACATCGTAAATGGGGTGTGGACAATGAAACTGTACACAAACTATGATGATCCTCCTGTGGCTCTGGCAGTCAATGATGTTTTATGAATATCTCAGCACGGAGCTGGAGGTTTAACAGACAAGCAGATGGTTAGATAGAAAAAAATGAAAAGTTTAGACATGTTCTGCATTTCCCTCCTTTATTCCCTTCTTTTCTTTTTTTTGAACCAAATAGACCATTAGACCCATTGATAATGTGACAAAATGTGCAATCCTGCACTTATGTATAAATCCTAAAAATTACATTCACATACAACTTATTTAAGGTTGCAACAATCGCTTATTAGCAAGTAATCTGATAATTATTTAAATTGACAGAAAACATAAAAAAATCTGCTTTAGCATTTCCTAAATGTCCAAGATCACATCTTTGAGTTTGTTGTGTCCATAGATAGAGTTTAGTATCATGTATGAGAAGGAAAACAGTCAAATCATCACAGCTGAGAATATTGGGCATTATGTTTGATAAATGACTGAAATGATTCATTGATAAATCCACTAATTAAACTCAAATCATTTGCAATCACACATATGTAGCACTAATAAATGTAATGCTGCATGCCATAGAGTTATTTTAATCAATATAACAAAGTTGTGTTTAATTGAATCTGCAAACCAAAATCTGCAAAGTGTTCACTGTTGTATTTAATTTGTTTTCCTCTCAGTATTCCCTTGTGGAATCTAAATCAAAATATTTTTATGGTTATGTTTACTAAAACACATGTTTATGGTTCTAATGGAAATATTCTATATTTTTGTTGTAATTAATAAAGCAAAACAAATAAAAATAACTTTCAGCTGGGAAGTGTAGTTTTTAGAAATCATAATTTAAACAGAGGTAAATAGAGTATTTGTCAGAGACTATTATGTTTGGGACAGACTCAAAATAAACTACAGTACCTATGTTCATTGTATTAAAGGATCATGCCACTCAATGGTGTGGCTCAGTGATGTAATGCTTTTTAGTAGAATCAATCCATTGTTAGTTTGAGTATTTTCATAGGATTTGTTGAGCGTTAGAAAAATGATCCCTTAAGCAAGTATTTTAGTCGCTTCAAAATGGTGTCAGTGTCATATGTTTTGCACCACCAACCATCGACCCCGATCTACTCCCTGCGTGATAATGATGATTAACCGAGAGACTGACTGAAAGATGCTATATTAATGAATCATCGGGCAATGATTACTTCTTAAATATCTGTGAATTGACATACTGACCACTTTCTTCATGAGTCATTCCTAATTAACTCTGAACCAGTTGCTCAGTGGCACAAAATAGCAATCAGGAGCAACTCGTGAAGAAAGTGGTCAGTATGTCGATTCACAGATATTTATGAAGGAATCATTATCTAATGATTCATTAATATAGTATCTCCCCGCAGTCAGTTTTAGTAAATCATCATTAGCTACAAATATAGCCGTCCATTCAGAGTTAGTCTACTTATTAGGGATTCATTTATCATCAGGTTGTGCCTGATTCGTTCCTCACTCATTCCTTAGCAACTACTCAATCAGTTTGTGTATCGTATTGTAAAGTGTTACCACATATTTTTTAGAAGACGAACACACATACCGTGCACTACACCCATCTCCATCTAGATTTTGATATGTGCAACGGTGAAAATCACATCCTCACCCTTTTTTTAAAATGTCTTTCTATTTGCGGAGTGTTTTTGTGCACCACATGCCAATATTTGTTATCCATCCATGTGGCAGTGAACAGCAAAGGTATATGACGGAGCAGAGGAAGTCCCACGTTGGCAGAAGTTAGAAGCTCCCTCTGTGACAAACACCAAAACAAGAGCTAGTCACAGCTTGGTCATTCCTCTCAGGCTTCAATAACAAAATTACTCATCGCCAAGGGGGCAAAGAGGTCAAAAAGTCAAGAAGTGGAATGCTACCTGTATCGGCAGTGTTGCTCCACACAGACAATGGTTTCAATGAGAGGACCTCCCATCATGTCATATTTTAGGAGGGATTGCAAGGCTGATCCCAGCCTATGACTCCATTTCACCTGTTTAATGGTAAACAAATCCAGTCAGGATTTTGGAGGATTAGTGTCCACGTAATTCTTCGTCATGAAGTACTCTCACTTAATCCGCCTTGAATTTGCATTCGTTTAAAGCTTTTTGCCTGTTTGATGCTTTGAATTGTCCCTTTAAATACCTTCAACTGCTGCCTGGTTATGAATTACAACTACAAGGGGATTGTCCATGCTTGAGAGACAGAGAATGTGTGTGGGAGAAGGAGCGAGGGGCTGTTGTTTGACAGATACAAACAGCCCACGATAAATCCAGGTGCTTATAGCTTGGAAAGTTTCAACCATAAATTGCAGGGCCGGATCAAGGGAATGTGCATCCGAGATGGCAGAATCGATTTCATTTAGAACTAATCAACGGCGGCTCTTAAGAGTGACAGCAAATAACAAAAAAGCAGAGAGGGGGCGGGTAAAAGGGGCTTCGGGCCACTTTCCACTCCAGCCTGCTCAGAGGGGAGCGTTCAGCAGCGCAAATGTTTCACCATTTTGTTCTCCTGTGTCAAGTAAATTGCTTAAATTGTTCAGATCTTTGCAGGATGTATTACCACTGGCTGCAGCATCAATATCTTTTGTCACGCTTAACGTGTTTAGCAGCCAAAGACTGTACAGTTAAGGTCTGCTTTAGAGTTGTGAATTGACTGTGCTAAATTCTACATTCCGGTGTTAAGCTGGATTTCTTATGACCAATCAGATCAGTAAATAATAGAGTGGAAATACAAGAGTTTGTTATTTTATTGGCCTGAGCTGCTGCCCAAGGACGTCTTCCATGGTTTCCATTAGGGAAATTAGACATTTGCATGGTTTTATTTATAGATATACATTCAGTGAATATAACTGCATATAGAAAGAACCATTGCATTTCATATACATGTAAATAAGGAGGTTTGGAAAGTGGAGGAGGTTCAATTTCTGAAAGCAGGCAGTAGTCTAAGATACAGTGCTTGTTGCTGTGCCAAAATCACAATATGGACTTCCTAGTGTTTGCAGTCTAAAAAAAAAAATGTTCCTTTTGAGATGGTCACTGTTACAAATTAGGTCATCATAGACTCATACATTTTTTGCCTTGACTCGGCCGAGACACAAGGCAGGCACATTAGATGCCGACCAAACTAGAGGTGCCACGAACCGTCTCCACTGTTCCACCTGATAGCACCAACATCATTCCTTTTTCACTTCACCATTTTTACATTTGTGCAGGGACGAGTGCTCTGTGCAAGGCAAAAACAATTATTTTCATTGGGACATGTCTTGAGGCAAATGGTGTGTCAGTTGTCTTCCTTTATGACATTGCACAGAACAAAATGAAAATAAAATGTATATTACAAAAAGAAAACACATGACGCTCATTTTTGTTTGTGATGCCCCAATCATGTAGTTTAATCTCATTGTCACATATGATTGGATGATGTAGAGAAAAGAACATGTGACTATTGTTTTGTTTGTGTACTAATTTGCCATTTATAACGTAGCTATCCCTTTAAAATGTTGCAAATACATTAACAGGCTACTCAAAGATAATTAATGCAAGGCAGTTTCAAAGTGCTTTACAAACATATCAACCTTAAAAAAAATTTGAAAACAAACAACATGTGAAAATAACATAATATAAAGTATTGCAGTATTGGATTTTATTGCTATTAGATCAATGTGATGAAGTAGCCTGATTTGTCAGGTATTTCAATTGTGGGATTTGCCAAAAGCAGATATTCCTGTCTGGTTATTTTAGAAAATCTCAGATTTTCCCAAAAATGTATTATATCAAGCAACAGAGTATATAAATATCGAGATATCAGGTTTCACATAATTTGATACAGGGTTTTATTCATTTCTCCCACTCCTACTGGTTGGTCACTGACATTTCACTGAAGTAAGATTCATGTCTATCTAGACGATCTGTTAGTTTCAGCCACTGTTTGTCACCTCAAACCAGAAAACACTTAAGCAGATTTTTATTTGTCAACAACACAAGCAGGAAATTAGCCAGATCATCCTGTTATTTGAAGGTTCCTTTACCATCAGCCTCCTTGAACAGACTAATCATCCCTCCGGTGGTTGTCTTTATCTCCCCTATCACCTTTCAAACACTTGGTCATGTTGGAGCACCCAGTTTGCCGTTTTACATTATTAGTTCCCTGCTGGGGGCACTCCCTCTTATGCAGAAAAGCAGAGGAAAACGAAGGTGAGGAAGATAGAAAGTGACGGCTCCTGCCTGCTCGTCGCTGGGGGAAGAGGAGAAGGAGGCGGCGTTGACGGCCTAATCTCTGGCTCTGATTATCTTCTCATTACAATCAGACGGGGGCCACTCGAAAGAAGAGGAGAATGTGTAATTACGCTCAAATCTCCCATGACTAAAACACAGGATAATAAGCAGGGCTAGAACTGTGTGCTCGAATCTAATCATTCAGTTTATTTAGTCATTCGTTCTGCAGCCGCATTTGACTATGGATGAGGATTTTTGGGAGGTTCAGGTGGAAGTGGCTGAATTAGTAAACACCTGATTTAAAGCAGCATTATTTGGAAGCCAAAAATAGTTAGCCTCAATTTTAAAATTGCAGCGAATATTTTCAAACACAAGGCTGAGTATGTGGCTTTTTTGCCCATGATCATGTGAATAACTGTTATATATAACTAACTAACTAGTTCTGGTTTATCAGAAATAGGAAAATAATTCAAGGAGAACTTCAGCTATTCTTTCATGACCATCTATCGCCCGTGGCTGCATCTCCCCAGCACGAGATAGAAAACACCATTTCCCAAAATGTCAGGGCAACTGAAGCATGTAAATAACTACATTTCAATTGACACCACGATTTGAATGGTAAATGGCTGACCTCCAATTTTCCCAGAGAATGGCTGGAAGGGACAAATGGAGGGGAATAAAACACATATCCAGTAGACCAGAGGGAATAAGGCTAACCAAGCATGCCAAGTCCTCCTCACTGTTGTATGATGGAAGCGTTAACTGTGTGGACAACTACAAAAATCCCTTTTAAAAAGTTCTTAAGAGAAGGCACAAGAGCGAAAACTAAATGATTTTGCTTTTTTGTTTTTTGTTCCTGTCACAGCTTAGAAACAACAGCCTGCCTGCCGCTCAAGACGGATGAGAGGAAACCGGCAGACACCAGGGTGGACAGCGCAGACAGAAATGGCTGCATCAAAGTAAAAGGACGTAAACACCACAGTCATCGCAGGGCCAGGAGGTGAGATAGTCTTTATTCTTTCACAAAGGCCAAGCAGGAGCACTTAAAAACCATCAAGACAGTTATCTGATCTCAAAGAACGAGTGCTTCTAAAGACATGTAAAAAACTGAGAAATCAATGTCATTTAAAGTTGTGGGATTGTTGATCACAGTGAAGCATTTCTGATGATGAATGGTTAAAGTTTTAGTTTTTGGGGGTTGCTTTTGTAGACTTAAGTGCTGGTGATAAAGCCTTTTTAACAGCACACCAAAACTCCTTCCGGGCTTGACTCTCAGTGAGAAAACAGAGCTAATCTCTATATTACGGTGCAGGGAATGTAAACAGTCTTATCGGGCCAGGCCCAGTGGAGAAATACAAACACGTTGTGAGGAATTCCACACGGTGTCATTCAGATCCGCTCTTTTCACCAGCACCTTGAACCAAAAGTCTCCTTCACAGACCGAGAATCGTTTTCAGGCTTTTTATTCGGAGGTGGAGGTAATCAATTCAGGCAGATTTTTTAATTAATCTGACACCTTCAAAGCCTTTTGCAGTCACACAGCAGGGAAGCAGCAGGTGATATGTAAAACATGACTCAAGCCGCATCTGAGGAGTGTTAGAGTGGATCATAAACATGAATCACTTCTCTTTGGATGAACTTTACCCAGCGGCTGCTTCTTTTTGTTTTTGAATTTAACAGCGAGCACAGAAAACATGCAGGGATGCCAGCTTCGGATAATCATTTTTCTGGTTTGTGTGTGCAAGATCTGATTGAAAAAGATTTACAGTGCTTCTTATCTTTAAAACTGAGAGTACTTTTCTGTGAGTTGAACTTACACTAGAGAGCTTCTGTGTTCAGTAACACTGTATGGCATACAAAGTCGTTTGAAACTTAAGTTCTGAGGAATCACAAGTGATGTCTGCCATAAAGTGGACACAGAACTCCCAGCCAGGAAGGATGTCAACAGCATAATCGTATCGCCTTTTTCTACATTTAGTAACAAGATGGCACCGTTAATAGTCATTACACAAATTAAACACACTGTTTCTGCCGTCTTATGTTGTGTCTCTGCTAATTTTTTGCTGTCTGCAGCATTTCTGTGAGGTTTAGACAAATAAACTGGTGTATTTTCATGCTGTAATCGTGCACCAAAAACAAAAATTGCAAGGAGCTGCATTGGTGTGGGCAGTCACTAGTGAGAGGATTAAGTACAATCCAGGAAGTCCAGTTTGAGTAACATATAGGATTTGTCATTTATACTTAAAGGTAATCAGATGCTGAAACACTAAACTGTGGTTTATGGTGTACTCCAAATCAAAATCTAAAAAGTTGTCACGTCATACCAGTTAAACAGCAGAATCTTGCCCGTCATGCTATATGTAACGTTTGTGTCAACCCAACACAATGTGCTGCTAGATGATGTTGTTGCGCGTATAGTTTTTAAGATGAAATTTAAAAGTAAAGACAGTTTTAGCAGACCTGATGCTAAGTGGAAAGCTAGAGCTAGATCAACATTTGGATTCAGGAATAGTTCAAGGACAGATATTGGTGTACTGACTTTGACTTCACCCAAATTCTCCAGTGTTCTGAATACTAATCGTTTCAGATCACTGATCTCACTGATCACAAAGAGAATGTCTCTGAATCACTGTGAGAATCAAAAGTAATAAAATCATCAAGGCAACTTTGACCACAATGTCAGCTGGTAGGAGGATAGACTGACGGAACAGCAGCTACACACAGCTGCATCAACTTTAAGCAAATAAAGATCAGAAGTGATCAAGAATAATATAAATACATGAAAAACATTGTCCTTCTGTTTATTTTTTTCCATTTTTTTCCAAAAGTCTCTAATGAGGTTGATTCATTTCCCAATTATTTGTCTTAGTTACAAAGCACAGCAAGTTGCTGCCTGAGAAAAGTCTCCTCGGTTGAGAAAGACATTTGTTCTTTGGATCGCTATCTTGCTAATTGGTCTGCAGCAGCCAAATTTAGCAGAGCAACCAATGTTAATTATTCTAAAATCACAAGCCACTGACACTTCCTTCTAGAAAAAGTATGTTAGCTACAATGAGAAAGTTTTAGAAAGTTGTTGTTACCAAACCTGGTTCACTAGAAAAAGAGGCAGACAAATGAACCATTTCCAGTTCTGTTGAATCAGTGAAAACATTTAATTACTTGGAAATTGCACCAGAAACTCAAAAAGAAGAAGAAATACACCTGATCACGACTGTACCGAGCACAATACTGCGTCTGGCATCATCCAGTGATGTATTTTTTATATGACATATCTTGGATGTAGTTACATGCATACATTTATGGTATTCATGCATGATTGCGGCAGTGAAAAAAGCAACATGTTTTTCAAGAAAATAGGCTGCATCTAGCATTGAGAATATTGTCATCAGATGTCCCAAAATCCCATTTTCATACACCATTGTTTCGCGCAATCACCATTCCCAGTGTAGCTGGCAATTGACTGCTCTCTCATTCTCCCTTTCATTCTCTCCACCTCATCAAAAGAAACTGTTTCTGCTGGCAAGAAAAAATGCAAATGCTTGCCTTGTGCTCTCTTTCTACAAGGCCAGAATGGTAGAGGTGTTAATGAGTGACAAAGCACTCTCATTACCAGGAGAGGGTACTTGGGCTTGGTCTGTCTAATCAACCCTAATGCATTTCAGTTCTTAATGCTCCTAAACTGCAGACTACACCAAGCAGGGCCATTTATTATAGGAAGACAGTCTTCTGCATCCAGTGAAACAGGCACATAGTCTCCAGAGCTCTGTGGTCGCATATATCAAGCAGGAGTGCAGTTTGTCACTGTCTGGATCTGATCACGCTCACTTGTTAACTTGACCTGCTGTTTGTGTAAGGTACATTCCCTTGAATTTCGACATGGTCAATGATTACTCTCCAGTAGGCATGAAAGTGCTTAAAAACGTGTGTCATACAGCTACTATTTATATACAAATAATAGTCTAAGCTAATTCTGTGCTGTCAAAATATTATGTGATTATTGATAATGTTATTTAGAAATTGACTTTTTTTTAATGCTTGGTTTTATTCTCAGTAAGACCAATCAAAGTACAAAATCTGTTACCTGCAATTTAGTTTCCATGCATCGTTTTTCTGATTTAAATCCCGGGTAAAAAAATCCCGGGTTAAAGTTAAAGTTATATTGAGAGAGAATTGGGAAGCCATTCATCTCAATGATCAGGTTTCCCTTTGAATGTTTATTTGCCTTAAATGGTGAAGAAGAAAACAACAAACATGATTGATTGTCTGGTAGTTGGGAGAAAGGTTTGGAAGATTTGAACCAAAGTTGTTTCGCTTGATCGCCTCGAAGTAAAAGGACCTGAGAGGTTTGACTTCACAGCAGCTTGGAGCGAAAAATAACAAATCCTAAATAGAGATTTTACAAATGACATGTTGCTTTGATTGTTATGATAAACGATAAGATGTAACGACTGAAAATGACATTTGTAATTCACGCCAAGGGCTTCATTTGTTGATTCATGGAAGAGTAGTGTGTCTGCACGTACCCTTTTATTTATTTCTGTAATGCCTCATGTATCCATGCCTGCTCCCTCCTTTATCTTATTTAATACTCTACCATTCATGATGTTAACACTCCTACATGAAATTTACATGAATTCTGAATTAACCTAGTCCAGACACCATTTCCAGTTTTCCCAATAAAGCTTGTTTTCATCCTCTATCAAAGCCAAGGTGAGGCTGCCCGAGTGAGTTGCAGTCAAAGGCATCTTCTTCACATCTCTCCTTTACCCCGTATCAGCCTACACAGTGGCTAACATCCTCCTCTTTACTTTTTATGAATTTCAGTCTGTCTGTACTTGAAAGGCTCATTCAATGAGCCCATGGCGCTTCAAAGGCCTTCATCTCCTTTTCCACGTCATTCATTTTCAGAGAGCAATTGAAGGGGACCTCTGGACAGCAACCAAGCTGGTCAACAGATGGAATCTGACAAGTTTCTTTTCTTGCTAATGATGAATTCACACTTGAAGAGAAGAATGGATGGAGGACAAGAATTTATTAGGCTAGCATGAGCATGTGTGTCTATGCTGGAGTCTACAAATCAGATGTACCAGCTTGATGACAGAAATTAGTAGAAGGTCTCCAGTGCTTTGAGCTTCTTCTTTCATAATCTACACCCGAGTTGATGCAATAAGTCTTAAAATCTTTGAGTTGGCTGCTTTTTTTGGTTTATATACTATAGATGCTGTGGTTTTATCTGCAAAAGGGCGGGGTGAAGTGTAATATTGATGACAGCGTGTGATGATGACAAAATACAGGCTGTGTTGAAACACTTCTACAAAGTCTGCTGTGGTTCTGGCAGAGCTTTGTCAAATCTTTTTAACAGAAATCCTGTGTTACAAACTGGAGGCGAGGAGTTTGACGTTTCACAGGCAGTTGCTAGTTGATACATTTTATTGTAGTAAATGTAGGATCCAGTGTTTTTTTTTTATAGTTTATCCATAGTAGGGCCAAAAAGTCAGGATAGGTTGACCTCGAATGTAAACATTTTGCTTTTTTTTTTTAAACTTTTGATTGAAAATTGGGAACAATTCTCACTTCTTCACTCCAAAATAGACAGTTTTATGGGATTATAAATTCTGACTGTGAGTTAGTCAGTAGGGGGATTTTTTGTTTCGTTCAAAGACATTTAAAAGAAATCTGTCTCTTGCAGGTCCCCCACCTGAATGAAATAGCTACACTAAGCAGCCGGAGGGCTCTAAAAATTAAAGACTCTCTATTAAACACTCTAAAAACATTCCTTCCATATCTAGTCTAACAAGATTAACAAGACGGTTCATTATCAATGACAAAAATAACAAATTCATAATTTAAAACAAATTAAAAATGTCTATCCATTTCTGCTACAACTGGCATTACTGTTGATTCATTTTATTAAGTGAAGGTAACTAAAATACCAGTAAGTGTCCTACTGTACATTGTGTTTGTATGTTAGAAAAAGAGAAAGAAGAGGGGGAAAGGACAGCCAACAGGCAGCCAGAACCAAGGTTCAAAGGCTAAATAAGCAGTGAAGTCAGCTATGTACACTGGCAGTGGATGGGATGTATCACAGATCTATCTCATGTTGTCATCAGTCTTGACTTCAGTGAAGCTCACTGGCATGCGATCTGTTTTGTGCTTTGTACCAGTCTGGATAGGATTTCATCATCCTGTTGTGATGGGATCATCTCATACGGGACATTTGGCTCACAGATAATCTTGCTTGTGTGTGTCAGGATCAATCAGGATGCATTTATGTGCAGTTCTGTGATGCCAATGATGAGTCATGTGGATTATTTTACCCCACCCAGTTTGTTTAGGGTTATTTGTCTGATTTTAGGAAAGAAAAGACTTGTATAGAGGGAGTGTCACACTTTCACACAGAGAAAAGTGTAAGCAACACTTATGTGTTATCACATAAATAAAAGGTGAATAATATTCTTGTGTAACCTCTCACACAATTGAATTGTGTATTAATGCTGCTGTTAATAACCTGTTTGCACAGTTTCATTGATTATTATTATTTTAGATGGTGACTACTTTGAAACTGTGAACATAGGTTAAAATGGCAGTTCAACCAAATTATGAAAAAAGCATATTTTCTTACTTACCTTTAGTGAGAAAATATGTGGTTCATTGGCAATTAGGCTCAGGTTTACTTGCATTTGCCTTTGTAATAAAATTAACATAGTAACTACAAAGAAAAAGAAAAAGCAAGTATTGCAGAAGTCCAGAACCATAAAAATAAATAAAAACAATTACAATAAAATAAAAAATATATATTTAAAACATAAGTAACATATATTTGTTTTTAAAATGAAAAGAACTGTACGGTTCACAGAGGATGCAAAATATTGACCAAGGAACCTTACTAAAATTCACTAAATAAAGTATAAGGAATATGTAATGCAGATAGTTTTTATAGGTTTAATTTGCCCAGGTTTTGAGGTATCCATCTCCAAGATTTCTGCCCCCACTACAACGTATTGTCAGTATGGTGGAGGTTAATGGACAAGCTACACACTGGTCCACCACCCTCACTGCCACCCCCTTACTCTCTTCTTCATTATGAAAAGTGCAGCAATGTCCTGTGTAGGTCCTGGTCATTGGCATTGGGTGTAAATTGTGGGGTTCAGAATTGTCCAACATGGACGTAATCCTGACTGATACCGGGCTGTTGAAAACCCATCCACCTCCACTGAATAAACGCAGAAATGTCAAAGATAATAAAGTGTTTTGTAATTTGGGTGAACTAGCCCTTTAACACTCAGAGTCCAAAAGTCTAGATATTGGGATTCAGAAGTTGGAACTCATGCCCCAAAAATATTCTCCTCCCCTGTTGAATTCTTCCCTTTCATATCCCATCACTGCAATGATTATGTACTCTCTTCTCTGTTCTCTGCTCACAGCCCCTCGTTTGATGAGGAACTCTCCCCTCGGCCGAAGGGGAAGAAGAAGAAGAGAAAGTCCGAACGGAAGAGGAAAAGGAAAAGGTCGGTTCCCGAACTAAGATGACTCTGCAGTGAAGTGCATTGCTGGACATCTTTTGTTGTGTTTCCTGAAATAAATAAATTGAGGGGAGGTGTACAGGAGAATGCTTCACTCTCTTAAGTTCATGTTTATTTGTTGTCCCGCTTTAGGTCTCCATCTCACAGCCTGTCACCACTGAGGAAGAAGAAAAAGAAGAAGAAGAAGAGCTCCAAGAAAAGCAAGCGGCATAGGTAGTTCTTGCTTACTACGTCAATATTGGCAAAATGGCATGACATTTATTTTTAGGTGAAATCATCTTTTTTTCCCTATTCCAGGTATACCTCCAAAAAGTCCAAACACAGGTACGTATATGATTATTTTGTGTATAATTGTAGCATGACTGTGTGTCAGTAATTTCTTAACAAAAGACCAAACAGTTCTCACCTGTCTCATACATTTCTGTCATAAATATGGTGTAATATTTAGCATCTGCTTTCCATAAGATTGCTAGATGTCCAATTTAAAAGCCAGGCATTTACAGTATGTATTAGGAAGAAAGCAGGCTGTCTGTCTAGGCTTTGTCAATCTTAATATTCCTCGCTCACGATTCTGTTCTCTTTCATCCCACCAGCTCTTCAAGTTTAAAACATAAGAGGAAGGATGAGCGCAAGCACAAGAAAAGGTCAGTCAGTGTGATTGTTGCATCAGAATCATGTACTCTGCTTTTTTGACCCCCCCCCCACCTCCTCTTCTTCCCCCATGGTAAGCCTATCCACCCTTTTCTGATACCCCTTGCTGAGGAAGGAGAGGATGCTCCAAAATGCTCTCATGTAGGGGCACGATGGGTGAATACAGAAACGTGCAGCTTTTATTTTTCTGAGCAAAGCGTGAAAAAGGCCTTGTAAAGAGGAAAACTGATTGAAAGCTTGAGCTACAAAGAGAGGGAAAGTAAGGGGTGAAAGAGGGTAAGAGAAACCAATTTCATGCTGTGATCTTTCAACATTTTATAATTCGACTTTGGATGAGCGGGCCGTTGTTTGTAAGCACAGAACCAAGTTCAGTTGCTGCTTTCTTGAACAAAAAACACTGCTTTCCTGCTCTCTACAACCCTTTTCTCTCGCTTCTTTTGTTATCTTCAAGCCTCTGCTGTCTCTTCATACCGCTGCCTTCGCTGACATGCTCTCCTCTTTCTCAAACACAGTTCATGTACATCAGAGGTGGACATAGACTCTCGGAAAAAACCTACTTGAATTATTCTTCAAGTTATACATGCTTGATCTGATTGACCATTTTAATACTGAATTGTGCAGTTTAAAAAACATTTGTAATGCCAACAAATGTTGTTCTATAAGGCTGCAACTAATAATCATTTTAATGTTTGATTAATCTATCCATAGTTTGCAAAGTAATAGATCCACTATCTGGAGTAATAGATGGGTAATTCCAGTTTATTCCAGTTCGGTACATCTTATTTTCCTGGTTTTAGATTTTATTCCCTTGCATGACTGAACTGCCATTTGTTTTATTCATTCAGCCAGACTTTGTGTTCAATAGCAACTGATGTTTCAATGCCACCAGAGTTATTTTCAGTTGGCACAGAATCTTCTGTAGCAGTTAAAGGTCTGGTGTGTAGTATTTAGTAGTATTTAATCTAGAGCCAGTTTTTGGTTTGTCTGTTTTGAGCTATACTATATAAACATGTTGGTTTAACATGGCAGCCTCCATGGAGTTTTTAGGTAAAAACAGCTTGTTCTAAGGTAACGAAAACACAACAATTTTAATCTTCAGGTAATTATACAGTAATGAAAACATACCTATGAATATTATATTTCATTTCTGCCAATGGATCCTCCTAGATGTTACACCGGACCTTTAGCTTGATGTTTTTCACACGGATCAAAGAAATATATTGATTTAGAAGTTGTTACTTCTGTAAGTCAACTTTCAATAACCTGTACAGCTGTGCAGATTTCATTTTTTGCATGGTTGGTACGTAAAATCGTAAAATCTTCTCCAGGTTAGCCTAACATATTTGGAAGAGAAAACCAAGGTGATTAATAACAATATTGGTCAAAGTGTCCAATGTAAGCATCTACAACAGTGTACAAACCGACATCCTGGTTAAATTTTGACCTACTATACTTTCTGAAGCGCATACTGTTTGCATGTGCAATGAGGGATTATAACACATTTTGGGTATAATCACTTTCAGTTTTACCTCAAAATAAAGTGGTTTGGATAATCTGATGTCATCAATAATTTAGTGAATTTAGAATGTTATATGTCTGTAAAAAAGTTAACAGCTACAAAATAATGAGCTAATGTCTACAACAGATTATAGCAATGACCAATAAGACGTAGGATGAAGGCGGAGCTTAACATACCTTATCACAAAACAAAAAGGATTCATAGAAAATGTGTATAGGCTGCACAGCAGCCACAGACCATTAGCTGTATTATATGTAATCAATTTACAAAGGCAAACAACAGCTAGAAGTAGCAAATCTTTACATCTGGAGGTAAGGTGGAATTTGTGTTAAATGAAAAATGATTAAGTGTTGATAGAAATGGTTGTCAAGTAATTTCCGTCGAGTAGTGCTCTCTCTCTCCTTATCCACTTATGTCTTCTCTCCTCTGCTCTCCTCATTACCTTCTTCAGTTCACGGACTCACTCACGGCGGAGACGACGCTATCGGAGGTCAGAGTCGGATAGTACTTCCTGCCAGTCTTCTACAGAGGACAGGTAGGAACCCATCCTTCCCCCTCCTAACCCCCCGCACTCCCTCAGTTTATCTTATCAGCCCGAGGTGTCTGCTGAGTTCCTGGTCACACCACAGTGATGACTGATAAGACAGAGGTGACTTCCTGATCTCAGACACGACCAGTTGTTATCACAGCTTCACAGAAAATGGCCCCAAATTCACTCCACAGATCAACGCACTCAATTATACTGACATATTGCAAAATCTTGGTCGTGTGATAGTATGAAAGATGTTGTTTTTCAGAGGTTTTATGGATTATACTGAACAGGGTCGATGGCATGATCATCTCTTGTAGCCACTGCTGATAATTAATCTTAAAATAATCATTGATCACTGAATGCAGAATTTTGCATTTGGAGTCAGAATGGCATCCCCAGGAACAGCTCAATTAGTGAACTTTGACACATGTGAATAAGTAAAATTGAAATTTGAACTCAAATTGATGTTAAATTTTGAAACTAAAATTATATGATAATATTCTGAAATAAACCATTTTTACAGCAACCATTTTCACATGAAATAGTAGGGTAAACACAGGTGTTACCAATGGTGTTCTGTTCCGTTCAGCTCAAACAGGCTGCTATTTTGCATGTTGGAACTTTAATTAGTGTTATTGGTGACACCTGTGATTACTGTATTGTTTCATGTCAAAAAGGCTGCTGTGAAAAAGGTCTATTACTTTGTATCTTTTTCAATCTGTGGACGTACTGAGATAAAATCTAGCTGGAGCTCTTACTTATTCATTACTATGAGTTTTACGATATTAAGAGAAAATCACAATTCAAATCAAGAATTTTTGAGTGTTAAACTAAATTTTCCATCATTTTTATGTAGATGAAACTCACAACTAATTTTCCCAGGTAGAATATTGTGCATAAAACCATTTCTTTACAATTTTTCAATGATTAGACAAGATACCCAAAACAAAGTAAGAGGCTAAAGCCTGAACCATGAAATAATTGCCAGAAAATTCTATTTTTTTTTCTACTGAACCTGCTGACAAAAAAAAAAAATGTAATATCAATTTGCATATATTAATTCTAATTTGTATTATATTTGATACATCAGGCCTTTCGTGCAATTTGTTGCTCACAGTTTGTTTTTCTTAAACAAACAAAAACATAGAAAACCTAACATTTTTAACCTATTAAAACTTTGAGTTTCCTTTTAAAATTTTCCTCAAACATACAAAATAACATTTTTCCATATAACACAACATCATACATCTGCTGAAATTAAGTTTTCACGCAGAAATGACAAATCTACCAGTGGAACCAGCATATCATTTGTTGCTACATCTGGTATTTTTGTGCAATTTGTTGCTCAATTTGTTTATCTTAAATAAACAAAAACACATCTTCAATGCTCAATTTTTTGCCATCACAATACACACCAAAAAAACAAATTATGTATTTCTATGAATTGTTCAAAAAGAGATATCTCAATTTTACTCTAAATATACCTAATTATGTCAGTTAAACCTTTAATTAGTTTACCTAAATGAGAAAAAGA
>NW_023339718.1:18139460-18168706 GCF_004916995.1 Morone saxatilis
GGCGAAGAAGAAGGGGGCGTTCCAGTCAGCGAAAACGGGAACCCCCACCAGCACGAGAACGCCCATTTGTGGCTGCAGTTGGATGATATTGGTTGCTGAAGCAAATTCTGATATTTTACTGACATCAGATGTGCTCAAGTGCTGATTTTTTCCTCATCCTCTTAAGTGCAGAATTGGCTGTAACTGAAAAGAAGCATTTACGTAATGATGCTGTGTCATGAAAACTAAATCTAGCCTTTTCCCACAGACACCATCTGCAAAAATCTGTGGTGCATCAGGCGTTAGGAGACCTGGCAACTGTAGTAGAGGAAACCAATGGAGTGCTTGACCACACGGACATGAAGTGGAGACCTGCAACCAAATCAGTGTGTAAAACGGCTCCAAAATATCGCTCCATCCTCTCAACTGCCACCGTAAGTACACTTTAGGACTCTTAACGGTGCTGCTGCTTGTTCAGTTTAATTTCTCAGTTATGGCCATGTAAAACAACTTAGATAAAATAAAAGGCCTCCAGTGAGGCGGGTTGGTCTGAAAAATTATTCTCAATAAAAAAATTCTTTAGCTCACTATATATTCAGTCAAAATAAATATAATGTTTTTTTCAGAAAACAATATGTCTAAATGAATTTAGTTATCCTTTAAGGGAAGAATGTTTACAAAATCAAAAACTGTACATGGCCTTACTCTGAGCTCCTTTTATAAATTATTTGTTTTGCAGTAATTTTGTCAGTTTTTGTTTTTCTGTTTTTAAAACTAATGTAATTAAGTACTTGGTAGAGAAGACCCCATAATAATAATGATACCACTGGAAAAATTACACATTCTCAAAAGCTTATTTTCCCTTCTGCTGAGAAATAAAGTGTCCAATTATGAAACGACAACAACAACAATTATTTATTATTTTTAAGGGTTTAAATTAAGTTATTATTAAGAGTTATGGACATTTTGTGAGGATGTCAATGAATATTGTTTTTTAATGGATTATTCAAACAATCTTTGTGCATCACAACTATGGTAAAGATTAGGAAAATAAAACACTTGGTAACAGCTTTAAAATGTTTTGATGTTGACTAGATTGGTAATTGACTCTTCCGGGGTTTATCTCTGCTGTACTGCATAGTACCCTGTTGCAAAACACTTGTGTTGCATATTTTCTTTTTAATGAAGGGAAATTAAATAAAACAATGTTGTTACCATTCTGCATTTGTTTTGTCAAACTATGATCTGCAAACAGCAGGCAATAAACAAGCGCTTCCTGCTTGTTTATTGTCATCAAAAGTGCCACAGACTGTTCTTAGTACATAGAGCTTTAAGGTTAGGGACAGTTTGAGATTGGACATAATGATGTACTTGCACCCAACACTGACATTTAATGTCAACATAAACATTAAGGAGACTGAGCTTAAGACTGAGATAAATAATGATCACTCAGAGTAATTATTGAGTTTAGAATTATTAGTGTTCTTGCCACTTTTTATTAAAAGTCTCTCTGTTGTGCATTTAGAATATGTTTTTTCGTTAAATATTATATTTTATCTTTGATTACTAAATACTTGCACTAGCATTCCTTCAGGAGCCAAGATTGGCATGTTACAGAAGCAGGAAAAAATACAAATATAGCCTTTTCACTTAAGCCCATCTCAGTCCCCTCCAGTCATTGCAGCTGTTTTATGTTACACTTCCAGCAGGTTCAGCTGTTCAGATTGCAGACCTGACTTGGAGCTAAAATGAAACCAAATGAAAACATCTTTAAACTATGACTGACAACTTCTAGACGACAGACATTGAATGTTAAAACTGTGTTTATTGTAGATTGATTTGACTTTTTTTTTTTAAGTGATGTTTCCCAAAGAGCCTTAGAAATACAGCTATTTGTCTCATGCTTATTGGAGCATGAAATATATTTAATTTCTCTCCAGCAATCATTAAATTATGCTAATTGCACCGACAAATGTTTTTAATTACACACCACAGGGTTTTAATTGAAATTCAATAAATGAATCCATATATTGAATCATGCCTGGCATTCAATATCCCAAAGTCTTTCAGGAGGACTTCACAGTCACTGAGACGTTGCCTTACTGTATCACAGTTATTCAGTCGTGTTTGCATTTATTTACAGGTTTTAATTTGGTGACTAAAAGACACGTAATTTCAAATGTGATGAAGAATGATGTTTGCTTAATATTTCTTTCCCCAAAAAGCAAGCCATAAAGGGAAAGGTAGGTATGACTGGAGAGAAAAACCCTAAAAAATATGAAAAATCGACATGAATGTGGTTGATTATAAAATATGTCAACCTTTTCTGTATATATAAATGGTGAATTTCTTCTGTGGTGGAAGAATAAGAAACGTTGTGGCAACAAAAGGGAAAGAAAGCACACAAGAACCATTAGCACAAATACCATGGCAGAGATATAGTGTTTATTTGAAGGTAGCCTTGTCAAAATATCTCAAGGTGACACTGAAGAATGTCTCAATTTGTTTTTCTGTTAGTGAAATCTTTTACTCTTGAGTATGCACAGATTGTGCGTAGATGCAAGTGGTTAATTTCCCTCAGGGTTGGTCTGTTGTGTCGACTTTAGACTAGATAATGGGAAACCTTCAGGAGGACAGACTGGATAAACCTCTGAGTGTCTCGTAATCAATAAGTAGAGAGAGATCATAATTGTATGAGATTAGCCAACTATGATCCTTGGATAGACACTATCTTTTTCCATCTGTGGACATCTGCAGTAAAAAAAATAAAAAATGGTGTGCAGTAGTTGTACTCGCATACAAGCACACTTTTTTAAATATTCTGGGACCTTTTGTTCCCGAACATCTCTAAAACAATGCACCATTAAGGAAAGAAAAAGGAACATGCCAATATAAGTCTAACTGGCTCTGGGTTTGAAGAGAGGGTTATTGTCTTTTTCTTGCAATTTACGACTCTAATGATGCACTTATGTTGCCCGCTCTTCCCTTTTTCTTACACCTTACCTACTTAAGGAGGAAATCTTGATTGGTAAGTCGATGCTATCCGCAGATTTAGGGATTTACTTGTAGGTCGGTGCAGGCTAATTATTTACTTCTTACAGGAGAAAGAGCACAGTCATCTGTCCTATTCTGAGGGCTTTCTTAGTTAGACTGATGGGATCTCTCTTTGTCTGCAATCCTTTTCATTTCTACATAATACCCATTTTGTGATGTTTGTTCAATGTTCTTTAAATGAGGCTTTTCAATGGGGCTATTGTTTACTCTTTTTCTCTTCACTCGAGTTAGTCGGTAGATTTCTCCACGCATAGTTTTTCTTTTCTTCTCTTTTGTTGTTCCTTTCATATAATTGTTTTAGTTCAGACTTACTTTATCTAAATTTGTTTCTTGTTGATTTCTTTGACTTTAGTTGAGTTCAGACTTTCTTTTGAGGTTAATCGCATGCTTCAAATTTGCATGATGTCTTTATCTTTCAAAGTTTTCTGTCCCGAGAAAGAAAATAAATCTCTTCTCTGTGTTTTCAAGGGAATATGTGCCTTTGTACTAGAGTATTCACAGTGCATCAAAGCAGATAGCAGGTTCCATTTATGAACAAACACTTGGTTTTAAGCTGCAGCCTATTTGTCTGTTTGCAGATTTTGTCGTCAAAACCTGGAAGCGAGCTTTTACACGGAAAAGGGTCTCAGCCTTTATCAAGCCAGACCGAAGGTCCACACGATTACGATTCTGGGAATGACACATCTTCACCGCCATCAAGCAAAACTGGTGTTTCTCGGGCGAGTGTCACTGACAACAAGAGGAACCACTGTAAACGTCTGGCCTCGCCAGAGAAGCTGAAGTTCACTGACAGAGACAATGTCTCTGATTCAGGAAACTCTGTGACCAGCTATGCTTCCTTGTGCAAACCTTACGGGGAGGACGGCTTGTCTGCAAACCTTTTCAGTAGAAACAGCAAGAGGTAATGTTGTGTTCATGATAAATAATCCATCCAAATGAATGCTTACCAGGAAAATTGCAAACTGTTTATCTTCTGTTCCCACATTCTGTTTCCTCTTTTGGAATATTCATCTTACGAGTGAGAATAAGGGAGAGCATTTCTTAAAAACAACACAGAATACAGTGTTGGATTTATCAGTCCAAGCAGTGAAATGTCTAAATGTGTTGTCTTTGCAGAGAGCAGGTAACCTTGGGGTGTCGGGTAGAGGTTGTGAGATCTCCAAAGACTTCCAGATGTACACAGAGGATAAGCAAGTCGTCTCGAAGGCGACTGAAAACTCGGTCATCGAGCAGCAGGAGCAGGAGTAGATCTTCTGGGAGTTCCAGATACTCCGGACGCTACTCTCGAAGCCTGTCACTGTCGTCTTGCAGGTGCACTACTTTTATATTTTACATCACTAACAACCACTAATATCAAGTTACACAGAAAATGTGGGACAACCTGTTGAGCTTTGATTAAACAAAACTCAATGTCCTACTGGCTTTGGTGATCCTCTTGACTTTTTTTTAGAGCCACGATGAGATTGAGTGAAATATCTTGACAACTTTTGGATGGATAGATTGCCATTAAATTTGGTACAGTCATTTATGTTCCCCTTGGGATGAATCAAATAACTTTGGTCCCTTATCTTTTCCTCTATAGCACAACCATCAGGTCCAGATTTCAATTTGTCCAGTACCTTGGTTTACATGCAAAATGAATGACATTCCCATCAGCCTCAATTGCACTGGTTGAGTGCTAATTAGCAAATGTTGTAAACATTTTAGCTAATTTGCTAACAATCTAAACTCAGAGGTTGAAAGTCTCTTGGTCTTATTCCAATGCACCTTGACATGGCAGTACCTACTACTGTACATCATGCAATTTATGTGCTGCCACACAATATTACATGCCTGTACTACAGTAGAAAGCCAAAACGTAAAGAATAAAAATAGAAGAGTCTATGTAATCAATCCTCATTTCCAGTCATACAAAAATAAAAATGCTTGATTCTAGGAGATAATTGTAATTTTTCTTATTGCCAGCTCGTACTCACGCTCACCCAGTTATTCAGCTGATCTGAGGCGGCGAGGCAGCGTAGCCAGCCTCAGCTCCAGAGGAAGCTACTCCAGACACAGTGCTGAAAGGTGAATTTTATGAAATGGTTCAATACTCCTCATTGCAAAACAAATATATATTTACATTGTTGGTGATAAAATATTCACATTGTTATGTCGGCTTCCCAGACTACGAGACAGAAAGAGAAAACCTAGCTCCAGAGAGACAGATGTGAAGCATGCACATAAGGTTAGTGGGAAGAGACGAAGCCGCAAATCCTACTCTCCTATGAAGAAAAGGAGGAGAGACTCACCAAGCCATCTGGAAGCACGCCGAATCACAAGGTAAAGCTTTCCCAGTCTGGTTATTTATAGCTAAAAATGTACATTTTTATGCCTAAAGGCAACAAAAATGTATTGCTGGTCCCACCCTCCGCCCCCTCAGCTGGACAAGTTCCCAACCTGAAGTCTTTCCCTCGTGTTGATGAGCTGTGTACCATGAAATGGCATTTAGCCAGAGGATGAGATAACCGTCAGCTCTAAAGCCACCACAGGTGCTAAAGAAGCAGATGGCGAACACAGGCAGTCTGAAATGTAAAAAAAGAACAAGCAAGTCTGATCTTCACTTTTTTTAACAGATCTGATCTGCTACACAGTTAGTGTTACTTTTCTTTCCGTCACACTACTCTTTGACAGCAGTAAATGACTTAACACCAAGAAATTTGCATCAAAGAACACAACAGAGAAATTACAAATAACAGATTTTAAGTAGTTATTGCTCCATTATCTACGTTGTTTTAAAATTGCACTATTCCATATTTGTATATTGATTATGGGTCAAGTAGCTATGTATAATATGAATGGCAGATATGTTTATCAGGAGTTGGTGGAGACCAAAAAAGGGCCAAACGTAGAGTGAATATTGGACTTACTGTGTGTTCACCAGGTTGTTCAGAAACAACTCCAAATGATGCCAAAGTTGCTGTGTGATGTTGTGTCTGCTGGGTGTCTAATTAAACACTTACACATTAGCTATAACATCTTTGTAATGTGATATGTTTTGATATTTTTAAGTAATTTTGCCACCCAATTGGCCAAAGAACTGTGTTGGCTTTAAACAGGCATTAATTGGTGTTTTGGGCCACTAGGGGGCAGTGCAACATGTTGTAAACACATTTACAAATGATCACCCAATAATATTGATATTGTGACATGTTAGGAAACAGTTGCCTATTACCAATTTAACATAGAGAAGCATTTTTTTGGAGTCTTGTTTCTTTCCACCTGGCAAATGTAAATCCATGTAAGTTTCCTTATTCCACCTACTGTCTAACTTTGCCTTCCTGTTTGATGCTGAGCAGGTGCTGTACAGTGAATTTAATAGAGCTTTTTGGCTGAAAATTAGTGCCTGCAGTGAACAGTAAAATTGCAACTGTAAAATCACAACAATGAGCTAAAAGATGCTAAACTATTCTGTAGAGCTGTAGATCAGCCACATTGCAGCTTTAATTCTCCTACTGTTTGTCAGTTTAACACAACTTGCCTTTTTGGCTCTCTACAGTGCCAGGAAGCGACCCATTCCTTACTTCCGTCCCAGTCCTTCCTCCAGCAGTCGGTCCACCAGCGTGTCATCCTGGAGCAGCCTCTTCACCCGCAGCCGCAGCCGCAGCCCAATCCACAGCATCACCCAGAGCAGGAGCCGTAGCCGGAGCCACAGTTACTCCTCCTACAGGAGCTACAGCCGCAGTTCATCCTGGAACTCAATCTTTGGGACCCGCAGTCGCAGCAGGAGTCCTGGTTCGTTGAACAAACGCAACAAAACCAGGCATTAGGTTTCTCAGAGAACATTAAGGGACAGAGGAGCCAATTGTGTTTCCAGTTGAGAGCAGGGACAGTGGATGTTGGAGCAATCGACTGTGTACGTCTCAATGCTCTGCTTTGACGCTTGAATGGAAATGTCCCAGCAGGGGTCTCACCAAGTCTTTCATTGATGCAGTCTTGTTCACTCTGCCCACAGAGACCACTGGAGACAGAATGTCTTTTTGTTTGTTTGTTTTGTTCTTGTACCGCATCCTCTTGCATCAGCACTCACAATGGCCTGAGACTGTTCATCTCTTAGATATTAACAATAGGAACTGCACATAAAACAGAAATACTTTTCCTGTGTTTGGTCAACTAACAACACATCATGTTAAATTATTCATTTAAAAGAATGCTTTAAAATGGTTTAACAACAGTTTTTTTTTTTTAAATTGATAGTTAAATGGTGTATAATAAGGCCTGAGGGTACCGAAAAGAGTTTTGTTTTGGCAGATGCACCAGATAAACACTTTTAAAGACTCATAGGACATTGGACATTTACTGTCCCAAGTCAGGTCTGAATGTTGTAGATTTTGCGCAGAGAAGTGAAGTATTGATGTAACATTTGAGCCGTTTGATCTTAGTATTAACAAATGGTTTCAAAGGGATCGTTGTCAGGAATAAGGAAAAGGTTTGTTGCTCTGATCTCTGCACTTCACAAGGTGGAGAACAAATGTGTTTCCTCAAAAAAATGTATCGGTGAGGGTGGCCTGACGGCGAGCAAACTGCCTGTCAGCTCAAATGTCAAATTAATTTGTCCTTTGATCATGTGGAAAACAATTGAAATGTCAGTCTGTGTAATACAACAGAGAGCGATTGAAACATTGTGCAGAAACAGGGAGGGGAATTTCGTCTGACAAAATCTACAGAGTCAGAGGAGGTATTTTCCTTGATAACTAATGGCGAATAAAACAAATCCTGAAAATTTTTGAGAAAATGATACTTTAATGGTAAATATAATGGACTTTTTAAAATCTACTTTAATGCTTAAATTGTCATCTTGGTCTGTCTGTACTTACGTATGAGTCTCTGAATTCTTATTCAATATTTTTTATTTCAAAAGATGACATAGAGAGAAAAGGCTGTACCTCATTTGTTTGCAAAATAGGTCTGAACTTATGAATAGCATTGAGTCTCAGTTTACTTGAATAATGTTTTCTTGCTACAACACTGGAACCAAACAGATACTGTATGTCAACTATTTTTTTGTACTTGAGTTATAGTACAACGTAAGGTCAAACTTTGAATTGTGCAGCATCATACATATTTATTACTATTTAATATTTATTGGTTTGTTGTCCCTCTCAGTAGTGGTCAATATTTCTATGCAACACTGTCAATTTAAAATTATTATGACACTGCTGTAATTTATTTTTGGTTTGTTGTAAATTATTCTTGGGTTTTGCCACTGTACTCACACATAAACCTCAAAGGAGAAGCAAATGTTCAAAAGACAAAAGAACAAAAACCGGGATGGCAGAAAAGATGCTTCCTGTCCAATCTCTTATTTTGGGTGCTTTTTTCAAAAGCAAAATTTCAACATTTTGGGAAATACGCTACTCCCTTACCAAGAATCAGATAAAGAAGACTAAGACCATTCATGTCTGTCTGTTAAATATCAAGCTACAGCCAGCAGCTGGCTAACAAGCTTAACATAAAGACTGGAAATGGTGAAACAGCTGGTCTGCTTCCATCAAAAGGTTAACAAAACACTTTAAAGCAACATCATTAAACTGGCCTCCCTGTCTCTGAGGCTGTATTTGGTCCCAGTCCAGCCGTGTTCACTGGGAGGCTGCTGAGCCCTGTTCCGTTGCACGCTAACGGCAGCTACAGCAGCCATTAGCTACTGAAAAGCAGAAAAGGTGGATGTCATTATATGATTGGTTAAAATTAGTTGGTCAACACATTTTGTTTTACAGGAAGAAAAAAAAAGATATATATTTTTGATATAGCATTACGAAGATTTTTTTTGTATATTCCTTTGGCATACATTGTTAAATAGGTCTACAATAAGACTGGGAATCTAATCTGAAAGGGTCAAAAATGCATTTTTTAAATTTTATTTCCATTCAGAGATGCTGGCAGATGTGTTTGTTTTTTTAAGCTTTGGACAGGACTCTGTTTCCCCTTGTTTCCAGTCTTTATGCTAAGCTAAGCTAATCGGCTGCTTATTATAGCCTCATATTCATCATCAATCTCCATATCTGACTAGTCAATGAAAGTTATTTTCAAGGCTGCTTTGACTCTGGAGTTTGAATCTGCAAAAAAGTTTGAAACTGCCTTTCCATATAATTAAAAGAGTTATATTTCTCAATCATTTCAAATCCATCACCCTGTCTGTGTAATAGCTCCAGGCCTGACAGACTGCTCTCTATGCATTCAATACTCTCAGCTTATTTCCCTGAATGTCAACTAAATTGGACGAATGAGGGAAATATGATGCTGGAGGAGGAAGAAACTTGGCACAAAAGTCATTCATAAACTCAAAACTTATGATGACTCGTGTCAACCAGTGTTGACTCGGTGCCAGGGGAAGATTTGTGAGGTAACGTTGATAAACTTTCTAGATGGGTTAGCCCTTTCCCAATCTCACAATGTAAAGTTTACATCAGTTCTTGTGCAAAATATTTTTTGAATATGTAATTACTGTGGTGTAAATATGCATCTGCATTGTATAAATTATAAAAAACCTGTGATTATTTGATTTACAGAATGTGATCTGGGCCTTGTTGGATGTTAAAATGTAGGTATGGATATGATGCATTGACCAGTGACAGAGGATAAGAAGACAATATGCCAGTTAGGCATCAATCAATTGATCAATTGACTCTAAATGTCTTTGTGCTAAAGATCTGATCATGTCTTTTGTTATTTAAAAAAATCCCAATAACAAAGTCATATAGCAATAGTGTTCCAGTGTTTCAGTGTTAAATTATGCATATTCTCCCTGTTTTCCATGTGAAGGAGCATATTGCAAAATGATATGTTTTTCATACTAACACATTTTATCTTGTGTCAGTGTGAACTCCGCATTGTAGTAATACAGTATGTCACCTGGAAATTGAATTGTCCCCATCATAACCCCATGAAATCAGCTTTCCCTTTCACTGCGTGTTTAGAATAAGCTATATAAAATCATGTTCTGAATAAAAGCGCCACTGCAGTCTTGTTTTATGTCCTGAAAACAGATGACCGAGTTCACCGCAGTAAACAGCGGGCATCTTTACAAAGCTGGCTTCTTAGCTGTTTTGTTTTATCCGTACTGTGACATCAGCGTGTTAGACCTGAAGCTGTGCGTTATTTTCTATTAAAAAGCCAGTGAGTCACCTAGAGGAGTGCGCTCCAACTCTTTATGAGTGACATGTGGACAGCAACTTAATTTGGTAAAAAGGAGGCTGGTCTTTGGTCAGCTGTTGGGCCTGCACTGCAAAAAATGTCAACATCAGCAAGTCATTTAATCTTACTTTAACTCCTAAACAGTTTTTCCCCCTCATAAACAGAGGATGCAGTTTATTTGGATCAGAGACAGTGGTTATTTGATCCAAATGTGTGTACTTTAAGCACTTGAAGATACTTTAGTACTTGTTGGATGAACATTTTTTGCAGTGCGCGTTCTCTCCAGATCCTCCCAGCACTTTCCCGACACTTGCTCTGTGCCGACTCACAGTCTGGGAAATCGCTGTCCAGTATAAAACCCGCCGCCAGGAGGAATTCACTTTAGGTTTCAGGAAAGGCAGCGTGCATTTAAACAGATTGCTGTTGGATCAACGGGTGACTGATTGCGTAACGGTGATGCGCGTAATCCAAAAGAGATAAAGTTTTACCTCACACAGACATAAGAAGTGTCTTTTTTTTTTTTTTCAAAACAAGAAGTTTTGGCTCGGCTTTGTTTGGCACAAATATCAGAACTTTAACTGGTTTTGAACTCAGCGGGACATGGCAGAGGGAGACTTCTACACTATGGGGAACCGGCAGAGGTTTCCCAGGGACCCGTTTGGAGAATCGCCGTTCAGAGATCAGTCTCCGTTCAGGGATCAGCTCGCATCTCGGTTTATTGACGATGACTTTGGGATGCCTCCTTTTCCCGATGATCTGGCAATGGACTGGCCGGGTTGGGCTCGGCCGGGCCGGCTCAGCACGCGCCTCAGTACCTCGCCCTTCAGCAGTGGTTTACGCACAGGTTTCCCCTCGCGTCAGTCCACGGGAGGCCCCACGCTGTACACCAGCAGGTACGGCGAGCCTTCCTCCCGGAGCTCACCCATCACCACCGGGGGAGAGCCCTGGAAAGTTTGTGTGAACGTCCACAGCTTCAAACCAGAGGAATTAAACGTCAAAACGAGAGACGGATTTGTAGAAGTGTCAGGTGAGTTGTGATGCAGAGGTCTAAATTAAATGTAACTACTTTTTTTATAGGAGAACACATACCTTTATCATCAAGTTCATGGGGGATAAGGGCCCCTAAGGGAAGATTAACTTATGATCAATGACTGGAGGGCAGTGTTAATCCACCTGTAATGTCCCCACTGTGAAAACCATCAGTTCAGCTCAAAATACATAATTAGAATTAAAGTAATAGGTCAAAATTGGTGTATTCCTAGAAATACACCAAATAGAACATATAAATAAAATAAATAAGACCATCTCCTTGTGAAAAACACTCATTTGCAGGGTAGTAGCTGACATTGAGAACATTGAGGTCATGCCCTCAGTTTTGCTTATGGAAATGTGAGGGTTTACGTTCTGTAATTAATTACATAGCAATTACACATTAATAGTGGCCTCTGCTATTTTTAGGACTCAATATCAATAAATGTGACTTTTTAGACAAAAAAGCTTAAATGTATCTCTAGCTGTGTGGATAAGAACTTTAAACAGCATTGAGACCTAAATTTAGGCAGATTCAAAAACTTAAGAATATATTATTGAACATTTAGTATTTTTCAACAAAATGATCAAATAAAACGTACATTTGAAAGCTTATTTGGTGGTCTTTCAAACTTTTTCATTGCAGGGTGGACATTCAAAACACATTTACTTTTTTTTATTTAAGTGACCAGAAAGCAGCAGTCAATGCAGATCTTGATGAAACAAAGCATAAACAATACCTCTCGGACTGTCTATCCTCACTCTAACCTGGCCAAGAAATATCAACTCATTCACTTTGGCAGCAGATTTAAAGCAGCACAATGAAAGCCTCGGTGGTATAACGTGGTCTCAGCATTAATGAGTCTTGATATGGAAGAGATCGACAGATTTTGGGGACTGGGACTTGTACGTTGGCAGGCAGATCCTCAAGCTTAGACACCTGTTTCAGATTCCTGGAGAATCACTCCCTCAGTCACCCATGAGCTAGATTTAGATTTAAAGCAAGGCAAGGCCCGTGACAACAGTCTCTGTTTACAATAAGACAAGCCGTTCGCTGCCATTAAACACCAGAGAGAATGTTCTGGAAATAGGTTCACACTTTTACCCAGCAGTCCTCATGCTGATTTTGTCACTGCTGGTGTCACGTTTTAGCTCTGTTGTTGATAATGGTAGTAAGTTGAAGAAATCGCTTCCTCATGTCAGTGCTTCAGAAGACAGATGAATTCCAGGGATTCCCCCGCCGAAGGGGGCAAGGAGGACAGCAGGCCCCCCAACTCTTTTTATAAAAAAGTTTTTTATAAATACATTGTTGGTATGCCAGTTGGGTTATTCAATCAGTGCCATGTTGGGCCTGCCTGCCGCAGTGACTCAACCCCGTTCTAAAAGTGTGACAGGGAGTGTGATACAAGCATGCTTGACGTGTTCAGTACATGAATGCACAAATGTTTAACATCCTTCAGATGAACCGAGTGGACTCATCCTGATCTTCACTGACTGAATAGGTCCTTTTGTGCACCTGAGTGGTGCCATAAGCATGTTTCTTCTGGTAAAATTCACTGAAAGTACGATTAAAATGTTACTAAAGCTTACTAAATGTGAAATGTAAAAAAGTGGATAAAATCTTATTGAATGATTTTAACAAAACATAAACAATCAAAATGCATCATTGCTGCACTATTAGTGTTATAAACACTTTTATAGGCCTAGTTTTGTACTGGACTAAGTTTAATTTGAAACCAACAACCACCTAAGCTTACATACGATCCAAGATAGAAATGTTCTAAGCACTTAACTTAAAACAGTATTAATTCATATTTTATGCTGTGTAGTATTTGTGGAACAAGTTGAAATTAATCTACGTCACTTATCTACTTTATTTAACGGAGACAGTTCAGATAAAAATAGTTACATAAGAAGAAGTAAAACAACAGATGTAGTGTATATAGGGCATTTGCAGCTCCTGTTGCTGTAACGGCGACACTGACATATTATCACCAAACACAGAAAAATATTAGCACATGTACACATATACTGTAAAATGTCAATTAATAGCCCAGGCTTTTATTTGCTTTAATCACTCAACTCAGCCTGCCTATATTTGGAACAAGCGTCTATGGGAAAGGCATTCCCTTTGCACAAAACTCTTACTCAGCAAAGATAGGAAACACTATCAAACTTTTTACTTAAACCAGTATGAATATTACTTTGACTTATTTAGGCTATAATAACATATCAAAAAACATATCAATTATAAATCATTCATTTGATCATTTGATCATTTGGTGCTTATGGTTTCCATAAAATTAATGGAACAATTGAATTGTGGGTAATCTAACTGATCTAACGATATGTATGTCCATATTGACAAAAGTTCAAAGATTTATATTTGTGTGTTCAATCTAAGCAGCACAGAACCTGCTCAAGCGGGCGACCCGGTGGGCCTTAAGATGTTCTATACATTCAGAGAATTTCTATGAAATCCAGACCAGGCTTCTAATTGAGACCTGCGTTTGTTTGTCCCAACATGTAGCAACACCAGGCTTGTAAAGTGGACCTGCATCTAACTGGGACCCTGCTTTTAATTTAAGTTTTATGGTATCTGGACACCGAGCAAATGTAATATTCACTCTTTAGCTCTGTTTTTGGTCTCCACCAACTTCTGAGAGAAATATCTAGCTCTTCAGCTGCTAAATGCTCCACTATTTTCACCAGCTAGCCACTAGTCTGCCAATTGTATGCAAGGCAGGGTACTCTCCCCTCCTCTCATCACGGATCACTGCATAGACAGAAGGAAACACAGCATCTGCCTTCCTCCATGTCAGAGTAACAAAACTATCAAATCTGTTTTCAAACGTGAAAACTACAGCCCCGATCTTGATACCAGCACAGGCAGAAAACCTGTTTAGTACATTTTCCATTGCGGTAAGATCTCTTTCCAGAACATACAGTATTACACAGAGCATCTGGAATTTGAAAAAAACAAAACAAGGAGAGGCAACGTCATGTTGGACTACTCTCCAACATGACGCTCCACCAAACCTTCATCATTCATGAAGTATTTCAGGGAAACAGTCAGGGAAACAGTTTTAAGTCTTAAGTCATGACAGTGTTTAAATAATAATGTCATGACTTCACTGGTGATCTTAGCACAATTCTCTCTGGAGCTCAGTCTCTGGTCTGAAGTCCAGCACTTTCGGCAGGCAGAGACGTCACTGAGGGGGTATAGGGTAGCGCATAGTCGAGCCTGGAGTGCAGACGGGGGTTGAAGGGTGGGGCAGGACACGCTGCTGGCGGCGGCAGTGATATTTAGCAGCCCCAGAGCAGCTGCTAGCAAACCCGAGAGATAGAACGTCCATAAACAGAGCTTGGAGGAGAAGGTGGAGGGGGTGGGGGGGACTTTCCAGCCTGTTTTCCTCAACTTCTACATGTCTGAGTGTCTTTCGTCAGGAGAATGTATTGAATTGGAAGAAAGTAAAGAGAATGAAAAGGACATTTCATAATTTTAACATGTTCATTGCAACCCACCCAGAGGTCACAAAGCAAAAACACTGCTGGGATTGAGCAATGGAAAACTGTGTGAGCCAAATAAAACATGTTCAATCTCAGTGTTGTCAACACCTTTTTGATTTACATCCATACTGAAGCTCACAGATACATTTAGGGGGTCATGATATATGATGAATGTCATACTGAACCCTTGATAAGGACACTCATTTATGATCTAGGACGTTGCTAAACTATTGCACAATGTTGAAATTAAGTTAGTGGACTCACTCACATATTTGCTGATTTTTTGTTTGTTTTTTCAAACAGGAAAACATGAAGAGAAACAAGAAGAAGGAGGCATAGTGACAAAGAATTTCACAAAGAAGATACAGTGAGTATGATTTCAGTGAACTCTCTATCACAATGAATGATGAATGCTCCGCACTCTGTCCTTCAGTACATTATGGACACAAAGGACGTCAATTGACAGGATATCTATGATCACATATTCCACACCTACTCATTTTACTCACACATGGTGAGTGTTGGAGAGTTGTTTTTCCACCCATTTATCTGCTGACTTTAAAGTATGAAACTGAAACTTAAAGCTGTGGACTAAAATAAATATCACCAGGGTTTTGATTTTTATGATGGCAGTGTGAAATTGAACTGACAACATTACTGCCCTTACATTGTATTGGTTTAAAGGTGCCCTGTGGTGTTTTCTAGTAAAAAAGCTTCTGTTTACATTCAGTATTACTTACCAAAACACGTGTTGTTGGTGTATCCTTGAGCTCTGCTCTGAACTTGCTGAATGCATTTCCTTCATCAGAAAACATTTCCAAAGCTGATTTTTCTTAAAAGTTATAAACCTCCATTGTTTGCATCCATGTTTACTTGCTCCTGCGTTTCTTGGTGTGTTACTGCCACATGTTGATAGTGTGTAACCACTGGCTGGAATGTGTATTACTGGAAGTGCGAATGCAGGAGACAAACAAAATGGGACCCACACATAAAACATTGTTCCATAGCACTACTGGTGTTAAGCCAAGCCAAAAAAAATAAAAAAATAAAGCCAAATAATATATATGAATGTTTCCAGTCTCAGGGTTGGGGATCCACACAAGGGGTCATGAAATAGTTTAAGGGATGCTATTTGAATACTGGAGTAGGAAATAATAAAAAATCTGACTTTTCCCTAATCTAAGAAAATATATTAAAAGGAAACAGTGAGGGAAAATCACTTTTCAGTTCATCTACTCACAAACCAAACACGCGCAACAAGGGAAACAAGTAGACATGCATTTCGTATTAAGGGTTCAAAAAGAAAAAATACTGGCCAGAGAACCAAAGTACTGATGATTTTTCTTGATTTTAAAACCTTATTTTCTGCAATTTGTACACTTTGAATCCTTTGATCCTTATTTTGATAGTTGTCACTTTTTGTAAAAATTGTTTTGAAATGTACACAAATGTGTTCAAATTATACTATACAGTAACAGACAGCCATTTAGCTTAAAACACAGACAGAAAAACCAAGATAGAAAATGCTACTGATCAGGAAGAAGGCTATGGAAGGAACTATGCCAAACAATAGAATAATAAATGGGAGAGCACATGCAGATAGACAGAGAAACGTTTCCGTGACATGACAACATCCTGCATGTGTTTTTGCTCTTTGTTTATCTCTAAAGAAAAAAAATTCAACATTATGTCAGTCCACACCTCTCACTTTAAAAAGTTTTGAACAGCTGCTCCAGAATCATATCAGCTTTGAGTGGACAACAAAACTTCAAATCAACCCTTACTAACAGTAGAATACTAAAACTGACACTACACGGAGAAGTGCTGTTTAATGCAGGGCTGCACAGATGTCTTGCATATTGTAGACTTATCATATTGTAACTCATCCAAGCCAAACAGGCCACAGAAGTTTCCACAACCTGCCCGGCTCTCCGGCTCTGCTCGTTTAATTGGGCAGTGGGAAGACTTCAAACGGCAGCACTAATCGCTGGTGCGAATCGCCGTCTCGCTGGCGCGTCACTCCAGTTCTGCTAATTTCCTGTTGGTTAATTAGTAAGCAGTTGTGCTAGCCCTGCAATGTTCATATCACAGCACTTTTAATTGGAAAGCCCCCAGATCAGGCCTATGCTCCACAGCTAAGCAAAACCTAAAACCAATGACACACTGAATATATAAAGAGGGCGGTTAGGGTGGTGGATGGAAGGGGGAGAGGGGGTCATATATAAATAACTGACCTCCTTACCCAAATCCTCTGGTTGTATGAAAGCAAGCGATAGCACAGAGAAGTCACGTGACTAGCTTGTATGGCTGAGAATGTACTTTTAATTGAAGCACTGCTACTTTTTCATTCTGTTTCTTATGGTAATAATAGTAATAAACCTTACTTGCAGAGGGGAGCTACAGGGAGCTTGGCTCCCCTGAAAGAGACATGAGCTCCCCAGAAAACCTAATTTAAGAAATTTAAGGGGCTCTAAAGTATTGTTATTTTTGGTGCCAGTGTTTTTTTTTTCTGTATAATTTTATATTTTGTTGCACGCACATAGGAATTTTAGATCATTTGTGTCTAATAAACATAATGCTGTCTATTGCTGCTGTGGCCATGGGGGCATCATAATTGTCATGGGATGGTAAATTGACTTTTTAGTCTTTTGACCACTCAAAGAGCTTTACACTGGTGTCAGAGGCTGCCATGCTGCTAACCCTAGCAACTGCTCATCAGAAACTAATTAATCTCACACAGCACTGGAAGCAAATTGGGGTTTAGTATTTTGCCCAAGGACACTCGTGACATGTGGCGGCAGGACAACCAACCCTCTGATTGGTGGACGACCAGCTCTACCTCATGAGCCACAGCATGCCCCTTACGTCCAGTCTGTTTAACAGACTAACACAATTCATTGGCTGTCCAATATGTGTTGCATTTGCATTTTTATTGTTATTCAGCAGAGCAGTAGAGTAAGAGTAGCAATACCACACTGCAGAAAATACTCATTACTACTACTACTACTATTTCAATAAACCAGCAGGTAAGCTCAGTGTGTAGGACTATGGCTTGGGAAACCGGAGGTCGATCATCAAATCCCACAGACCACAATATGTGGACAAGGAACCTGGAGAGGTGGCCAGTTTCACCTCCCTGTGCACTGCCGAGGTGCCCTTGAGCAGCCAACCTAACCCCAAGAAACTGCTCATTGGCACCGCTAACGTGGTGAGCCCATCACTCCACCATCTCTCTCCCTGTTTGCATGTCCACAAGTAAGTAAGTAAGAATTAAAAAAAAGAGTGAAAAAAAGAATTTCCCCAACAGGGGATTAATAAAGTATATATCTTCTATATATTAAATAAGTATAAAATAGTGATAGTAAACCCAAAATATTGTTGGAAAAATATTGATTGATTATGAAAATAATCATTAGTTGTAGCGCTGAAGTGAAGGTATGAAAGTATTATCACCAAATTTCCAACAGTTAGTTACAGAAATCATTGATGGAACACACTGATGATGTCCAGTAAACAAGTGCAACGGGGTCTAAGGGTGGATTTTGTGTTAAACTCTCAAACAAGTGGGAAATATGTCAGTTATTAACCAAATATGTTGTTGTTAAATGAGTTCTGAGGGCAAAGGTAGCTTGAAAACTCCAGGTCATGTAGCCTATCAGCAATCCCCCAGTCCATCAGTGTGAGTGGTTTGTTATTTAGGAATCTTTTGTTCTGCCTGTGTCTACACTCATAAGAAACATTATACTAGTGGACTGACTCATGTGCACTGTGTCTGGGTGTGTGGGAGGGAGCATATGTATTATATGTTTTACACACTACACACACTCCATGCACACACACTCACCTTGTACTGCCTCACTGCCTTGTCTCTCTCTGCCTCAGTATCTCTGTGGGGGGAAAGCATATTGGACAGGTTTTTGGCAGCTGTACAAAATCAATGTGTGAGATAAAATGCATGCTTGCCAGAGGTAAATAAACTCCCAGAGCTAGACAGATAAGATTTCTGCCGGAGTCCCACGTAATGGGTCGGCTGAGTGATTTGACTTTGTCAGAAGGGGCAACTTTGCATCGCAGCAATTGGCTTCTTGAAGGAATGTGGGGGGCATAGATACTGACACATGTGTAGGCTTGTGTGTGCATGGGGGTGCGTGGTTAGAGCTTGGAATTGATTAAAAAAAAATTCAAGATAAAAACTGGCTTACACAAACTTTAAATGCTAGCTTTAAATTAATTTATCCTAAATATATTGACAGAGTATATAGTGCACTGAGCAGTAGATTGAATTATTATTATCATGCTATTCATGGCTCTGTGGATGGCAAAGTCAGTCAGCCAGTCCACGACTTTGGTCCAGACTGAAATATCTCAACAAACAATGAATAGATCAACATGCATGGTCCCCAGAGGGTGAATCCTAATAATTTTGGTGATCCCCTGACTTTTCCTCTATAGTACCACCATCATATTATTATTATTATTATTATTATTATTATTATTATTATACAATATACTTTAGTTTACAACCAAATACATGCATGATATCACCATCAGCCTCAGCTTTACTTTTGATTTGATGGTATTTTTGATGAATTTGACTGTTGACTGACTTGTATGAAAGTATTCTATATGAGATCTATATTAGTGTTTGTCTTCAAACCTCTGAGCTTCCTCCATCTTTTAAGCTACCCTTCCCCGCTCCCAGCTGCCCCATCCACTTACCCCGCACCCAACCACACTTACCTGACTGCCCTTGGCCTTGGAACAATGTGAAGACATTTCCAGTGACCTACTTCCTGCATCTTATCTCTTTGGACACAAAGCATTGGTCTTGTTCTATCTAAATTGGATTTACTATAATCCTACTGTTGGAGTCTCTCTTTATTTTTTCCCTTTATTTTTTGTAATTGACTTTTTCCCACCAATGGGTCCCATATTGCATCCATAGCCATTTATGAAAGGGGGATGTCTATATGATTTTTCTGTCACAAGTTTAATACAATTGTTCCTTCTTTCTGGGGACTGTTTTCTCATCTTCTTTGTGAACCTGGGCTGGGTCTGGAGGCTATTGCTGAAGTGGACCTGAGTCTCACTGTATGTGATATTTGGCTACACAAATAGACCTGACTTGACCTCCCTGTCTGTCTGTCTGCTTCTGTTGGGTGAAGTTTTCCGTTCCCTTCTGACTTGTATTTCTCAGTGGAGTGGGAAACCAGTAGAGGGTCCTCTCTAATTAAATGGAGGGTAAATCCACAGTCTCCTCCTCTGAACAGGGCAGCCTGATGTTTATATTAACTCCCAAAGACACTTGGCTGCTCTCACAGAAAACCTACAATACCCATATTTGGCCACAATGTCTGACAAAGAACAGAGTTTGCCTGGGTCGCTGTCTGTTTGCGTCTGCAGCAGGTTTTGAATGACTTTCATTCCAAAGGGAAATGTATTATTTGAAAATAGACTTGAAATGAACGTAATAACTAAATAATAATCAGTTTGATAATTTAAGATCATTCAATAGATTTGTTCCTACTGTTGAAGTGTAAATACAGCTTTATGGAAGTAAACCCTTTACATGCTGCAGTTCTGCCGGATTTTTCCATCAGTGCTTTGTATCCTCCTGCAAGTGTTGGGAGCCAATTATCCCACTCTGCTCTGGAAAACATAACATTTTCAACATGAGAAGTGTCAAATAATGAAGCGAAGAGGTAAAAAAAAATGCCTGACACAATTAGCTGTTGCCTATGACAGATGTGAGCAGCAGGTTAGGAAAGTATACACCAATAGAAATTTATAGGTGTACAGACACTCTCATTAATTGGAATCCGGTTTCATTTTTGCACCTGGATCCACCGTGTGTTTTTTCTCCTTCCTCTTTGTCACAGAGCTGAAGTTTTTTAATGAAAACTCCTGATGGCTCTCAGTTGATCTCTATAGTAGTGAGATTTTTGTGAGTATATCCACAGAAGACAGGTTGAACATTTTTAATTAAACAGTCAATATCCAATGAGCCAAGTCATTTTCTGTTTCTACCGTGGACGTACAACATTAAAATATCCTGCCAACAGGCTGTTTATGGGCATTGACAAAGTGTCAATAAAATATCCCAGCATTTAACAATGTTTTACAGCAGCTGTTATGGAGGAAAATGTCACTGAGTTTTGCACAACCTCCAAATGGGAAGTGAACTTTTCTTTTTCTCCTTGCCACTCTCCTTATTTTGTTCCTTCCACTCGTGCCTTTAAACATGCTGAACACACACAGCAGCTTACAGATTTTTCACCAAGTAAACTTCTGCTACTCTTAACATCTAAACTTCTATCCTTGCATAAAAAAAGCATTCAGACCATAATCTCTTTCCCACCTCTGCTTTTTTTCCTCAGGATCCCAATAGATGTGGACCCTCTGACTGTCTTCGCCTCCTTGTCCCCCGAGGGCGTCCTCATTATTGAAGCTCGGCAGACGCCTCCGTATTACCTCTTCAGCAACGACGGCTCCCAGAGTGGTGAAACACTGGAGGTGGAGGCTCCCAAGCCCCAAGAGGCCCCTATGGTCTAACATAACAAATCATCCTGCACAGTCGATTACAAGTTTGATAGCAAATGTGTGGCCTTCAGCTTCATGTTGTTAACATATGGAATTAAAATGTGGAAAAGGAAAATAGGTATGTCCTGTTTGATGAAGCTGCACAAGGCATAACTGTTAAGTACACACGCAGAATTCTGAAGAGCCATACTATTACATTTCAGTCACACAGTTAAGCATCCAATTTTATGAAAAATAAGTACCTGGCGATATTTTTTATTGTTTACCAACTCTTACTGCTGTTCTGAAGCCATTTCCAGAATCCTTGAAGACTGTTAATGACATTTGGATGACAAACTATTCTGTCTGCTGCATGATAAAAAATACACCTTAAGCTGTTTCCATTGTTGCAACTCTGATTTCCAAATTTCTAATTCAAACAAAAATTGTAGCCAGAAGTCACACATCGTCTTACTCGATTTGTACAATTTGAAACAAACAAAAAGATAAAAAATATATCTTCTTGGTGCAGAAGATGGACATTTTTTTCTTCCACATGATATGAAGAGTCTTTGAAGAATTTAGAAATATCTTCACAACAGCAGTAAAGTGTTTTTAAACGACCTTCTGGATTTTTAAAGATTGTTGTGACTCGACTGTAATGGTAAGGTTAGATTTTTGGGAAAATCATAAAAGTTCAAAGAGCTACAGTTTATGGAGCCGTCGTTGTGTTAACTTGTCTTGGGCAGCCTTAATCTAATATATGGATGCATCTTTAGATTATGTAGGAGCTGTTTGGCCACTCATGCATTATAAGTCATAGCATTCTCAATAACCAGTAATATAATAATATATATATTATGTGAACTTCTCAAGATCAAATTTATATTTGTATTTATATTAACATGCAGTTCATTTAGTGGAATAGTCTTTGCATCAAACATATTGTATGTGATTTATTTGGTTTTTAAAAGGATGACAAAAGTGCCTTTATTTACTTGAGTGCCTTGACTTCCGTCAGTTCCACAGTTGTTTCTTTTTTGAGTTAATGAATGTCACTTAAACTGACAAGAAACAAAAGTAAGTTACCTTTTATGGCTTTGTTAGAGGGTGAATTGTGTGCATTAATACTGTATTCTACCAAAGTGTATTGTAAATATACTTTAATATGTGCCAATTCATTATAAATATTAATCTGAAGTGTTCCAGGTTTTTTCAATATGGTTTGCATTTTTCTTTTCTATTTGAGTATTCAGGAAGATGGCTGCATGATTGTTGGAGTGAACTGACTGACTTGTATGCCAAAGACGTTTGTTTCCTGCTTTCTTTTCTGTTGATGTCTTTGTATTGGCTGATGTAATAAAAATGTCCAGCCAATCTCCCAGTGTGTCTTAACATCTGTGTCTTTTATTGAGAACCGTGCCACTCACAGGCCTGGTTCCAGGGTTCCAGGGAGCCTGTGGTGTTATTGTTAGATAACAGAAGGAACTGGGCAGCAGATTAGCAGAGGGCTTAGTGCTGGGTGAGATTGGCACTGCTGTGTGCTGCAGGATGGGCTGAACTCATGGAGGCAGTGCTGCCAGAGCTTTTGTGTGCAAGTGCAAAAATTGGGGCAGTTCCATTGCATGTTGTGTGATGCAAAATAACGTAATCTTCTCTGTGTATTGGAATCAAGAGGGATGATCAGAATTTAAAAAGTTTCCAAACTGGAGCCACACTGTGGAAACAAAAGGCCTCCACGGTTTCGGCCGTGCAAAGGCGCCGCTTTGTATGATGTGCTAGCTGACATAAACTGTTGTATTTATTGGTATTAGATGATATGTGTGGACTTGTGCTGCCATGGCAACAGTATTATTGGAATCACGCCAGTTTCTCCTTGGGCTAGTTACTCATGTAGATGTGACTAATGCACAGCTGTGCAAACGTATAGTATCTGATTGATGTCAAAACCTCTTAGCTGAAACGGCATGGTAATTAATCTCTTTTTTAATTTTGCACTCACATGCTGTATTTTCAGAGGTAACTATGAGTATGACGCTCATGAATATGATCACTTATTCATGAACAGTTGCAAATTCACACACAGATCATCGTCGACAATTCGTCCTAAGATTGAGAGGAAGTCAAATCATGTAGAAATAATAACACACAATATTTAACATTTTCACATGCTATTGCTTTATTGGAGCTCCAAAGACAGCAGGGTTATATGGCTATTGTATCTACTGACTTAAATCATCTATAAAACTGGTGCAAGGCAAGCTATGAAGGCTGTTTGAGTATTTGGTCAATATGTAGTGTGTGCAACATTGAGGCAACTTTTGTGTTTCTACTCAGTGTGTTCTTGTTTTATGTCGGGATCCTCCAGCTCCTGGCTCGGGACCTCACTCAGTGGACTCTTGCCCAGCTCCGGCTCCTCGGGTTGGGTGATCGCCTCAGCAGCCTCCCCTGAGCCTGCCATTACCTGGATCTCTCCATCCACGGCTGGTTCTTTGTGTTCCGGCTGTTTGGACATGTCTGTGTCTGAGCTTTCTTGGCTTTCCAGGGTTTCTTGGTGCTTAGAAGAATCTTGAAGACTCTCTGTGCCTTCGCCATCTGCAAGCACTGAAGGGTGGGACTCTCCAGCTGGCTTTTCATGAGTCTCCTCCTCCTGTTCCCTCCTCTCTTCATGCTGTTGAAGCCCAGCTGTGGCGCTGCCAGGGTGGGCCTGATCATCATGGACTTCTAGTGGAGTCTCTTCCCCTTTATCCTCTGCAGACGGGAAGTCTGGGGCCTCAGTTGCTCTACTGCTATCTGGCTCTGTATCAGGGGCTTCTTCTTTCTCCTCTTTCTCTCCAGCCACCTCCATCTCCACCTGCATTTGTGCATATGTCGAAGATGTGAGCAGTGAAATGAAATGAATGGTTATGATTAAAGGTTCACTAGCTCCATTTTCATACCCCACCTCAATACTGAATTTGTATGCCAGTCCTTTCATAAGTGGAAACTCAAAAGAGAATTGAGTTGGATGCAATCAGCAGATATTGTTCAGAACTTCAGGAACTCTAAAGGAATGGTTTGACATTTGGCAAATGGGCTTTTTTTGGTGAGTGTTTGATAAGATAGATAACACTCTCATGTCTGTCTGGAAATGCTGTGTAAGGCTACAACCAGCAGCTGGTTATCTTAGCTTAGCATAAAGACTGGAAACAGGGGGAAACAGCTAGACTGGCTCCGTCCAAAGATAACAAAATTCACCTCTAAAGCTCACTAATCAACACATTATATCTTGTATGTTTTAGCAAAATGTATGGATTAATGAGATATAGTGTGTTAATCTGTGAGCTTTAGAGGTACTGGGAACCAGGATAGCTATTTCCCCTTGTTTCCAGTCTTTATGCTAAGCTAAGTTTACCAGCTCCTGGCTATAGACTTAACATTTACCAGACATGTATGTAATTGGCATCAATCAATCAGAAAGCAAATAAGCATATCTGCCAAAATGTCAAACTATTCATTTAAATGTAAACAAGCTTCCCAGATGTGATCACCTTTATGGGAATGATTATGGCAGCAGGAACAGAGGTTTCTGGAACTGGAGCTTCGACAGTCAGGATACCATCAACAGAAAGTGTGGATTCAATTTTGGTGGCATCAATCTCAGCTGGGAGCCTGAAAACGACAGGATGGTGTTTACAATGTCTCTACATACAAAGTGCCAGTGTTTTCTAATACTGAAACTGATAATACATAATATCTAACTTTTCAGCTCAGTGAGCATTTTAGAGATTGGATACTGTCAAAAACAGATGTCAGTGCTGCACTCTTGGCTGCTGAGAGATGTTTAGAATAGCTTAAACTGTAATATCAGTGTTTACTTTGCATACCTGTATTTCCTTGTAAAACATCTGGCAATAAATCCATGCTCGTCTGGCCTCTCCTCGTGTTTCCCTGGGGAGGGATTACCGTTTATGGGGAAGAATGTGAGGACACACAGAGGAATCAAGCAACGCAGAGACACCACTCAACACAGAAATTAATTTCTGCCACAGAGCTGTGATTTTTCCCCAAGCACATATTTAAGCAGCTTTCTAATTTTGTTACATTTAGCTTCCTTTCCGTCCTTGTTTTATTTTAGGGGGTTTATTCTGTGAACTGTGAGAGAAGTCTATTTAGATAATAATATTAGATAGAAAAGATTATTAATACTTCATTAGGAGTAGAAACTATCCTGTGTGTACAAAGTAATTAGCAATCTCAATAAAGTGAACTTTTAGAAATGTTTAATTAACTGTAAGCCAGTGTGCTGTACCTCCGACCTCCAGGAATCCGTCTCTGACATGGAGAGAAATCTCTGAGGGGGAGAAGTGAGCCACGTCCAGGCTGACCCTCCACTTGTAGTGCTCCTTACTAATCTTCTGGCCAGGATGATGCATCGACCCAGAGATGTAGGGCACAAACAGCGGAGTGGGTATGTACCCTGGCCAGGAGCAGGCTGCCAAACTCCTCTGGAGCCGGTCCACATCCATCCACCGAGGGTCCCACGTCTCCAGGAAAGGAGGCAAGCCAACATCCTGATTGAAAAGCCGGCTGGACTGCCACCATTTTCTCAGGGGGTACCAGGGGACACCCCTTTCGTACTCACCACCACATGACAGCTCTGTTTTGGCCTGCTCGCTCATGTTTCAAGAAATAAAACGACAAAGAAAAAACGACGAAAAATGGCCGCCCTTTGTTTTGATGACAGTCAGCAAGTAACTTCTGGACTCTCGGGGTTGACTCACTGAAATTTCAGCAATTAAAATCTCCTTAATGAGTGTGGGAATAAAATAAAGATTTGCCAAAGCTAAGGGTGGTGAGACAGAGAAATCTCTGAGGGGCTTTATATAGTGCTCCTGTCTGTTTTAGCACTTATTAAGCACTCATGCCGATCCCATGAGAAGGGTGTGTGGGCATGGGGTGATGGGTGTGGAAGGGAGGCCGTTACCTCTTGCTGGCTTGAAGAAGGCGGCAGACTAATTATTTGTATTTATAACTTTTAAGGGCACGATGGCAAATAGCGAGCAGTTGGTCGAGGCTAGTTTGTGTTTGAACTGTTGCATCTGTTGCCTGAAGACCTGTTCTTCTCACATCCCAGTGAACTCTATTCTGCCAGTGGTGACTGGGCTGCTCAGTCTTGTCATGAGCCAGTGATACTGTCTCTTCCCCCTGTGTTTCACTCCTCAAAGGCCACACAGTGGCAGTGGTTTGTCTGGAGCATGAAATACCTCTAGAGGCTGAGAAGGACACAAAATGCTTTGTGTGTGTGTTTGTGTGTGTGTTATCTGAAACGTTTCAGTGGCATGTGTGTGTACTGAGTATACAAAACTCACTTCCACTTCATTTTTCTTTCACTTTGCAGTTTCAACAGGATTATTATTGTTCTCTCTTTTATCAAGTGTGACAGACTTGTCAGTGTTTCATTTTTAAAACTTTATGCCCTGAGATCTTGGCATACTGTCCACTGGAGCACAAAACAGATTGAACAGATGTTTCTGACACTTTGTGTGATGCCTCAACCGCCGTTTCTGTCTGTAGGATATGCTGTGAGAGGTTAAACTGGGATTCTCTGCTACTGCTTCTGTTGCCTGAAAAATTGGTTCCTCTGTTTCAACCATTAATAGAAACTTCCATCCTGTTCACAATAAAGGCGCGTATGCCCACAGTGCACCAAGATATTCATGCTATTCTTCAAAAGTAGTCTGGAAGGCGGAAATAAAAATTGGCAAAACTATGGATATGAAAGATGAAACTTTCTCAAATGTGAGTTTTACCCATCTCCACACTTAATGGTTATATGTACTAATGCACCAGCATCCTAGACCATAACAATGGGTGTTACGACCAACTCCAAGATTTTGAAATGCCAGAACAGCTAAAAGCACAGTCATTGACTAGACATTTAATATTTTTTTGTAATGATAATTACCCATTGTCTATGCAAAAGCCTCAAACATGGGTGGTACAAGCTGAGGCCCGTTGCCTTATACTGCCCTACCAGGGCAAAATAGAGTCACAGCATTAGGTAAGGCTTGAATCTCACATTTTGACATTTTGACTAGCTTAATTTAGAAGAGCTCTAGCTGCCATCTTAACATTAGGCTTTTGACTGGTGGAATTAATGTAATTTGGTGTGGTTAAGGTACCTTTAAATCACATAGGCCTACTGTAGTTAAATGTATTAAATTGTAAATGAATTTAAAACTAAAATGAACCATTGTAAAATGACCATATAAATAGGCATTGGTCTGTCACATTAATATATCAGGATACTAATCACACTGCCATCCACCTGTTTAATCCCTCAGTGTATAAATCTCAATCTGTAGGCTATTTAATTGGCTCTCGACTAGCAACCACGAATTTTGATGTATTATAAATTAGCCAAATAAGGACCTCAAATGTTGACAGCTTAATAGACATTTCAGCTGATCTGGGGATTCACACTGCACTCAAAGGTCGGAGTGTCCACATACCTCTGGCCAAGGAGTGAAACTTTTACGTCCTTGTTTGCTTGAGGCCGTTACCATGGGCAACGGAGGTCGCAGGTTAAGGAGGCGTGGAGCCTACGTCTGGCGTCTTTGTAGAAATGTTTTTACACTATAATTTATTAACTCGGATTATTCGCTCCGGTGATATTTCAATATTTCAACACAACTTTAGTGTCCTTCATAGTTCATAAATCTACCATGACTAGTAGAGTTTTTGGTAGAGTAAAGCCTGCTTTGGTCTGTGAACAGGAAGTTAGTGCGCGGAGCACGGACTCCCGGGAGAATCATGACCGCCGAGCGCTCCAGCTGAGCCGGCAGGGCTGCCTGGGAGCGCCGCGGAGACCGAGTGGATCACTCAGCCGGCTCTCACATCCTAAAAGCAGACCAGTGAATATGGGACAACAACGCATGGGAACGGTATTGCATTTATTAGCCTACATAAACTGCACGAGTTCATTCAAATTCAGAGAATACAACGCAGTTTGTTTTTCTTTGTGTATATAAAGAATGAGTGACTTCATATCTTCTCTCAGATGAATTTCTCTGTCACATCATTGAATCAGGATTAACTTCAAAGAACGCTGGCAGTTTATTCATCTCACCCAAAATAAAAAAGGCTGTTTCTCTCTCTCTCTCCTATCTTTTTTTCTGATTGCTGATTCATCTCATCCCATCTGGCAGCTGCTAAAGATCAGAAAGTCTTCATGGTCCCTCCTGCTTTTCCTCCCTTGAACTGCTAATGCCCTTCTCAAGTGATATTTTCATATCTTTCTATGTATGTGTGTATGATCCCTTTCATTTCATGGCAGGGATTCTATCTCTCACATTCATCAGTAACCCCAGCTGCCCCCCTGGGCTACACAGAGCAGTCCCATCCAAGACCAGCCGCTTCATCTGCTTTGAATGGACACTGACCCTCCTCTTTGCTCAAGCACATAAAGTGTATTGCAAATCAAATTTTCTAGCCTAGAGAAAAACAGATTTCGGACTTGCAGTCAAAGGATCAGAAACACACCCATGACCCAGTTTCCTTTAACCGTCCTCAGTGCGATTTGAGTTGGAGAGGATATTCATAGATAGGTTTGAAGGCCCGGTGGGTTCTGCAGAGTCAGTTTTCCTAATCAGCAGCACAGATGTTGTGTCTGATCCCCCCCAAGCCTGTTCCCACTAACAAATGCATTTGAAGTAAGACGTCGCCATTTGTAAGGTGATTACAGTCACCTATGCTCAGGGGAGAGCAAATCACAAGGCTTCAAACAGCCCGCCATGAATCCACGGATATTAGCAGCTAATGCATCAAGGGGGATGAAGTGTCAAATGGCTGGTTTGTCCCTGTGGACACTACATTCATCATAGTTATTGTGAGGCTTGCTGAGTCGCTGAGGCAGGCTGGCTGGTCGGCGAATAGAGAGACGTGGTACGTATCAAAACTGACACATCAGAATGGAGTGGCGTATCTGGAAATATATTTTC
>NW_023339718.1:18168736-18204918 GCF_004916995.1 Morone saxatilis
CCTCAATCTAACATAAAACATTGCTATTGTTTAAAGAAATTCATTCGCTGAATTGGCTTAGCCATGCCTGTTGCCAATCCATTGTCTCTATGACTACAGTGAACAAGAATATTCCTGTATACACTGTAAATCACTGAGGAGGGAAAACAAGGCAATCTCATCTTCGGCATTTTCCTGCTCTATGTTATTGCATTTGCAATGCTTTTGATTCAGCTCTCTGTGGTGCTGTTAAGACAAATGCAATACTTACAACATTGTTTGGTGTATGTATGTTACTCCTGGGTATTGATGGAAATACACAGGCTAAGGGCACTTCACAGACCATTTGTAAAATAAATGTTCTGTTACATGTATGTATTGGAGCATGTACTTTCTGTGTGCGTCGATGTGTGCACATACAGTATTCATACGCTGAGGTCTCTATTCTCTGTGTCCACTGAAGTAGCAGAAAGGCAACAACAGTATCCCTTCCTGACTCAAAAGAGATTTGCAGCAAATGAGCTCATCCATCAGCTGAAGCGTGTGGGGACAAGGGGATGATGAGGAGAAGGAGGGTGAGGAGGAAGATGAAGAGAGACGATAGGGCGGAGCAGGGGCAGAGCAGAGGCAGGACTGCTCAGAGAGAAGCCTCACAGTGAAATATGACGGCCGTGGCATTTCCATGCTCTCCGGCACGTTCTCTTGTCCTTTGGATGTTGCAGCTTGAAGACTTGAGCTCAGCTTGGTCCTTTCCCAGTTTATCTGTAGCTTTGTCATCATTTTAAAAAAGTCATGGCATTTAAGGGCAGTAGCATTTTTAACTGCATTAACCATCAGTAATTCCAATAATTCAGCATGTACTCCGGAACGTTTTCTTTAAACCGTTTACATACAATTTTCCCCCCTTTTCTCCAGCTTTAAGGTTGGAGAAATTATGCTGTCTGACAGTATCGTATATGTCTTGTATCAATTTGTTCCAACTCTTCATTGAAGATATATCATGTTTACACTGAATGACTTATTCAGATCCTTTATTCTAGATGTCCTGTGCATCATTTCAGTCACATTTTCACCAAAATTCAGCAATATTTGGTGTCTGGAAACTTTGGGATCTCCCTGAGGACTTCAGATAAAGTTATATGAGTTTAAACAGCATTTAGCTGCACAGCATGACTTTGTAGTAGTTGACTTACCGGAGGGTATGCAGTTTAACAGGTTCATTTTGCATCGCTACAAAGGCATTAGAACCAGTAATCCAAGTTGTGAATGCTATTAGTCAGCAACAATTCAGCAATTTGGTTTCTGGAACTGAAAAGGGTCTCCTGTGTGGAAGCCTGATTGGGAACAGTAGATTATCTTTGGTTTTTTTTTAAGTCATTCATCTGTGGTCAGAGTTTGAATGCATTGTGGCTTGATTATCAGGAGAGAAGAATAGGCATTACACATTTTAAAGTCGAAATCGCATTCATAGTAATGGTACAGTAAATTTTACAAAGACAGAAGCATTTTATTTAACTTGCGAACATGTTTGATACTCTAGTAGAACTAATCAACTCGCAGATTAAAGGACACAACAAGATGGAGATCAGTTCTACTCTCACTTCCTTAGTTACTGTTAGTACCTGTCAAGCTTTCCAGTCGTGCTCGGCACAAAAGTAGTTTGCAGCGGTAACAATAGCATTTTAATGGCCCAGTGTGGAGGATTTGGTGGCATTTAGTGGTGTAATTGCAGATTGCAACTCCCTCTCTTCACCCTACCCTTCATAGTGAGGAGAAAGTATGGTGGCTGCGAAACACCCCTATCTAGAGTAGTCTTCGGTTTGTCTGTTCTGGGCTACTGTAGAAAAACATGGTGGTTCAACATAGTGGACTCATTGGAGGCGTCTGTAGAGATATACAGCTCATTCTAAGGTTACAAGATCATTCCTATATTCAGGTGATTATACACCAATGAAAACATAGCATATTATATTCCATTTCTGCCGACAAATCCTCCTAAATGTTACACACTGGACCTTTAACATTAAAAATTCTTAGTCATTTGTGAAGCAATTGTTTCTTCACTATGCACAGAGGTATGCAACAGGATACTCCTTCCTAGTAAGTAACTTTTTTTGTAATGTTGTATGCAATTGTTGTTTGGTTATAGTTAGCTACCTAATTGAGGTAACACTAGTTCCATAAGTTGGTTGGAAATTCTTTCTACAGCTGACTTTTTAATATAAAAAATCTCTTAAATATACACTTTATGGCCACATACGTGATATTTTGAAATAAAAGACTGAGGCTAAAGCTGCATGTCAAAAAGTTAGCACTCTTGCCAGTTAATGATTCATGTAGCAGACATGGAAATTAAGAAATGTTATAATAATCTGAATATTATTTATAATAATATTACAGATGTTTAAACATTATACTGTTGTTGTATTGTGGTTTGTCCTAAATGTAGTGTGATAAGGACAAGAAATAGTAAAATATGTTTTGTTCTAACGTAACCTTGCTTAGCTGCTTTGCTTTCATACTTGTTTGTATTTTCAAACCGTATGTTTTCATTTTTACTTTAAATAAAATAAAAGTCTTTTAGGATGAGGACTAACTGATGTGTGAGAAAATAATGCACAGTGGACTAGCTGCGAACTGAGCTTTAACAGAATCTGTAACCCCACAAACTAATTATCAGGAAATGCTAACAATTGCAGTTAGATGAGATTAACACACTGTAACCTATTGCTTACATTATTGCGGGAAATAGGTGGGAAAAAAGACAGAACCCTCCCTCTTTAAATGCCAAGTAACACTCATAATAGTACACTGCCTCAGCATGCTGATAAATACAGAACTGTGTCCGTATGTCCTTAACTAGCTGATACTATGTTGGAAATAAGTGTTTAACACTGTAACATGTTATTCTTCAGATTTAATAGATTAAAAAAATCCTCCTGAATATGAAGTCCAAGCTAATTGTCCTTTGCCTCCTCTCTGATGATCTATTCATAGGCGACTACAGATGACCCACCAAAGATAGTCGACCAGCCCATTAACAGCTACCCTCCAGATTCCACAGGAGGAAGCAAGGTGTGACTGTTAATCGTTAAGCCCACATTTATAGTCCTCTGACACCCTGTTATCTAATTTATACTGTAGAAAACATCAGTTTATCTTGCATAAGGAGTTTTTTTTACTCAATGCAGTTAATTATGTAGAGATTAATTGCCTGATTATCTGTCATTTCCATAAGCGATGTCATATTAGAGACAAAATTTTTACTCTTGGCCTGCTGCCCAATTTGCCTCTGCAGAGGTCACAGGGGGATGCGACAGAGTCTTTCATGGGTGAAGAGGTGCTCTGAGCTACAGAGCAATTCAGAAGACAAAAAGATAATAGCTGCTTGGCCTTTTTTATGTCTTTGTTTTTATGCACTTTTTTTTCAGAGTTTGCCAGTTTCTCGTACCCAGGCTGGAAAAAGAGCTGATATTGTTTCCCTGAGGAAGCATCTGGGCCACGCCAGGTGAGAATTACATATGTGGGTGTTTAACAAATATGGAAAACATGAATCCCTTCTGTTGATATAAGTATGTTGTATTGAACTGCTGTTTCCTCTGAAACAGATACCTATGCATGGAAAAAGTCATGTTTAAGAATAAAATGGCTCATAAAAAGGGAAAACTGCAACCGTGTGCTCACTGCAGGTATGCTCAGCTTTCAGTGTTTCTGTATCCTGCAGGCAGTGGAGTCCTGGCACTCAAAAAGCTGTGGCATTTGGTCCTGTGTGTGTGTGCAACCCCCTAACCCCACCACAGGGTGTAGAGACAACATCCTCTGGGGGCAGCCAAGGGTACTTCCAACCGGCTGACATTTCTGACAGCCTCTGATAGAGCCCAGAGTGTTGAATTATTCATACAGGTGTTATGGGGAAAGGTTGCCATTTTCACAGGAGAAACTAACCCCCAGATGAATTGTGGCTGTTTACCCCTGCAAGTGAATACAGTAGTAATGATTTGGGGCTGTGATGCCTTTTAGGCCAAATGGCAGCCCATTTTCTGTCAGCTCACATGTTGACTGCTCATAAGTCTCACTGCTTCTCTGGCAAGTGCAAACCGCTTAGACTTAATCAACTTGGTTTTGTTTTTCAGCTTGGGCAGTAAGGTGTAAACATCTGACACGTAGTGGTCTGTTTTTCAGCATGGACGTCTTATGGAAATATAAAGCATTGGGTTATTACCATTTTCTTCTCTCACCACAGATATCACTTACCTCTATTGGTATCTAGCCATGCTGATAGTTTTGGTTTTATTCACCTAGATGTTGTGATATCTGCTGTTGAGATTTCCACCCTAGTACAGTGGAAGTGACTGGAATTTCATTTTATTTTCTCATGACAGACAAAAATTAAATTGGAAAAACAGCAGCCTGTTTTTTCTGAAACAATGTCCTTGTTATTGGAGATAATCCTCTTCATTAAAAGAAAAGTTTGGCATTTTGGGAAATATGCTTCTTTTCTTTTGTTGCTGAGAGTGGGACGCGAAGATTGATACCACTCTAATGCCTGCCCATTCAGTATTAAGCTAGCTTAGCATAAATACTGGAAGCAGCCAAGAAATAGTTAAAGCAAGTAACTCCCTGTAAAACCACAATTTATCATTTTTCATTTATGTTTGTGTACGGATTAAACAAGGAACATTACTGCAAAAATGGCCCACATGTGTCCAACTGATGTAGTTTTACAATCATCCACTGTTGTAAAGTTAGACAACAAACCATTATTTCACAAACAGATCAAGTCCACTGAATTTCTTGGCTACTAATGATAATGATACTAATTAAGGTTCCATTCCATTTAGTGTTGCAGAGCCTTTCCAGTGAGCCAACATTTATAATAGCAGCACCCTGACTGAATGAAACAGAACCTTAAAAAGTATCATTGGTAACAATTGTGTTTACCCTACTATTTCATATCCAAATGGCTGCTGTAGGCTTTGGTGGTAGGTAGCTTAGGAGAAGGTAAGGCTAGCTGTTTCCCGCTTCCAGGTTTTATGCTAAGCTACAGTAATTGCCTACTTGGCTTTAGTTCTGTACTTAATGGATATATCGATCTTGTTATATAACTCTCAACAAGAAAGCAAAAAAGTGTATTTTAAAATGTCAGTTTATTCCCTAAAGCGTTTTATAACTGGGACATTGTTATGGTAAAAGTATTTTATGTTTTTTTATTTTATGTTTTGGCAAGCAGTCACACTTAATTGCAATATTATTGAGTACATGCTGCTCAATTATTTATCACTTCCCATTTACTTCCATTGCATTGGGGGTAGATATTCGTCTCTAACATCTAATTACATCTAACATTAGTATGATTTGGGTGAACTGACCCATAATGCATGATTTTGCTCCATTAAATTAATCAGATGTGTGATGTTGGGTCTAGCATCAGTTTTCTTTTAGGAAAGATCCCAATTCACAGATAAAAGCCAAAAATATAAGAAAAATGCGATGATAATATTACATAATGTCTAATATATTTCAAATGGCTCTAATCCTCCGTAGGATAGGGATTTGTCAAATAATTTAGTTAATCTCAAAAACACAGACACAGCTGTAATAATTGTCTCCTTTTCTTCTGTTTAAAGATGAGATGGAAATTAGGACACAAATTTAAAGATATTTACTTGAATTTTATTGGTTCCTGCACCACAACAGTCATGTTATTTACGCCAGGTGTACCTAAAATAGATTTTGTTTTTGCATCTTTGCACTGATTTTATGGGTTTTTACCATTCCTTATATACCCAGAGCATGCACTTCTGTCACAATACAGAGGCAACTTGTGATGCTCCAAGAAATTATCTGGTGTGTAGATTCCTTGAAAGTTCAGTTTGTTTTCATATTTCCTTCTTTTACCTTCATGTTTTGTCTTAGTAGACACCACAAAGCCCAATCAGTGTTTTGGCTCTCACCCTCGTCTCTGGTACTCTGTCATTTATGACTGCGGCAGCTTGTGTTGTCGCAGTCTGCGATTTGTCTCTGGTGATGTTGACATGAAACATCCCATGCTGGCTTGTCAACACTACTGCAAGTCCTGTTTCTCTTTACGTTGTAGCTGACAGATAATACTTCCCATGTAATATTATTCTGCTAGATTTATAATTAGGACTTGATTATGAAATGTGTTTGAACTCCTTTACGTCATGTTGCAGTGCCTTGTGTATGATACCCTACAAACATGCTTAAGGCTTTAATCAGAACTTGCACATTCAAAATTCACATAAAGGAATGTATGATGATGTGAGAGTAGAGCCAATGAGTAGATTTAAAATAGATATCTTAGTTGGTGTAATCACTGCAAAGATTCCTCACCTACCACAAACCTTATCCCTTTTTGTTGCCTGGCAACAAGCTGCCACCCAAGGGCTCCAATGATTTGATCTGTTAAAAACTGTCCCCCTCCACCACTACCCTCCCCCTATGCACAAATGTCAAATTTTTTTACATTGCAATCAATTTTTAACCACCTATCAAGTCCTCCTTCCAAGCATTGTCAACTTTAATGAGCTTTTCAAGCCAGCCTGTGATGTGTGGTCATGATTCACTCTCACAAAGAAGAATAACTTGTTGTTGACTGGAAGGACAGACGGTGGTGATGAGAAAAGGCATAATGGGGTTTCACTTCAGAGCTTCTTGGCATTCAAACACAAAAGTTTCATTGTGTGTTTGTGTATTGATGATACATTGCTTCTTCTCAATGCCTTTTATTTTCTTGTCACACCAAATACTGCAGCCTGTCATTGACTCGGCAGCTTTCTTCTGTCTGCTTCTTTCTCTCTCTTCTCCCCCTTTTCCCTTCAGCATATTATTGTTCAGCTTTCATGTTACACTCTGGCACAACTGGCGCTGTTGTCACAAACATTTGTACATGTGGTGCATCAAACACAAGCAGAAAGACACCCACTTGCCTGCCAGTTATTAGATATTAATCAATTTTAAAAAACATTAGCTGAACTAAAGTGAAAGAGTCACTTTAGCACAAAGAGCTAACGAAATTAGTCACGTCTGAGGCAAGGTCACTGTGCCACCTCCCACACTCTTGGCAGCCGGCAGCTACTCCAGGGAAAAACTTTTTGCACATTTGAAGCTACGAGTCATTAGCGATGCTGATAGAAACACACTTTAATTAAGACTGCCGCATTTTGGACTTAGATGTCACATCTGAAGATTAATAAGTAATATCAGGGGTGTGGTGGTATGCAAATAGAACAGACATGCCTCTGAGCTAAACTGGTGCACTCGTTGTATCACCGAACAGAGCCAGATTAGCATGCTGGAACACAAGTGCTTGGTGCCCCCCTCCTAGGCTGAAGTGCTTGGCTCCACTTGTGGGCGAAATATTACCAGCCAGCTGCTCGCTAGATAACAAATAAGAACTGGAGCAGCAGAGGGTTGGAACATATGCAGGCGTTTGTGGTTTCAGCCTTGCAAAAAACTAAATCTGGTCTGCCTGGAGAGAAAACGTCACAAGAATATTGTGAGGTCACCGGTCACTTCTTCTTGTTGGTTTCTTGTCATGTTTATAATTAGGAAATTGAAGCTGCTTCTTGTTAAATGCACTAAGTCACTCTTTACAACTAGATTAGCCAAATTATGTCTAACAAACTAAATGAATGTGTTTCCCTCCTCATAAAACATTGGAAAATACTTTCAGCATGTTAGAACTTGAATCATTTACATCACGGTTTTATCAAAATAACTGTATAACATTTTCCAAGAAGTTACCCCATTCATACCAAAGTAAGTTGTTCACTGGGCACGTATTCTGCAAACGTTTTTGAGGTTTGCTCAGGTTTCTGCATTTTTGGGCTCATAGAGCATGAGTACTAGAGTGTTTCTCCAGCTGAACTAGTTAAAGGCATGCACATCAGAAATGTGTTCACATTGTGCAACCCACTGTACGTGCACATTAGTGTTTTACTCCCACTGGGCCCACCTGCATGTTCCCCTACAGCCCACAAACTTTACATAGAGATGATGTCACGTTTTCCTAGGCTCTCGTTCTACAAATATAAAACCTTCATGGATGAAAAATTCATAATACAAAGAGTAATAATTGACCTGTCTGCAGTTGGAGCTGTCAGAATTGGGGGAAATGCTTTTTGGGCCACATGGGATTTTTTTCCGTTGCAGTACAATGAGTGGCCCTGAGAACAAATTGGTGGCAAAGCTGAATGACAGCGTCCTATCCATCTTTCTTAATACATCCATTGTTTACATCCATTTTTGTTAGCTAGCTGTCTTTTTTAGGGATGCACAATATGGATTTCTTTTTCAGCTGCTATGATAACTGATAATTACCTGCTTCCCATGGCTGATAATAATTACACACTTGATGGCAAGAAAGGTTAAGATGTACTGAGAAAAGATATTTGATATTCCATTGCTCTGACCTAATGTAACTGACATTCCATTTCTCAAACATACTTTGGCTTTCATAGACTGTAAAGGCTATCAATGTTTTTTTTTTAATTATTATTATTATGGACCGATAATTCATTAGCTGTAATTTAATTTTCCAGATAATTCATAATAATAAAAATTTCCCATAATCGGACGATAATTGTATCTGCCCTGATAAGTCCCTAGTCTTTTTCATCTCTGCCTTTTGCTGGCGTATTACTACATTTCTTGGCTCATTACTGCCACCAACTGTTGATCAGTGGAATAACACGAAACCATTGGCAGGAATGTGTATGATAGCTCCTGCATGCACGAATACAAGTGGTTGATGCATGTGCTAGTAGAGCTTAAGAACTCCGGAGGGTACCTTTAAATGACTCATACTGTCTAATGAAATCATTCCCTTGGACGGCAGAATACTGTAGAAGATAACACTATGTCCATATAATCTCAATACATTTTCACTGAAAGTATATAAACAATACTGAATTATTGCTCAACCCTAATATACTTTATTCTCTAGGTATACCTTTTGCTTATCTCAGAGTCACAGTCATATTGAAACTCCTGATGAGTGCTGAACTTCTCCAACCTGAAAAACATTAATATAAGCTCAACCACAGCCTTCCTTTCATTTTAAAGCCCATACAGCCCTGTAATATTTCTTTTGAGTCCCAGTCGATTTCAACAACAAAGGATCATACAGCTGACACGGTGTACGCCACCTTGATTTTCAATTCCAGCTGACAATAACGAGCTTCGTGGCAGCCTGCACTTTGACCTGCTTTCCATAGCCTCCTTAACTAACAAGAAGGCAAACTACTTATGTGAAATTATTAAGAAACACTGAGGTTTGTTACCTTGGCCGGTCTCCTGGCAAAGTCACCTCGACAGTTGCTTCTGTGCGTGCGTCTTTTAATTTTCCACCGCAGCATTAATGCAAAGGTAATTACGCGTGCAGTATGAGAAAAACAAGCAAACAGTATTTGAGGAAAGGTTATGGTTGGAAGCTAAACCGCCATAATTAAGTCATTAATCTGGCCAGACGTAACACGTTTCTCCCATAATGCTCTAGTTAGGTGTCATTTGTGCCTGCCTGCTGCTTTGGTGTGCTCTGATTTGGATGATTTACAGTGCGTGCAAGTGTGTGTGTATGTGTGCCTGTGTGGTTGTGAGGGATTATTGTAATGACACACGAGCACTTTTGACTGTAACTCATCGGCTTTGATGGTTTTTGTATGTCTCTGGCAAAGACAGGAGATTAATGTGTCGGCTTGACATTAGTGGTTTATGTGCGTTTTGTGTTTTTCTTTTTTGTCATTTGGGTTGTTGAAAGGTGAACATATATCATTATTAAAGCATGCTGGTGATGCCCCTGTATTTATGACTCCCGCTTGTGCCTCTCTGCTTTGCAGGCGTTTGGCATCCGCAATTAAGCGGGGCCAAAGCTACTTCCACCTCCTGCAGAAAGAGGAACGGGAGGAGCAAGAGGTGGAGGAGAGTCAGCAGATGAGGAAGGAGGAGCAGCTTAGAAGAGAGCCACGACCTCCCAGGTTCTCTTCTGACTCAGACAGCGAATCAGAGGGGTGAGGCACCAACTCACATCAGCTCAGTTTCATTTCTTCTTGCAGTGTCTCTCTGGAATAGTTTCAGCTTATGTGTAAGGCAGATGTAGTGTATTTTACTTTAAACCAAAACTAGGATTGGACTAAGGTCTTTACTTTTTCCCAAGAATAATTAAAGCTACACTAATCAATAATCTTATATTAATATCAAGTGCTATGCTGATTAAATACAGTGTACCACTCTGTTGTTCCCCTCAGTTCTACAGAGAGTTTTGGTTCTACAGCCCAAAACTTTATTGTTTTCGTTCACACTCCCATCAACCCTGTCTCCAGCAGCAGAAAGCTGCTATATTTAGCAAAAAGGCTCTGATAAACCCATCCCCTGCACAGCTCCAAACGGCAGACAGACAAAGTTAGCACTAGCTGGTGAACATAGTGGAGAATTTAGCAGAGCCGGATGTTTCCCCTAGGAGTTGGCAGAGACCAAAACAGAGCTAAAAGGAGGGTGAATCATATTCCTCAGGGGGCTAACATTCAGAGTGTATGGGAGCCTGTTTATGAACTTCACTGGAGATTTGTAGAGACACCTGATATATGTACGGTATGTATGAGATATTTGCAGCTTAGTTGGAATTTAGTATTAACATCAGCTTTCAAAACATCCAGATATTGTTAAACCAACATGCATGCTAAAATAGTTAAAATATACAGCAGATGAGCCAAAGCTAATTGAGGTCATTCTTAAGCGCACTGCACTGCACCTGTGCTGCATTCAGGTGGCCTGTGCCTGCAGGAACCAGCTGGTCAAGTGCGAACGAAGCAAGGCTACGCAGGAGGAAGAGCCAGTCAGCACGACCTTTCACCCCTGTCCATCATTCTCTGATCTCTCCTCTGCTTAGTGAAGCACCGAGGTAAGATTACTACACTGTACAGCCTGTTCCTTCAATAATATTCAACATGGTGGCCTTTAAATGAGCCGTTTCATGTTCAAGTGTTTTAAGATACTCAAGGGTAGAAGCGGTCTAAGAGCTCAGATCTGAGTATGGTTGATACTTTAGGCCACATAGACCTTAGAGAGGCTGAGCTTGCTCTTGGTCGGTGCACGATGCATTCACAAGCCACATCATATCTCAGTGATTTTTCTTGCTAAAACAGCATAGGTCAGCATTTTAATATTTTGTTCAGCGATTCTTGTACTTGTAGAAACCAACTACCAAGCTGCTTCTGTGTTAACAGATGGAGACAGAGTTGTGCAAAACCCACTCTGCAGCAGCTAGAAAGCAGCAGCATGCTCGTTACTTACAGTGCAAGAGCTTCAGCCTGTCACTTTCAGTCTATAACCTTCAGATATACAATGCTCATACCATGTTGAGCTGAACTTCACCGTGTGCACTTTGTACAGTTGGTAGAGTTGACATAGTGTAGTGTACACACAGTATGCTGTTTGTTGTATTTCCTCTGCAAAATTAATTTAATGTGGGATGGTCTTCAACGTAGTCAGAAAAAGGCTCTGACCTTCAAAATGTATTGTTTGTCGAATCAGAGCTCAAAGTAAAGACAATTTTAAATATCAGCGCTAAGAGGATCAGGTAATGGCTCTTAGCGTAGTTAGGTATAACACCTGAATATTTGTTTCTATTATTACTTATAGCACACTATTCACTCCTTGTTTAAATGGCAACATAGGTTTCAATGTATTTTCCATAAGAAACACCACACGCTGTACTGAAGTAAAGAAAAGGATGAGATTGTTTGAAAAACATTAGATTTTAAGGAATCACTGCACTTATTCCACCCTCCTCCGTCAGTCAGTGTTCATCCGTTTGATTCATGTCAAACAGATGTGTTACTACACCTCAGCAAACATCAAACAAAGAAAAGCAAACAGGCAGATTGCTGAATATTTAATGTAAAACATCTGACAGTGAGAGATATTCCTGATGCTTTCATTTTGTATTTCTTTCATTCGGCTGACTCCTTTGATGCTGCATGAACCAGAGCTAACCTTTCTGAAAAAATGAGTCAGAAAAAGTTTTCTCTGACAAATCTGCCTTGTTGGCTGACAATAAACACACACGCTACTGGGGTTCACAAAAGCAACATTAAGTGGTTTCTGCTCTGCAAGTGTTATGCACTGCTTTGATCTTATATAGAGGATTCAATGGCAACACTGCCTACCATCCACAAGTACTAGCATTTGAACAAAAGTGTAATACAGTATGCATCACACATTATGTTGGGACGGTGTAAGTGTAATGTGGTTGAAAATTATTGAATAGCAAAGCAGGAACATTTAAGCTCTCAAACTAGGAGACACCTATACCAGTAGTGAGCCAGGATATGTTTGCACTTCTGTCACCCAAACTAACTAACGCATATATTTAGTGTAATATTTTGGCATAATTATAAACTTTCATCATACTGTATATAGTTTGTTTACAGCAAAGTAGAGGTCTTGAACCAGGCTAGCATTTAACCAAGTACGATATAACATTTTGATATGTTAACTGCTCGATAACACTGGTTCAGTCAGGACCATTTTTGTCCAAAGAAACCTATCCCAAATGCAGAATGGTATATTCGGCTGTATGACTCTGTTCTGGGACCTCCTTGCTCTTCCATGTGCATATGGAAAAGCTTAAGACAAGGAGAACAGCAGCAAATACCCCCCAGGGTACAGAACAGAGCAAGCATCAAAAGCAACATAAATGACATTGATTAGATCAGATAAAGCATAAAATGAGGAGCTGGGTTGGAAGCGAGTTGCAAAGCGGCTTGCAGAGGAAGCAGCAAAGGTAGGCAGGCTAAAGCAACTTAAATAAGGCGTCCTGAATGATATTTGTGAATTGGATGCTTGAAGGGAATAAACTGAGCCATCAGCTGATGTGTGATGTGATGAGCTTGACTTTGTGGCCTGCCTGAACTAACGCTGTGCTTAATTTATCAATGGTAAATCTTCAGTAGTTTTAAACCAAATAATTTACAGCCTCTTGTTTATTTATTTATTATTGTACTGAGAGTGTAACCTGAGATTTGAATGTCTTTGCTTTCAAATTAAAGTCTTGAAGGAGCGAAGCCTAATCTTTGCAATTTATGTCTGACTTAAATTAAAGTCTCAAGGGTTCAAGTGTGCTAAAGTCACTGTGAAAGCAAATAAGGACCTAATTTAAGTGATTAATACATTTATGGCCAGTGCTGATTCACTTATATCGTATATACTGAAAATAAAATGCTAAATGGAAGCGTGGCTTCAGTTATTTCAGGCTTGTTCTCTCACCTTCATGGACACAGGAGTCCTCTGTGCTTTACATTTGTCTGTGCACTGTTCCACGGTGACAAATCTGCAGCCAGAGTTTATGATGCATCACCTCCAACTCTACATGCATTTCCTCTGACACTGCATTATTGCCACTGCCAGAATACAGCCTTGTTTTCTGGCGAGACCTCTGGAAAATAACAACCCTGTTCAAAAGCTGTTACCTGACATTTGACAGATCCTAATCTAGCAGACTATCTGCCTGGCAGACAAATGGCATGGTCAATAATGAAAAGAGCTTGGAGGAAGTCAGGGCAGCAACATTTGTGGGCAGGGGAAGCAAGGCAGAAAAAGAGGCAGAATTCATATTGTATTGTTTGATGTGTGAGGAGATCACGGGAATGGATGTGGTCATAAAGCCTTGAAGCGTGAAAGTGTCGAGGTGACAGACGGCACCGCTTGACTGCAGGTGACACAGTAACCAAGCTTTTAGAGAGATGGCATGTTTTGCATTTGTTCTCACCACAGCAGCTCCCGTATTGAAGAGTCGGGCCTCTTGTGGCGATGTTTTCATCCACTTATTTTACCTGCAATAGAAGATTTGATGGGATATGATTGGTTTTGCAGTGGCTATTATTGACCATTGGAGGGGGTAATACCACCACAGCTTAATGTTGTGCTATTTACTTTTTCTTGTGAGAAACACCTACAAAAACACAATAACTTTGTCTTGGTGGCACTGATGCAGGACTCCCCATACAGTGTAAAAGATATGTGTAATTTTATTTAATGAGCTAGTTTGATTTAGAGATCAAGATCTGTATTTCAGAGATAACACAACCACACCACCAGCATACAAGAAAACTATGAATACATGGTATTAAAGAAGAGTAATAAAAAGAAAAGGAAACGAAAAGTCTTATGTATCTCTATTTATTGCTTAAAAATAAGGAACAACGTATCAAAATTTACTGTAATTTGACTTCTTGGAAAAATCCACTAATATCATGTTCATCCTTTAGTCATTGTTGGAAAAAGCTACTAACATGAATCACAAGGCCTCTAAATGACTTTATGACACCCTCGAAACTAGATAAACTGTTTTTAGCCTCCAGCATGATACAGCATTGCAATTCTGGGATACAAGTTAGATAATAAACACATCAGAACACAAAAGCACTGCAAAATTATTCGAAGAAAATATTTTTAAAATGTTGTATGAGGTAGTGATGTCAAATGTTCCTCCTTAAAACAAGAAACCGGTGGAAACTATTCCCAATACACTTGCTATGAAACAGTTCATAGATATAACATTTCATGATTTCTTGGTCCTGAAGCTTAAGGCCACAACGATGCATCTGAAATGTTTTCTCCTCTCTCCTTTTCTCCCGGTGTATTGTCTATGAGTCAGAAGAGAACATATTGTATGTGAAGCTGTGGACAAAAGCAATCAGCTAGGCTGTTTTCGTTGTCTATAAAATGTTATTTTGAGTGTGTGTTTTCAACCATTGCCATTGTTCTGCTTGTGAGTTGCTGTGACCACAAAAAAGAAATTGTCGCCCCTCTCATCTGTTGCTATAATTGCAGTGGTTCTGACGGTAGTCTGACTATTATAATCAATAATTTACTGGTACTGGTAAATGGAAGTAGTATGAAAAAGCAATATTTTGTTTTCTAAATATATTGATATATATTGATGGATTATTTGTATAAACCAACCTCAGATAGATGTTGATGTTAATGTTTTTGTGTGCTGTTGCAGGAAGGTCATCTACCGCCAGCTCTGCTGTCTGAATTGGCTGCTGGAGGCCTTGACTCTGGATCCCTCCGGCAGAGTCGGCCCCCTCGCGGCCTGCTGGGACCCCAAGTAAGTTATTCCGGGGTCAAAAGTTCTTACAACCCACACACAACTACTCGGTGGTCAGTTAAAGCAAATGTGTGAATAAGACGTTACCTTTTAAAGCTGCCTTATACACTGATACCACTTATCTGCCCACCCTCCTGTGTAAAACTCATAGCTTTAATTGCACAAATAAAATGTTACTTTTGTTAACTGACGCTGGGGGAAAATGTTCCAAATGGTCCTGCTGGGAAACAGTCTATCGTTATCATGTTTTATGATTTCTTGGTACAGAAGCTGAAGGCCCCAACGGTGCGTGTTTTTTTCTCCTGAATAGTTTATTTCTTTTTATATGCTGTGGATATTTGTGAAAACATGACCTGTTTAACTTATATGTTTATGAATTGATAATCCTTCAATTATTTTAGATAGTGTTCACGTTTGACAAGATAATGGTACATATATGTTGAGCAATGAGACAGAAAAGCACATAGAGCGTTGGGATTATGACAGAGACTGCGTTCATACTCTCACAAAGCGTCATACATAAAACATTACCTGTCATTTATTAAAAATGGTGATTCCATTAGCTGGAGCCCCAGTCTAGAGGCTAAAACACTGCAGCATGAGTGACATATCCATCAGCGATCAGCTCATTAGGACTCTGACCTCTGCACACTGACCGATGAGTAACTTCTGTCAAATCCACACTGTTTTTAAGCGAGCCACCTGAAGAGACGTTGCATCTGTATTGTAGAGAGCCGGTGATGAAGGGTGGTGGTGATCGGGGAGCTGCAGGCACGAGCTGACAGTGCTGGATGAAATATAAAGTCAAAAGCCCCGGAGGGGGTCCAGGCTTAGCGAGAAGATTGCATTCTTCCATCTTTGCCCCCCACCCCTCCAGGTTTCAGCTCCCATGATATTGACCCACAACAGGGAGTCGAGAGCGAGGAAAGGCAGGGAGCGGAGTGCAGCAGCTGTGTGGTGCTTAAACTCACTAAAATATGTTTAACCCACAGGATTACACATCTGTAGTCTGCTTTAATTCCTCAAAGGCAGTCCTTTCCAAAGTCCCCTCTTTTTTTTTTGTTCTTTTTTTTCTTGCCTTGATATTGATCTATGATGATCTTTATGGTTTGTCTCCAAGTGTCAGAGGAGACCGGACTGTGAGAATAGATGAATTCATAAAGTTTAAAGGCGACTGTACCATGCACAGTCATAGTGGCTCCTGGTAGAATGTAGTACAGGAATATTATTGCACACAACTGTAAGCCTTGAATAATTGATAGAAGAATAAAAAAGAAAAGGAAGGAACGGAAGGAAAGGGAGGAAAAGAGCTACAAAGAGAATTTTTTTTTTTATACCCAAACGTCATCATGTTACAGCCTCCAGGGCCTTCACTCAGCTTCAAATCCAATTTCCCAGAAAGTCTTAAGCTTTATGGGCCAAATGATCCAGCTGAGGTATTACTGTACAGGAAGACAAGGAGAGGATGAAATGAAACATTATCACAAGGTTACGACACTGCTGGGCCCTTCACCAGGCGGGCAGCCCGGATGTCGGGCATCAATCTAAAACACTACACAGTTTTTACGATAAGATGAATTATGATTTTGATAACGGCCGGAGCGACTCTTGAGCTTGTCTCTGCCTCGAAGGGTGGTTGCGACTTGCAGTGATCGCAGAAGGTCACCAGAGTGATGAATGTATCACAACAGTTGCTATTATTTTCAATTCGCAGAGACCCTGGCCGAGGCAGGACCATGATAAAGACACTGAAAAAGGAGAGAGCCATTGAGAACAAATGGGAGCAATTCGTCTCAACCAAGGTACCCCTCACTCTTATTCACTCTTTTTATTGTAAGTATAATTTTTTTATATTTTGTTTATTTGTATTTACATTACATTGCCAAAAGTATGAGGACAGCCCTGTCCGCATACTGTATACTTTTGTTATGGGACTGTTTCCCATGTTTTCGCTGAGTCCCAATTAAAGGATCTGGAAATCTGGTCATATTCTATATCTTATATATCTGATATTCTTGTTACTGTCAATAAATCCCATGAGAAGCCCAAAACCAATAATGACCTGATTCCACTATCCCACCAAACGATGGTGCATCTATGCATCCAATGCCTTATATATGTTATTCCACTTCCACACACCAATGATAATTCAAGGGTCTAGTGTGTAACTTTTAGGAGGATCTATTGACATAAATGGAATATAACATGCATAACTTTTTTTTTTAATCACCTGAAAATAAGAATCGTTGGAGAATGTGTTTGTTACCTCAGAATGAGCCGTTTTTATCTACAAATGCAGAAGGTTGCTTTCCATGGAGGCCACTCTGTTTCTACATTAGGTCCAAATAAACAAACCAAACACTGGCTCAAGATAGGGGCATTCGTGCTTTTCACGTATTTCATGGCCACCGTAGTTTCTCTTTTGTGTGGGGATGGTGAAGCCAGGGATTTACACTCTGCAACTACACAGCTAGATGTGGGGTCCTTTAAATAATAGTGTGTCTTCAACTTTGTGGCAGAGATTTGGTTCAGGCCCTTGCCTGTTGCAACATTACAGTGCTCCTGTGCACAAAGTGAGATCCATAAAGAAATAGTTTTCCCAGTTTGGTGTGGAGGAACTCGACTGGACTCCCAGAGGCCAAAACTCAACCCCATCTAACACCTTTAGGATGAGCTGGAACACTGACTGTGAGCCAGGCTTTATTGTCCAACATCATTGTTGGTCCTCACTAATTTTCTGGTTCCTGAATGGGAGCAAACTCCTTCAGCCAGGTTCAAACATGTTCAGCAATATCTTATCGCTGTAACATTTGTGTGTCTACATATTTTGGCCACGAATTGTATTCATTTTCTCCATCTGCCCCTAAGGGTTCTGGACAAACTTTGATCTCAGCAGAATGTTGGAGTTTGCCCAGGACTTATCTTTTAAAGTCTTCTACCTGCCACGCTCTGCAGAAAGAGAAATCCTGCACACACACAAATGTAGACACACAGAGAAAAAAGGGAAAAGTAAGGTGCATTTACTCACTTATGCTCAAGCTCTATGCTTAATAGACTCTAAAACTTTAATCCTAATGCGCAGGCACACTTACTTAAACAGTCAAACATGCATGCTTACACCCACAGACTGACTTGTAAGCAAAAAACATGTTCACACACACATACACACTTACTCCTCAGGGGATGGCAGTGTGTGGCAGTAGAGGACATTTGGAGAGCTGTTGCTGCCGTTGCTGAAGTGTTGTGCTTCCTTCCACCCTGATAATTAGGCTGATGGGAGCGTCACACACACTTAAGGCCCAGGTTTTCTCTGACAGATAGGTGGAACAGAGGGAAGGGCATAGGGGTGAGTGCAGGGAGGGAGAGAGGGAGAGACGTGTCTGGCTCCTTTCTCTTGCTCATACGTCGTCCTGAGCTGAGAGATGGGTCTACCTATGGGTGTGTGCCAAGCTGCAGCCTGTCAACTTGTCTGTGTGTGCATATGTGTGTGTGTGTTTGCATATTTCTGCACTTATGAGGATGAAATGTCTCTACAAAGAGCTAATACAAATGTAAGACTATTATTATAAGAACATTCCACCATTTTGAGGGCTTTTTTATTGTTGGTTGGTCTGCTTTAATATTTCTTAGAACTGGCCAAACACAGATGGCGAGACATCACATTGAGATATTTCAAGCATGACAAAAATGGAGCTTGATGCAAAAGCTTTTAAAGATCTAAACCGTCAGTGGTTACTGCCAGGTTTTAGTCGGTCTCTCAAAACAATTGCTAAGAACCTCCATTCTGTGCTGACATTCAATGTTATACACAGAGAAAAGAGGCAATTATAGCCCGTTAGAGTCTTTGTTGACAGTAGCCTCAATAGATGACAATGTGAGACAGTCATTAGAGATGTTGTGTTTTGAGTAGGGGGTGTGGTAGCTATTATAGACATTTGTGTGACTAACTATACTGTGTTTAGATGACAAATGTCTACCTTTGACTGACAGCAAGTCCATGCCCATTTTCATTGGGGGGTTTCAAAAGGCAACCTGGGAAATGCATGAAACAAATTTAAAGATTAGGATTAGATTATGAGGTTATTAAAGTAGGAACTCCACTGTAATCTCATGTCAGAAAAGCTTTGTTGTACTGACCTCTATGGGTTGAAAGAATGAAGTCTTGTGACCACAACAAACAGTTTGTTGACCCTGTGTGTGCATTCTGTGTGATAAACTAAACATATGCTGTCCTTTTATGTATTCATATTAATGTGAACTTGGGAACTACCTTTTCTCTCCTTCCCTCGTCCCCCTTCAAAAGCCTCAGAGAGTTCATCGGAGGCACCCTCGCAGCTCCTCTGCTCGCCTGCACACCCACAGGAAGTCTTCCTTTGCGAGTGTGGCGTCCCTCTCGGCCTTCACCTCCACCACTGTGGGCAGTAGTGTGTCCTCTCTAGTCCCAGGCACTGAGGAGGGCACTGAGTGTCCAGCAGCAGCAGAGGAGACAGAGCAGCCCCCCTCAGAGTGTAAGTTGTCAGAATGGGAAAGAAGAGTGTCATTGGTGGAGTCACAGTTGACAAAAGAAGCGTGGAATATTTTGGCACTATTAACTGACCTGGCTGACCATCCATACAAACAGTACAGGCATCTGAAAGAGTCAAAATTTGTCTCTTAGCATACAGTACGTATAGATGGAGGATATGTAAATTAAGGGCAACAGATTGCAGACAGACAGCAATTTTAGCTTGCATGCTGGCAACAAATGTTAATGTTCAATATGAGACACATATCAATACCAGGTGTAAAAGGAGGTCCTTGAATCACTTCTTTATGGTATGCAGGGATGGGTTGCACATGCAGTAGCATTCAGTCATCTCCTTGTTGTTGCAGGAATGCATGAGTATGGAATAGACCCTGTGCATTTCCCATCAATACTGTCACTTTGCTAAGTTATCTTTTAAAAAAATTTTCTTGTTCCTTGTATGACACTGAAATGCAAAAAACACCAAATAATGAACCATTTATGAAAACACAACAAGTATATGCCTAAGTCTAAGCTCCTCATGTCAAAAGCAAAATGTCACAACTTTAGTTTTAAGGCAAAATGAACCGAAACTCGACCCTACACCCACCCAGTATGAATCTAAACTGGACCTAAAGGAACAAAAGAGCGAGCAAAACAATCTCTCTTCACAAAAACCCCCCACTTTGGAAATGGAAAGAAGAATTGTTCACAGACTCACACATACTCACAAAAACTGAGGTCTGTTGTTGTCATAGAAACCGCTGTTTGACTTGAACTAATGATCACAAAGCCTTAAAAAGTCACTTTATTCCTGCAAATAGAGATAGAGACAGCTGTACAGAAACAAAACATGATGGCACCCGAATTCCCTGTCCACACACACACACACACACGCACACACACACACTTACCAACCACCTACTGAGTCTGAAATGGAAACCAAAATAAGAGTTAGGTCTGTTCGATACTCTGCTCAGCTGGGTGATCAGAGCCTTTGTGCCAGGGCTCAGCCGTGCTATGCCCTGTGCAGCTTCCCAGAGTGCACTGCTTCAGGCTTCAGAGCACGGTATAATTAGTCATCTGATCTCTCCCGTCACCCCCCGCCTCCTGTAGATTACAGGTTTCATATCATTACCTCCTGATGAAAGAGCTGCTTGAGTCACTGTCAGATTGTTGTTTCTTCTTTATCCTCTCCATTACTCTCTCTTTCTCACATTTTATTTTCTTTCTCCTTCCGTCCCTCCCTTTCTCCCTCCCGCACTCTCTCTGTAATCATAAAAGGAGTCCAAAAATCAAAGGATTAATTCAGCGTCATTGGTTTAAAGCAATTAACTGCTGTTCAGGCTAATCCCCAGAGTTATGTCTCAAATCCAGAAATTGGCCACTGGAGATGTGCAGCTCTGCCCACACTACATTGTTTTGCCTGGTAAATGAAGTTGAAAGTGGAGTTCTTTGCTTTGAGAAAAAAATAAGTAATTTTTCAAACTCTTTGATGAAAAAAGGAATTGTAAAACTCTGAATAATTAAGAGGTTTATCTTTGCATTTCAATGCCTCCCCCAGTAGTTTTTTTAGCAGTACAGATAGTTAATCCGCCGCATTCATTTGGGATAATTAAAATAAGAACTCTATTTATTCAATCTAAAGCCAGCCAATTTGCAAAAGTTATTGGCTATTACAGTTTTGGCTGCAGGTTTTTATAGCTATTCCTCATGAGAAATCATGCTGTACATTTTAATAAGTGCCTCGTCTGCCTGATTTGCCACACTGTGATTAATTTTGTCACAGCTCATAGAGAAGTTGAATCATTTAGGCTGGTATTTAACATTTTAATGAATGCTTTATGCTCTCTGGAAGCTTCATGAAGATTTATTCTTTCATCACCATGTGTGACATCTATGTATAAACTACTAGCTGTTGCTTCAGTGGGATTACACATTAGGATAAACTTTTCTCAATTAATTTCATGGTGTAATGACATTAAGTGAACACCAGAGGGAGCTATTAGATTATATAATAAAACACTATAGACAATAAGACATTAGTCTTACTTTCCTACTTTAGATTGTAACAAAAACCCAGCTTTCCTTCAACTCCGCATCACATGATAAATGATGTCTTCAGTTGTGCAAATCCTTCACAAACCATTCAAAAATTAGAGCTAGAGAGAGTCACATATCTATAATATGCACTGATGCAAGAGACAAAGAGAAATGCAGCAGAGTCTAGTTAACGTTTTTTTTTTTTTATCTCTAGGTCTTCGCACACTCTCAGATGTCCATCAGAAAGTCAAGAAAAAGAACCAAAGCAGCAGACACACAGAAAGGTAAGTTCAACTTGCACTGATCTACATTTTAGTAGCCCTCCAGCTCATGACTTGTTTTCCAGCAGCCTGTAAGATAAACATGGTATAAAGATTACAACCCAGTATCATTATGAGCCTCCTGCCATAAATCCTTAAATTCTACCCCTGACTGCTGTTGTTTCTTAGGGCTGGGCTCCCATTATGATGTAGGCAGTGGCAATAACTTTAACAGTAGCAAAGGCTCTATTTTCTAAATCAACTAATTGTAAAGAGGACAAAAGTCCAGGCCATCATGCCCAGGGCAATATTCCAGTGACCCTGGAGAGATTATGTAAAGAAGAGCAGGGGAAAGCAGTGGCAGCTCAACCTGTACTATTATGCTCTGTGGTGACAGCCCTTCAATTTGTGCTTCTATTCTTAGTCCTCCTCATCATCATTCTTCCTCTGGCCTATTCGCAGTTTTGAAAGCAGTGATGTAAAAGACTATGTCAGGAATTCTCTGTAAGTCGTCAGTGGAATTGTGTTGTGGATGAGAGGACAAAGGGGCACGTTGTAAAATGTTATCAGGGGACATGTCATTGGTGCTTTCTACTACCTGATATTTACCTCGGTTGTTAAAGGTTTGACAGCATGATTACCACCATTCAATGACTGATTACATGTGCAAGTGTACAAGTGACTATTTTCCCTCAGCCAGCAGAGCTTTCAATGATAATGAGTTTATGCCACAAGGTTTGCAATATGATTGCCTGTAGACTAACAATGGGATTAAGATGATTTTAGGCTTAATGTGCTTTTGGGAAACAGGGCCCAGACTTTATTCTGTATCTCAGAGGAATATCTCTGGCAACATCCGATCTCAGAAACTCCATTTGACGTATCCCTACTTTAACAGTCTCTTCTATAAACAGGTCTGACTTGTTGTAACCATCCTATGTTCCAGTTTGACAATACCTGAGTCCAAAACCCAGCCTTTACCCCAGAGAACTGACAACCAATCCAGCTCCAAGACCACAATGAGGTGCAACTGCAACTGCACCCATAATGTGTGATTTTTATGTTAACCTTAATCACTTATTTAACCTACTGTATGTTACATTTGTCATTACCCGCTCAAAATTTTTAAAAAAGCACACCTCGGTTGTGTATTATATTCTAAATACTATATTTTTTTATCTTATTATATAAAATTTGTTTAATATTCAAGATGTTTTTTTTTATTTTCTACATACAGTTCATGCATACAGTGAAATCCATACAAATCCATACATCCGTACTGGCTCTGTACTTTTTATCTATACTTTGGATTTTAAACAAAACAGTATCTGTTACATTGAAGAGCTGATTTTCAACTTGAAATATGTTTGAGGAGCCATATTAGTTGAACAGTGTAACAGTCACAGCTATATTTGTACATAGTGCCCCAGTAGGGCTGTGCAGCAAGACAGGAACCCTAAATATACAGCAAGTAGTGAGTTTTAGGTACAAACAGTGGGACTGCATAGAATTTGTCACCAAATATTAAATAGGATGACTTTATTTAAGTTTATTTGTATTTGGTCCACTAAAATAGGGGGGCTGGGTTTTATATATAAATACATATAATTCATACACTGAGAGTATGCATGGTAACCCCATACTGTTTCATTTTAAAGGCAGTGTGCTATGAATCCTTGGATGCTTATACAATAGCAAAGGAGTGTGTCATTTTATACATTATATGCATGTTGTATACAGTAAACCTTGGTAAAGACTTGGTATGTGCTTGTGACTAAGTTTTTAAAAGCTGACACAAAGAGACACTTTATAGCATAATCATGACTACAAATCTATGAACACAACAAAAAGTACTATTGGTTTTTTTGTTTCCTACATCCAGCTGTCCTGCCAAGCCCCCATTAGCCATCAGCCATCTAATCAACAACAGGGCCACCATGCTACGGGACGTGAAAGCTGTCTTTGACGAACGGGTTGAGGAGCTGGCTCAAAGCTACATCGACGCCCTGGAGCTCAAAGCCAGGTCTGGCAAACATCCAGCCCTAACAATTTCACAACAATTCCTTCTTATTGGTTTTCCCAAGCTATCACGCAATTATCAGCATGCAGCAGAGGATACTGTATGTCTCAAATGCATCATCTTTACCAAACTATTGTTTCCCCAAAAGCAAAAGTTAAAATTCAAGGGATGAATAGATGTTCAAAAGTGATATTGTTTCTGTACAAATCCATACCTTTTGACAGAGCCAGTCTGTGTTCCCCTTTTTTCAGTCTTTAAGCTAAGCTAAAATGCTGTTGACTGTTGCTTCATATTTAACATACAGTAGTCTAGGATTTCATTATGGTTTCAGTGGTCTGAATTTGTTCTGCTATGCCAGATGATGCCTGATTTTGTTTCTTCATTCATTCATTAACAGAGCTGATGGAATTTAAATTCCTGAGTTTGCATATTCAACTACATGTTCCAGGCAGATCCACAGTGAAACAGGTTAGGGTTGGGATTAGCATCCTAGAGAGAGCACTTCATCAGGTTTTTTCTGCACTGGAGGGGCATCCAAGAGGGCATTTTTGCCACCTGTGTTAATTAACATGATCTTGTCATGTTTTATCATGTTATAGACTTTAGCCCACTTACTCTGTGAGCTGACTCTGAGGGTAAACATTTACAATTTATGCAACTGCCATGTTTGCTCTGTTATATCAGTCTGTGTGCTTACTTAAATACAAGTCAAATACAGCCAGTGTGCCAATACATTATAAACTATGTGATGAGTGTAAGATAATGTGCTGAGCTCTTACAGGTTCCTCTAGATCCTTCTTTTTTTTCATTCAGTCTTCTTCTCCCATTCAGAAAGAGGTTAAACAGCGGTCTCCAGATGTATCAAGGCCTGTCTCACATGACTGAACCGCATGGCTTTCCTCATCATGTGACCTGCATGTCTCAAGAGACAGAAGCTCCACACAACAATAAAAATAACCACAACAACAATATGTGGTATGCAGCCTGTTGAAGACATTATGTAGTGTGGAATGTGGAGTGTGTGGTGGGGTGTGGTGGAGTGTGGTGGGGGTGTTATTGGGGTGGGGGTCCGACACATCTGTGGAACTGCATACACATGTGCTATGCGTATGTGTTAACATTCAAACTAATAAACACGATATTCTTTTGTGTTTTAGCATGATGTTGTCTGCAGACCTGATACTAATGCTGGCCCTTTCTGTCTTTTTCTTCCAGGCTGTCCACTCTGCTGAGCAGCCTGCCTGAGAAGGTGTACAGGGAGCGAGCAGTGAGCCGGGTGCTGGAGAAGCTGAGTGGTTTTGCAGAGCAGCAGACGCTCAGGGTTCGACCTCAGCTCTTCCTGAAGGTGCTGGGGGGTCTGGAGCCGTGGGAGCTATGTCTGCCTGAGATGTGTGTGGCCATCCAGGTACACAAAAGACCTCATTCCACATTTCTTAAAAGTTTGTGAAAACAATGATCCAGGGATTCCTGCAACAAATAATAAAATGAAAGACTGTATTTAAAAAGGAGGCTTTATTACATAAAAAATGACTTCACATTGTTGTCAGTAATTTATCACAATAGAAAAAACAAATAGTACAGGTTTTTGTGGTCTGAAATCACAGAATCAACCAGAGGTTTAACCATCATCATGTGATCACCTTGTCATTGGGTCATAATTAGTGAAAATATTACACTTTTTTTCCCATTTTATTTATCTATTATATATACTTAATTTATTTAAAGGATAACGATTACACTTTGTATTTGCCCTTTTTACACTTTACTCCATTGGCATTAAATGTGAGGAACAGACAACACAACACTGCCCCATATAAATGACAACTATGACAACAACTGTGTTATGAACTAGTAACAGAATAAATCAGAACAGACACAACTGTGAAAAATGTGTGATGCCAAATTATTATTGCAGCTGGTTAGCTGATTAAAAAGTCTCTTGTTTGTGCCCAGCAGAAAGATTTCCTAATGATGTATTTCCACAGGGGCTGTGCACAAATTAAAAGAGATTTGATCGTGGGATTTTATTTACTTCCTCTGATCTTCCCCCAAACTTTAAGCCCAACAGTAAACTGTCTGCCACTCCCACCAAACCATTAATTAGGGACGATCTGCACTCCAGGACTAACAGACTCCAGACCCTCTGAACACACCCCTACCGGTCAGAAATGAGGGGGCAATACATCCTCCCCAGACTCCAGAGCAGATAGCTGAAGGTGTAATGACAGGAAGCCGACTGATAAATGACACCAGCCTATAGTAAAGTTGGCTCACTGATTTAGAGGGTCAGTCACTGGCCATTTTCTTTCCCTGTGTGCCTTTTGACGACAGTATGTGGAAGTGTCCCTCTCAGTGTCGCAGATGACTTGCTTTGGTTTCCATTTCTGGCTCAGCAAGAGGACACCAGGGTGGGCTGGGTTGGGGAATGTCTGGAATTGCTGGTGTCTGAGTCCCTTTAGGGGAAAGTTAGTCAGGGTTTGGGGCACCAAAGAATAATATCTTTTTTTTTTTTTTCCTCACCAGTTTCAGTTGTATATTTGTGTTTTGTTTCTTACTTTTAACTGTATGAGGTGCCAACATACATTTCCATCTGTTTCTTTCCCTCCTTCTATACCTCTTCAATTGTCAGATTGCCACAAAGCATGTCGTCCAGATGTCCAGGGAGCAGTATGATGCCTGGCTGCGTTCCAGGGTCACTCTGCCCCCACAGTACCCGATGCCCCTCAAACACCAGGTGAACCACACTCATCAAGACCTGGAGGAAGGCTACAGGCACAGACAACTAGATTAGGAGAAGACAGGCACACCAGGGTTGTAAATTAAATGTGAGCTCAAGGTTTAAATAGCCTAAATTATCCTCAGAAGTAATGGGACAAAACATGAAGAGTAAAAAGGATAAGTAAGAGTGGTTATTATGCATTTCAGCCCAGTCAATGTTCACTTGACTAGAAGAGCAGCAGCAGATAAAATGCCAACTCCACAATAAGTAACAAATAACATTTGCATTATCAAGAGAATCTACTTTCAGTGGTTACAAAGAGCAACAAAATGCCAGCATTCTGTTTTTCTAACACAGTTCCCCGTAAGTGTACAGTGATAACACAAGATTACATGTCATAATTTGATAGAATCTTTAGTTCTGTAGTGCTAGGTGCCAAATTTTTGTGTGTGTTTATTAATTTTTTTGCTAGTAGTCCAGTACATTTATTGCATTTTGTGGTGTTATCTCCCTATTCATGCTAATGGTCAAATTCTTTTTTTATTTATTCCAAACAAACTGTGAAAATTAATTGTAAATCCCACCCCATCCTGTTTGCAGGAACATTTTTCTTGGAAATACCTACTTGACTCAATGTTTGAACTAGCAAATGTACTGCAACAACAGAAGTAGTAGTAGTAATCACAATCACACTCAGTATTATCTGTCTGTAGAGAGCAGTAATTGTGTGTACATTTACATGACAATACACCAGGCTACTGTTTTTAATACTTCTGTTTTTTTACTAAAGTTACAAGTCACAGTTGACATCAAGAAGCCAATAATAATAATAATAGTAGATAAACAGTCATATACTGACACTCCACTGGGCTATGGAACCCAGCCAAACATTCATAGTGACCTTTAACCCCGCCTCGCCTCCCAATGGGGTTGTTAGTAAAAGATGTTGACCCTCAACTCTGCCTGTTGGACACGATAAGATGAACCCACGTGTCACTTTGATCAGCATTTTGGAGAAACTGAAAGTGAATATAACTTTCTGTGATATACATGCACAATTAAAATAAGCAGTCCGTTTCTGTAAGTGGGTTGTTTTAACTACTGCTTTTGAAAAAGACTTCTAGAAACTTCTAGTCCTCCATATCAATTTATGATAACATGTACAGTATTTTTTTCCATGTACAATGGGGCAGTGCGCTTCAGTGTGTGTGTGTGTGTGTGTGTGTGTGTGTGGTGGTAGTGGAGCAGCATACAGTGAAAGGGGAAAGTTTCTTGCCTGGAAGAGGAGGAGTGAGGTTGGGAACGGGTTCAGCAGTGAGCTAGCACTCATTTCAGGAATGCCACACTGTCTGGGAGCTAAACCCACCCCCACAGCCCACACCCCTTGCTTAGCCCTGAGCAGGGGAGATGGTGGGGTGCAGGGCGGCAGAGGAAAACATGAGAGGGAACAAGAATTCTTTCATTTGAACTTCTCACTCAGGTTTTAGAACTCATGCCTCTGGGTACAGTGTCTAGACCAAATAAAGCGAATTTTTTTTTTAATACCGAACGAAAGTGCTAATAGTAAATATAGCTGCAAGTCAGTGTATTTAAACTGGTATAATTATGCACATAAGTGAAATATAAAATAGGGTTTGAAGCTGAAGAAGGTCCTGAGTTGCAGAGAGCATGAGCTAGCTGGTTAAAATTAAAAGGTTTCTGTTCCAGAAGACAGATGTTTAATGAGCTGTGTCTGTATTACAAAAGGGGCTATGATTACAAGTTAGTATCAAAAACTTTAATGCTGCATATCATTGTGTCACCATTTAGTTATCTGAAAGATTTTAGCCTCAAAATTGATACAATACAGTTGTTTTTTTCACACATTAAAGGGGAACCAATTTTACATCTGAAGATCAGTTCACTCGTCTTGGTCTGAGGAAGATTACCCTGAGTGTGTCGTAATGATGTGATCAGGATTATCTTAGTTTTGGCTTTATCTTTTAAAGAAAGTCTGTGTCACAAACTGGGGATCTTTGCATTCTTGGGGTGCCAATGTTGGGGTCCAATGAAAGATGCTATCAGGTTGCATTATGGCCAATGTAGGACCCAGGGTGAGACTCATAATCAGGGCTAAAAGTCCGGATATAGCCTCTGCTGCTTTGATTATGATCATTTTGTCTGAGTTTCCCTTTCAGTATGAAGAATTGACTCTGCTGTTTCTGCTTTTGCCTCTTTGCCATCCAGTATACGCAGATTTCATGCTGTATGGGCCAAACATGTGAATGATGCAAGACGTAAGAAAAAAAAATGGGTGGACATTGAGTCAACCGTGTGGGAGGATTTTTTTTTAAAAACAGCTGCTATTGCAAGGCTGGTCTGCTGGTGGCACAATAGCGTGTGACCATGGTGTAGTCCATCCCAGATATACTGTCTGTAGTTTAGTTTGCAGTGGAGTCAAGACCTACCAACGTAGACCAACCTATTCACTCAGTGTGACTGTAATGGGATTTAGAGTATTTAAAGTGCACATGGTTTTAAAGAAGAAAGAGAAGAGCCCAGGAAAAACTGTCAAGTCTTCAGTTCTTGGATCTTAAACTTCTTTTACTAATCTAAAAGCAGAGCACAGTACAACAGTACTAGTGAAAAACACAATGAAGGGATGAATTTAGAAGCTCAAGCAACAGAAAATAATGTACATTAAAGAGTAACTAAAACTTGGTCGAAGAAGAAGATAAAACAACAAGATTAGAAATTACAATTTGGAGAGGATTTAAGGGATCTATGTATCATTTTTGTGACAGTTTTGTGACAGTTACAGTTTGTAACAGTGGAACAAGCTTAAACTCATCAACATTACAAGCAGTCAGAAGGAAGAACATCTGCTAAAACCTTTTCTGTTAAAATGTACCAGAAAACATGTTTAATTAAACATGACAGAACACTCTGTTTTCTGCTTCAGGATTAAGATGAGGATGAAGTTGTGTAGGTGTCCTGATCTTAAAACCTTGTGTTCTTTCCGCTACATCATATCATAAGAACAACGACCGAGGCGCCTACAGGAAAATTCAATATTTACTCTCCAATTTACCAGCAGCAGGCTCTCCGTGCTTGTGTAGTTATCAAAGTGAATTTGGCTGCATGGAAAGGAACAGAGGAGAAGTGTTTGCTCAGTGGTGAAAAGTTGTGCAACCAAAAGCTGGATGTCCAACTTATTACATAAAAAGCTGAGTTATAGTGAAATTAGGGGTTGTGAAATTTGGGCCTTATGGTACTCTTTCTATCTGATAATTTGTTCTTTGTAATCCTTGTTGTTACTTATTGGCAATGTTTGTAAAAAGGATATTAACCTTGTATTTTAGTTTCACCCATTGTGATCTGATAGCAGACTTCCTGAAATATCAAATGTAAAAGCTGCAAGGGCTATAATGACATGCTTTTATCAGTTCCTTTATTGTGTCTTCCTGCTCCTGCATGTTGCCTTGGTTAGCCCTTTGTCCTACTGATAAATTCCCTGCAGCTGGCTCTTTGCACATGTAGACACTTTCTTATCACTGCTCAAACAGTTGGGGGTGTTCTCGAAGTCACGCACACACTTGAATTTTCTACCCAAATATTGTGTCCAGAGGTCCAGAGATCAGGACAAAAACTAGTGATTCATTGGATTTTCTTGTCACTGTGACAAATGTCATTAAGCCCAAGTTCAAAGTAACTTGTCACTCTGTCACACAAGCTGGGCTAAAGGCTGTCTTCGATACTGACCAAAATAGCCATGTAGCATTAGCTTAAAGTACACACACGACACGTTTACAGCTAGGGGCCACTGAGGGAAACCACCTTTTGGGGGTACAGTAGGGAAAATTTGCTGTTCTACTGCTACATGGAATTATATAACATCTGACTATGACTGTACAGTATGTCAAATAGGTCCACATTATCCTTCTTGGAATATGAAGTGAATTTTGTAGTTTCCTGTATTTTGCATCAGTTTCATTTTTGTGGCAGAAATAAATGGGTTTATTGATTGATTACATGATTGTCTATGGACTGAGATCATTCTGTGACCAAATCTCCAAACATGTTCTTAGATTTTTAGCCACGCTGTAGCTCCATGGCAGTGTTAACATCTACCGGATAAATTACGTAAATTTTAATAGACGTTCATGGTTCCTAGACAGTGAATCCTTATGACTTTCTAGAGCCCATGACTTATCGTTTGGCGCCAACATCAGGTCAAATTTTGTCAATTTTTTTCGATACCAAAATACCTTCAAAACCAATTACATTACAATCAGCTTCAGCTGTACTCTGGTGTTACTCATCTGCTTGTTAGCACTGTCATTGTGAGCATGTTAGCATGGCAACGTTAGAAAAGAAATCGTCCTGTTGAGCCTACATCCTATTTTGTATTTAATTGTTCTCCAACTGTCTTCATCCTTCTGAAACCATGACACCCAAAATGTTGAGGATGACTAATTTTCACTCCCGCCACCTAAAAAGAGGAAAACAATAAAGTTGACTCCTCTTCAAGTCAATATTCCATAACAAAATTAGCTAGCTTGCTTGCTCACTGAGGTGACACAGTTAAATGAAACATGACACACACAAGACAACTTCCCCTCCATGGCAATGTTAGGGCAGACCCATAAGTGGTGATAATAGTAATAGAAGTGATTTTCTGGTCCAGTCAGAAAGACTGAGGGGAAATTACACAAAATGTAAGTTATTTCGAAAACCTAAAAGATTAGTTTTGAGAAAACATTCAGGGCTGGAGCCCAAAAAGCCAACCCCACTCTCTGCCCATGAGCTTAAAACTCCACTGTGTCTAAGTACAGCATCACAGAGCTGCTAGCATGGTTGTAGACTTTGTCTTGTTTAAAAATATATATTATTATTGAACACAAAAGGCTTTTTCTCTTTTAAGTTTGCAAAAAGCTGACAGTAGCACTATTGATCTATGACTCTTACACCTGGTCACTGCGGGAGTGTTCAGTATTACAACAGACACAGTACAAGCTGTGACAGCTAAGAGATGTTTATTGTCTAAGATAGCATAGGTGGTCCCGATGAAAACACATGGAAGATGAAATTGAAACAAGGAATTACCGTACTTTGCTTGCCTATGTGTGTGCATGCCTGTGTGTCCTGTGCTCTGTGATCATGTTTAAGTAGACTTGGTAATTGATGGCTGACACAGGCTGACGCATGAGTCTTTAACCTCAGGGGCCTGGTTTGAGAAAGCAGTTAAAGGCTGTCCAAAAAGTTCTGGTTTGTGGTGTAACTGCAACTCTGTTCTAAAAGTTGTTGAAGAGAAACTATCATAGAAAGTTAGGACCTGAGAATTTGAATTAGATTTGGGATGGAGTAAAATGCAAATCTGTGTCAAGGTTATGAGAGCTGAAGCCATTTAGATGATATCAAAAGATATTCATGATGTGCAGTTTAAATCCCCTTGATCCGCTCAGAATCTTTGTTACGTGGGTTTGCTGCCTTTGAGAGAGCTTCAAAGGCAGAATCTGCCACGCTGTGTAGGAGGAATCCAAGTGATTAATGTTTTCCTCCAGCAGACAGGCTGCCTCTTGCAGACCTGCCACGAGTACGGGAAGTGAAACCATGGCAATGGAGCCTTGTGTAATGTCTAACGTTTCGCCCGCCGCTTGTATTATATTGTGCCTATTAAATATCCCTCCAGGAAGCCTCAACTAGCCTGCTGTCATTCATCATACAAAATGTCCTCATTTCTTTCTCAATGCTGACCTCAAAAGCAAAAGACGATCTCTCTTTAAGATGAGAGTTTGATTCTTAACTGCTCTGAATAAGTGAGTATAGTCATCACTTGTTCACAATTTTTGTGCTTTTTATGTGGCCATTTAACAATTAACCTACCTTGGAGACATGACATCATTTCTGAGTGCAAGAAACAAAAGTCAAGACTATTTTTTTCTACTTTGAAGAGATAATTAAAATTACATTGCATGTAATTAAGCAGCAATGTTAGCTTTACAAATATTTCATGTCTCCCTCCACTCAAAAATGTATTTTTCATACTGTTATTTCACTTGGATGTTTGACTTCCACTGTGCAAAAAGTGCACACAATGTTCAGTGTTTGATACTAGAAGGATGCTTTCGCATTCATCTGCTGAATATTTCTCTGTGCACACCTTAAATCTGAGTTCAGGACATGTATGTACTTGCAGACGTTTGTGACATCTTAACTAATTTGAAGCTAATTATAATCTAAAAGGCAACTTACAGAAGTGTGATGTGGAAAACTTGATGTCTTTAGCCTCTGACGTTCAGGAACACATCTGACTCTCATAAGTAGCCTTACTGTTCCCTCAGTGGGCTTTGGCTCAGTGCCGTGGATCAGACATGCATTAACACACTCAACTGACTGTCCTTTGTTGCCACTAGTAACTGAGGATAACGATCTCTCTCACAGCTCGAGACTAAGCCACCTTGACTGAGCACAAGAGTGTCACAAGTGTGCGTCTATATGTGAGTGCATGCTGGTATGTGTGCGTCATTGGCCATATATGTCTGCATCTTCTTGTTCAAACACACACATTCAAGTTGCAATGTAACTAAGAAACAGTTTACTTGATCCTGACAAGACAGGAGGTTTAGGTTTGTCATGTTAGTAATGTTTTTCTTTCTTGCCAATGAAAAGAACAACAGGAAAAGGATGATGCAGATGAAAGACTGATGATTAATGGCTTTTTTTCCCCTGTGCAATGATTTATTGTGTCAAATGATCATTTGGAATCCAGAAGAACAAGCCAGGTATAAAAAAATTGTAAAGAATAGAAACACACCTTTTGAAGTGGAAAGACGTGATTAACTGGAACATTAACAGGTGATTGAGTGCAGCAGGTTACCTTTTCAAACATGCTGGTCAATTGTGTTCTTCCATGTCCACGTACAGAGATGGACAGATGTTGTTTGTTGGCAAATGACGGGGACGATGACTCACTTTTCCCCAGCTGAATCATTCATAAGTGCCCTAAATACCGAGGCTATGCCCCCCTCCACTACCCAGCTTGTGATCAGCCACTCATTAGCTTTTTAATAAAGTAGGCCAAAGGAGGTCGTTTGAGCGATTTTCATTCCTCGTTCGGGTCAGGTGACCGAGCCTTTGAGGCTCTGTGACTGTTCCGATTGTGACCCCAGCTCACCCCCACCCAGCAAGACCATTACCATTACCTCTCACATGAGAAAACTGTCACAGGAGCCACGTTAGGCCCCTCTGGCTGCCTTGAGCTCTTGTTTGCTTTACACTTGACTAACTTTGTCTTTAAATCCTTGTTTGATCAGCTGGTACTCGCTTGTTTATTTCTCAGAATCCATGTTGTAAAGCTAAGTTACGCTAATTTAGCACTTAAAAGGGTTTCTGTTATTGTGTCAGAGCAGATTTACCCCATTGCTCTTAGTTGAAATGTGCATTTCGAGTGCACCATTTACAGTTTAGACTGAAGAGCTTCAAAGTTCCAACTGTAAAACCTGTATTTACATTAGAGGGGCAGCTGCCAGTTTAGGTTTAGCAATCCTCTTTATAATACTGCTGAGTGTAGTAACTCGAGGCCTGCTGTAAGGTTTATCCAAATCCGTGCATAGGTGACGACAGTGTCATATTAGCACGACAGATCTGGCTCTAATTTAAGAATGAACCTTGACATCCAGGACCAGGTTGGTTTCATACTGGTGTAGAGGAACACACTGACATGGAGTCTGTTTTTATGAAGCAAGAATAATCAATCAAAAAAATTCAATCTTTAGCTCAAAGAAGATCTCACATGTCAGTTTTGACAAAAGCAGGAAAAGGGCCCATGAATGTTGGGATGATTGGGGCAGTAGTCAGCATTTCCAGGTACCAATCACCAAATAATCACAGAAATAATTAGTGTTTTTAGGCACACTATTGTATAATTAAATCCAGAATGTGGTGCACCCAGAACCAAAGCAATGTACATCCCACAGTTCACAATACATCTGTTATTTATTATGCAGGTTACAGGACACACTATGCATCCCAGCATTTAAGTAAATAGGTTACAGAAAGCGTTTTTGTACCATACACCGTACCAAACAACAACTTCCATTTTGTACTTAAACCGTACAAAACGGTAGTTGTGAAACACAAATGAGTGTATATGAGGTTGTAAGTGGCGACGGGGGTTCTCTGTGTGTTTTAAAGAATTGACAATACATTACACATTTGGTTTAACTTCACAAGATCATTCATGGCAGGTCCAGGTCAGTTTTTAGTAATACGTTTTTGACTTAGTTGATACACAACAATTAATCAGATCAGGTTGTTTCCAAATGAGTTTTGTACTATTGAACTATTATCAAAAACAAAACCCAGACACTATGACATGTAGAAAAAAGAAATTATCAGAAATGTCATAATTATCTTACACCTGGCAACTTACTGGACTCTACTCAAACAGTGGGAGAGAAACTGTGGTGCCATTTGGTTTTCCCTTGAACCCTTTTCACTCATCAGTTGATTGTTACAGTTTGACAGATGATTGTGTTGTGTAAAGTTGAGTTTTTTTCACCTCTTCTCTCATACACAAAAATGCAACTACATTTCAATACTCGCTCTGACTGCCTGAACACAAGAACTGATATGCTTCTACTGAAAGACGTGGAGTACAAAAGATCCTCAGGCTCATTGTGAAACCTCCCTGTACCCCTGCTGTGGCAGCATTGGCAGGTTCAGTTGTCTCCTGTCCTCACCTCATCTACGATATCCTGAATGTTAACATGCTTGACATTTTTGTTGGTTAAAGAAGCCAATGCCTATGCTGCCTTTCTGCTTAAATAACTCCTTTGCCACTTTTGATAAATGAAAATGACTATTAATGTTGCCACAGCACCCAACAGATCACCAGATGTTCTTCAGTTTACTGCTGATGATTTGAATATCAAGTATGAACTGTGTTGAGTTTCAAAACAGCTGAAAGGAAATCTTTGTGGTGCTTTAACAGGAATTCATCTTTAAAATCTCCAGTCATAAAATTGTGATTTATATAAAGAATTTAGTCAGGAATCTTATATTAGCAGGAATCACTTTGAGTGAATTGTACTGGAAAGGAGGGGAAAGTACAAGACCAATGGTTTACTATCTAAAGCAGAGAACTCAAGATGCAGATATCTCTTGTGGGGAGAAAACCAAAACTGTAGCTGGCACACATAGCGAATAGAAACAGAAATTAGCCTGTTGTCCCTAAATAAACCAGAATTGAACTGAAAAATATCTGCTGGAGCACGTCTTTTTCGATTTCAGGCTGCAGTGAAATCGAAAAATATTTTTTTCAGTCTCAGCTCGACAGCTGTACGCCTGTTTTAGTCTTTGCTGCGGTTTGCACCTACGAGACAGGAAATGATGAATTTCTAACCACATTCTTTCGGGGTAGTTGAGGCAAAGCTACGTCAAAGGCTGGTGCGGTTTCCTTTAAGCCTACCACAAGAACACAAAATGGAGGTCAAATCACAATGAAATAGCTGAGTTGCAAATTTTTGTTTTTCTCCTTAAAC
>NW_023339718.1:18204984-18223161 GCF_004916995.1 Morone saxatilis
AGATGACATCACACATACAAAGCTTTGTAATCAGCGAACAGGAGCTAAAGCTAACGGAGACCGGCAGCCAGGCCCTGCAGAGTTAAGATCAATTACATTCGTGTTGCTTCTAAAAACCTGATCTAATCAGCTCATACAACAACAGGCCACTCCAGGGGCTTTTTGTTCAATGGGTGGGTGATACTAATCATAGCCCCGGGAACTCAAAGGGGGCAACTGTCTCCTCCAAACATTCAGAATGAGACCTCATTGTGGTTAGAATAAAGGGCCTGAGAAAGGTGTGTTCCCCACTCAACCTATTGTCTTAACACCAGGCCAAAACACCAACAATACTTACACTGACCTATTTCTGCCAGCATATAAAAGTCTGAACCTGTCTCAGGTTAGGCTCCCAGGAAACTCCCAGATACATTTGAGCTGTTATGCAATACAAACAGGCCTCGTTCTTGGAAAAGCAAGGTTGTGCTGGCACATGCGAGATAGGGAATATAAACACTGTGTGCGCACATGTATGAGATTATATCCCAAATGAGGATAGGTGAGTTAGATAAGTGTGAACGGATTGTGCTTTATCCCAATGTGCCTGTAAAAAAAAAAAAGTCTGACCATGAGTATAATTAAGTTATGCGTGTTAATTGATTATTAGAGTTTAAGATAACTCGACTAACATTTGTCGAGTTCGTTTGAAAAAAAAAAATTTGTGTAACATGTTTCCTTTGTTTTCCCTTTCATCATCTTACAGTGGCCTAAATTTATCCTAAGACTTCCTGGACAGTCCAAACACCTAGGTTTAGAACCATTGGTTTAATGTCAGAAAATCATGAAACCATTTTCCATGGGTCATTGTGACACCTTCAAATTGCTGGCGCTGTCACACTCAGTCCAGTTAAAACATAAAGGACACATGAGAAGCTAGAACCAACAAGTCTATTTTTTTATGCCAACTGAGTGATCTACTTATTTCAGTAGTTTTCATTTAAAGCAGCAAGAGTTCTAGATATAATGTCTGTTAACCTGTATCTATTCTGTTGTTTCTTTAAACATTGTGCTTTCATGTGAATATTTGGACTATCTAAACAGTATAGATCGAAATGTTACAATTGTTGCTCTTGATTTACATATTGTAAAGTAATATTTGTCAAAATTGTCCATTTCTCCCTCTATAAGCGGTTTTAATGACTGAAAACGAAGAGACAAGATGCAATGCAAAAAGTTTTTTAATGCAGTAATTAGACTACATGGAGAGCGGTCAACAAATTAGAAGAAAGCATTTATACAAGTGGACACACGCAATGACTCCGAAGCAGAATACACAAATAAATAAAATATTTAAATGATCGGTCCCTAGCCCCCTATTAATTTACAGAAATACTGAATTCCATCACATTATATCTTGAACGGTGAGTGAAAGATTTGTAATCAATCTTAAATCCTCTTTAGTAATTAAAAGCCAAAATAAGCTGTCATGAACTCCATCTCCCACAAGTCAATGCAGCATCGCCAGTGGTACAGACCTGCTGTAATAAAAAAGGAGATTATGTGCTTAACTTTAGCCTATAATACGAGCGGGTTCACTGGTGTTCTATGTTACTATGAAGCATTATGTGCTCATCTGTAGTTATTGAACACTACACATTAGCTCTTACGTGTATATATATATTATAACTTTTTGGGTTAGGGGTTGGATTCAGACACTGATAAGCTGGGGGAAAAGTTCATTAGCAAACATGTCTTCCCAGGAGCTCTCTGAGCACAAGGGAGAGGACATGCCGCTGAAAGGGGAAGGGGACCCTTCGTATCCGGAGTCGCTGTAGGTGTCCGCCAAGCAGGCTTCCTTATCCAGGCCGCTCAGGGCAGGGGAGGAGGCAACGGAGAAAAAGTCATCCACCTGACTGTTACAGCTGGGGATGACCACTTCCTCCGGCTCGTCTTTGATGCAGACCGTCTCCTCCTCGACCACCACCACCTCGTTAACAGGGAAGTTGGCCTCTGCGATCTTCTCGTCTTCTTCGCTCTCCGAGTCGCTGCACTGCCCGCTGCTCACCTCCTCCACGGGCTTTGTGTAGATGTGGTCAAAGTGGATCAGTTCATTAAGGGCCTCCAGCTTAACTGATGGGGACCCCAGAGTCGCAGGTGTGGTGGCAGGTACTGGGTTCCCCCCTCCGACCAGCTGCACCTGCGGCTCCTGGCACTCCTGTTCACAAGACTTGAGGAACAGCTCTGGGTCAAGGATGTCCAGAATGCCCAGTAGCAAATCAGACTAGTGAGGAGGGGGAGAAAACAGGAGATTAGCCTAGTAACCCATGACCTGACTCTGGTGTTATTACAGAGCTTTCTGAGTAACAAGAGTTTAAATCACTGACTTACCTCATTGTCTGTAGAGTCAGAACTGTCTGTATCCATTGAGAGGTCTTCAGATTTAGGGACTGCTGGGCCTGCACCTGCTGCGGAGGCACACATAGCCTGAGTGCTGCGGACTCAGAAGACCCGATCCCCAAACCTGCTTCGTTCTCGGTGGACAACAAACCCTGAACCTGTGACAAAAAAAATAAATAAAAAAACATGGGAAAAGTGTGAATTAAAGTTACTCCACTCAAGACTGACAAGAACCACACGCTAAACCCACCCCCTTCTTCAGTCTGCATTACAATCTCACCTTCTCTTTTGAGTCAAGGGTGTCCAACCCAAGTCTCTGTCTCAGTTCCTCATTTTCTGTCAGTAGGCCGCTCGTCTTTTCCCGAAGCAGCCTGTTTTCGATGTAAAGTTTCTGATTCTGCGGGGAGCAGAAATGAACAGATGTTTGAAACTTTGCAACCATTAATTGGGAAGTGATGCGTGAAGTGTCTAGGCTGAAGATAAACCAGCTAGAAACGAAACTGCACCGAACAGAGGAAGAGAATTAGCTAAGTTTAGTTTTTCCCCATGCAACAAAAAATAAAAATGTATTGCAGTGTATTTGATATGATTATAGCTGTTTAATGACATTATTGTAGTGTGAAATTGCCTTTGTGGACGTATGTTTGAGTTGTACAATATTGGATGGTGAGGTGGGGACATGAGGAAAGTGGGTGATGGTGGGTTGGGAGTTAAACATAGGATCTTCTTGTATGAAGGGACCCTGCATTCTTAGCTACACCCCTCTCAAGACGTTAAGAAAATAAAATAAATTACCTCCAGCTCCAACTCTAGGACTTGCTGCTCCAGCTCCCCCATTTTGGCTTTTTTCCTGTCTCTAGCTGTCTGAGCGGCGACTCTGTTCTTGAGTTTCCTGAAAGAAAGAGGAAAAAAAACAGGAATATAACACATTCTTTCCATGATGCTGACTAAGCCCCCGACATGACTTGTGTTCACAGTACTGCGCAATCACCGGCCATGTTCCTGCCACGCAGGCATACCAGGATATCAGTGTCCTGCTCAGCGGAGCCGGGCGGGTCCACGGACAGTCCACATCACTCAGATAGCAGCCGGACAGGCCAGTTCAAAGTCCGATGGTGATACAATAAATGCGTTTATGTTTATGGCATTTCAGTGCTTCGTGAGGCAATTTCAGAGAGCTTAGATGACCTAATTATAATAGTAGATGATGCAACATTGACCCTATTCCTCTGAGCTGTGATTTAAACGTCAAATCTCTACTATTGTTCGACAAATGGATCAATATCTTTGGGCGTGTCCCTGTGGTGAGCTCTTGAACAATGGCCGGATTTTACGCTTTAAAAAAATATATCTTTTTACCCGCGGATATAATGCAATATAAGGGATATTTTTTGTGAAACTAACCTGCGAAGTGCTTTCTCCTCCGGACTCAAGTGTGTGAGCCTCTGTCTTTTTCGTATGGGCGGCCCCGCGGAGGAGTTGGAGTCTGAATCCGACGACGCCTGGCTTGCTGGCGACGGTAAAACGACCGAGATGGGCCGGCTGAAGCCTGTCTGTGAGCCGTTAGAAGAGCCGGTCTGTTTCCCGGATATCAGGAGCACTTTGTGGGCTCCCCCGGTCCCTGCTGCTACCACCACCATGTTGTTATATCCTACTGGCGCTGTCTGAAATCAGAAATAACCGGGTATCCTTATTGAATTCAGTAGAAACCTTGAGGTTCCCCTGGTCACCCGGTCCCCGGTAATTCTCAACTGTTGAACAAGATGGGCTGCGCCTGCGATCTTTTTCTACTATCGTGGTGACAGCTGATAGGTTCCCCGCTGCTCTGACGCAATCGGTTCACGGCATGTGATTGGCCGACGTGCTGATGCAACGTTAAGGTTCTGCTTGCAAAATAAACGCACGTAAAGTTCCTTGTAAGTGTAATTTCCCGTCAAGGCACTCACCAGGACTCGGTGCCAATTTCTGTTTCGAGACAACAATGTGTCCTTTTAGCCATCTTATTCTGTTGTATTCTTTTTACGTCTGACTTGATGGTAAACTGGGGTTTCAGTTTATACTCAGATGGCCCGTTTCTACAGTTGCATTGTATTTTACCCCCAGAAGACTTGCTCAGTCCACAGTTCACATCAGTACACTATAAAGCTAAAGTAGCCAACTTTCACTGTTTTGATCGTGTAGCTGTGGCATTGATCTGGAGTTTGCTGGATCCACCACTGTTCTTATTCCATCTATGTATGTTATTTACAACATCTCTGTCAAGGAAAAACAAACAGCACTGACTACTTTATGTTGCTTCTAAAGACCAAAGGTCACATTAAGATTTCATATCAGCTGAAGTTATAAGAACACAATGCCACTAGAATAACAGATCACACTTGTTGTTGACACTAATCTTTTGTCACTTTTTTATGAGGACTGGAGGTATTCTTAATTTCTTTTAAAACCTCAGTTTTATGGTTCTAAGATGCTGTTGGTGTCTTTCAGACGTTTCGTGCTCCCTGCTCTTTGTCCTGTACAGTATTTCCGCATTATTTTCTTTGATGGAGCAGACTAATAAAACAAGTTTTACCACTCTGATGGCTTTCCCTGAAATGCTTATTTTCAACTTCCTGTTAAGGAAGTGATGAAGTGATTGTCTGTTTTTGTCTGTCAAAACCTTTTAAAAAAGTATTTTCAGTGGCATTAGTAGCATTATGTTATTATCTGCAATGCATGCAATGGCTTGCAGAATTTAAAGATCAATTAACCTTTAAACTAGTAGAGTAATACATGAATATTCAGTATTGGCACTGTTTTTAAAAGGACAACCCATGGGACTTTTTCTTACTGTGGATGATTCATTTATGCACATATGATCAAAAGTTCCCATTTTGATTTGTTATGTTGTGATCTAATAATAGATTATGATGTAATTACAATTTTTGTTAAGATTTTTGCAGTGAGCTTCATGTAAAGTTGGTCTAAAATATTTTAAGTGAAACAGTGTTTTGATTGACCCACGAAGGGTGATACATAACACAAAACAGGAGTAGTCTTTTACTACAAAAACAAGCGGATGTGGTGACAGCTACAACAGATAGTTCAGCAACCACACTGTTGCTCAGCTTTGAGGAAAACAAGAGGTGAGTTTTTGCTGCATGTATTGAAGGGACAGCTTTGAAGGTGAAAGACACAGTTTACAACCTTGATAATAAGACTGTGCCACAAGATTGTCTGCAGCAATTTACACCATCCCAATAACACTTCTCAGGTGGCTTTGAGCATTTCGCCAACAAAAAGCCACCCATCGTTTCAGATGATGGTGTGCCCCCCAGAGTAAACATGCCTCAGTCAGAAACTGTTAAGAAGAAACACATCAAGCAAGTTCACAAGTATACTCTCTTCCTGAAACTGCTATTTGTCCTCAAACAGGAATTCACATTTTTGCTGTATCTGGCCACCGTTACTGTTAACAGCTTGTAGCCCTTTGCCCCTGAAGTCTGTCACCTCAGCAGGAGTAACTACGGCAGCTAGAGCAAACACTACAGAATCAACATCTGAGAAAGTTAGAGCAGTTGTTTATAATGGTGCCTCTGTGTGTGTGTTTCATAATGTAGTGTTGGGTTGAAGAAAGAGAAACAGGATTTGAATTCAGGATGTCTTTTATTTTTCAGCAATACAGCAACTGGGTAAAACTCCTGTGGCCTCATGAGTGAAAGTTAACACTAACTTTCCACAAGCGAATTAAAGCGAATAGGGAAATAGGTGAGCCTTTCAACTTCCTAGTAAATATTTCCTATTTTCAAGTTTCTTTATGTCACTCAACCAAGTAAACAGGCAAATATAGTTCATATTACACACTTCCCTTTTGCCATAAGATAAAATGCAGCTAGTTATTTTTGACTTGGAAAGTCAGTTGGGGATCCCCCATCATGGGTGAGACAAGTGTTACATTTGCTGGCTGTGAAGTGACCTTCACTCAGTGGTGGAACGTAAAGTTCATTTACTTGACTTTGAGTTACTTGTACTTTACTTGAATATTTTAATTTTCTGCCACTACCCCTATGGCTAATGTAATGAAATGAAATAATTCTCCCAAATAGCCAGAGAGATTTTTCTTTTCTGTGTCACCCATAAATTTTACTACATTCTTTCAGAGTACAAGTCATTAGGTATCTGTCATTCAAACTGTGGGAAAATGTGGGTGGACGTTAACAGTCAAATGACTGCCTTTGTTCTGCAAATTACATTTAAAATGCAAATTATGTGTCCACAGTGTTTCACAACATTTCATAGTGAAATACCCCAGTGGACTCACACTACTGTATTAACCTAAAAAACAAGGTGTAGCCACAAACTAATACTCTGTAAGTTCTTAATGAAACTCCTCTTAATACATGATGTGCTTAGATGGGTGTGACAATACAATGTAAGCACAAACAATTACCACTCACTGAATACAGTGTAAGACAAGGAGATTCAAGACACCCTTAAACTTTGAAGGTCTTTGCTGCCTGACTGGTTTAAGAGATGTAGAGTGGATTTGGAGTATACTTGAGCTAGACCTTGAACTGCACATGCAGTGAAAAGGGTTTGCCTTGAGGAGAGCCCTGCAACTTGTTGAAAACTTCTTACTCTGTTCAAACAACTGTTCCAAATCAGAAACATCTTCAACAAATGACCACCACGTACACAGAAACCTGGAAGATAACTCTATTTTGTTGTTTACATTTCAACTGCACCTTATTTATTAAGGGTATTATTTATATATTATTCCTACGTAATTATTCCTTACTGCACTTCTTCTATATAAACCTCTTCAAATCAGTTGCTAGACATGCAATATCTGAACTATGTACTGATTTTATAGGCATAAAATACGGACCCTTTGATTGTTATGTATTTCTTCTTTTTTTATTTGTTATGTGTGAATTCACCAGATTTCTACTCAATTTTGTTGTACCGTGTGCAGTTAAAATAAAGGAATTCTATTCTGTTTTATTTGTTATGTCATTTAAAGCAGCTACAGCCAGCAGGCAGCTAGCATAGCTTAGTACAAAGACTGAAAATGGGGAAACAGCTCTCCTGGTTCTGTCCATCCCTAACAAAATCTGCTGATCAGAATCTCACCACAAAGAACCACAAAGAAACTGTCCTGCTAAGAGTTGATTTGAAGTTTTCCGGAAATTAAAATAAGAAATAACATGCAACTTCCTAGAAGGACTGATTTACTAACTAACTCTAAACTAATGTGTGTGAGATTTCCATAAGACTAATATCACTTTCTCTGAACAATTCCTGTATTTCTTGGTCTGTATTGGAAACTGCAAGTAGAAACACTTTAGTTGAGGTGGCAGGAGTGTTTACTTACTGTATTTTAAGAGTAACTGGTATTTTGTAGCATGAGACAAGGTGACTAACATTATTTGCAGTGTCGGCATTAAATCATTGGGTACACATCCTGGATCAGATAATCTTCGTTGATGGCTCAGTCTGAGAGGAACTGTGTGCACAGCTAAACCTATAGTCTGCCCTGACTGCTAGACTCAGCTTAACCAGTACTTAGACACACACACACACACACACACACACACACACACACAAATGCAGAAGTGGGGATCCTCCCTGGAACTCAAAGTTGGAGCCTGTGATTAAGGTGGGTGGATCCTCAAAACCACAATTCAGAATGGACCAATCCCAACAGCATCAAAAGAACATCTCAGGGCATATAAATCACATTTATTTCTTCCAGATGGTGACATAGCTGTGATGTAAGATACAACCAGGCCCTCCAGTTTAAAACTGCACCCTGTGGTATTTAAACTGTTTGGATGAAGGCGTGCTTAATATTCTGTTTTAGTACATTGCGTAATGTCATTTGTCTAAAACTTGTGTTTGTGTCAATGCTTTGCCAAGTCTCCTAACTTATATTACTGAATTAATACATTTAGGTTTCAAGCTATGCCTGTAATTCCCCTCCTGTCATAAACTACACATACTTATTTGATCATTTATATGTTGGTTATTTCGTTTTCTTGCTTTTAACGTATCGAGGCATTTAACCTCAAGGTGTGAGAACAGTAATTAAGCAAAGATTTTGCTAAACCAGCTGTAAATATAATGAATACAATATGTTTTGGGTAAGGTGCACAACAGCAAAAGCTTAATAAATAGCTTACTGTGAATATGATATTTTTCCTGTCCAAACAACATTCTAATAATGACACTTGATATGGTGTAATAAATCAAGTCACCGCCGAAATAAATTATATTGCTGATATTAAATATTTTTATATAACAGCTCCATAAAAGCAGCCTATAAATGCTACAATTAAATTCAAGTTTTATGTATTCGGTTTGGTTTTTCTGCAAGTTAAGTAATCATATAAATGTAACAGATATGGTAGGGGTGAACCACCAGACTTCTTCAATGACATAAAACTTTGGATCCCTTAACAAATTTAATATTTTTGAAACAATGGATAGTTATCTGTGAAAATTAAGATATATTAATAATATTAAACGTCCTACAAGCAGTTTTAAACTGGTTATGAAAGTCTCTTTAATACTGATGCCTTTATAGAGATCATCAGTGACAAGATTTCTATGTAGTTATTCCTAGTGCTGTAATGTCTGCCACCATGTCAGATTTGGTCGGATTTCCCTTGAAATCACAATAAAGATGCTGAAACATTACTGCTTTTGTCCACATGGGCTGCCTTAATTAACACAAAAGTTCCATGTAGCAGTGTTCTGTCGATACTGACAGTATGCATTCTTTGGCTTGAAAACAGTCCAATTTAAAGGTCCAGTGTATGGAGATCTATTGTCAGAAATAGAATATAATATTCATAGGTATGTTTTCATTAGTGTATAATCACCTGTATATAGGAAGGGTTGCCGTCCATGGAGTCCACCATGTTCCTGCACTAGCCTAGAATGGGAAACCCAAACACTGGCTGTAGACAGGGCCTTTCCTGTTTTTTGCAAGTTGTCTGGCCACTGTAGTTTCTCCTACACAATTCACAGCCCATTCTTATTCCCAGGTGGTCAAATACAGACAGGACTAGTGTTCAGTTAGTTGCAATCTGCAACTTCTCCACTAGATGCCCCTAAATCCTACATACTGGTTCTTTAATTATAACCTTGATTAAAACAATATAATTAGATTGCAACATGTCTCAGCTCCAGCACTCAGGTTGTAATTAAGAGCAAAATATTTGCGTGTGTTTAATTAGAGGCAGCCCTAAACCAACCATGGCTTGTTTTGTTACAGGAAAGGCCTGGTTTCTACAGCGAAGGCATGGCATGCAGGGTAAACAGTAACGCCCGTGTGTGCTCACCGGGGCGGGCGCTGGCGTAAACGGTTGTGTTATAGGGCAAAGCCAGGCTGGACAATAGGGGGTGAGCGGGGTCACACCCTGGGACAGCAGCCAGCTGCAGGGGGGCGGCTGGTCAATATGTTTGCTAATACCTCCTCCCCATTGCTCATTTCACTCCCTACCCACGATCCACTGGGGTGTTTGTTCGACCTGGAGCCTTCCCACACCCTCCACCTCTTTATCCTTTATATTACTTGACACTTTTTTCTCAGGGTTTTTGTTGTTGTTGTTGTTGTTATTTCTCCATTGCCAATCTGAATATCATGAGCTCTCATTTTCTCTCCCCGCTTTTATTCCTTTATTTTTTGTTATCATCATCAATGTTGAAATGTGCATTTTTCTCTCTCTTGTTGTTCACACATCAAACCGTTATTTATACTGCATGATTTTCACTTTTCATTTCCATTTTGCATCTCAGGTCTGTGTAGGTGTGAACAACTTTTCATGCCTGCAAAAGCGGCGCTGTTGACTTGCTGCAGTGTCAACCCATCATAACACTGAGGCATGATGCTGCAGCATCTCATTCAGTAACTCATTCGTCTCTCTGATATCTCTACACCAGTTACCCTATGATCAGTTGGCTCTTTATGTGAGTGTGTGTGAGTACTGCTATGTGTGTGCAAGCCAACGCATAGATAAGGTATCCACCACTTTGCATATACATTTCCTTTGTAAGCGGGCCATAAAACACACAAGAGAGACACCAACGGTTCTTAGTAGCCCATACTACACCAGTGAATCTCTCTGCTCTTGTGTCAAAGAAAACCTCTTTGTCTTTGATGCAACACAAATGTTTAATTAATGCATCCATCGTACAGTTTCTGCACCAAATGACATTTCAGCCTTTAATTGAGAGACATCATAGGAAATGAAATAATCAAACCAAATATATCCTTCAGTATAAATTAACCTAAATCCAACCAGCGGAACAGTGCTTGTTGTCCATTCTCTCTGTAATTGTCTTAGGGTCTCTGCAAGCACTTTGTTTTCCCAGATAAGCCATGCTTTGTTAGTACAGAGAGCTGACATAGCGCTCTTTTTGTTTGATGGACCACATTTGAGCTCACTGTACTGGCGAACTAACAACAACAACACTATTTGCCAGCAACAACACTGTAATGTTCAGATACAGAAAGGCAAGATTGTGCCGCAGCCTTGTAATAACCTGTTGTTGCTGTTCTAGTTCCCTAATCCCCAATCAGTCTCACTCCATTATGTTCTTGAATGTGTGTCAGTTGCACCAAAGAGGCATACTTAAGTGCAAAAAGACCAGCAGTCATAGGATGTGTGTATTCAACTATAACATGCATGATTCGGTCTGTATTTGAGCAGATCTGATCAGCTTCACTATGTTGCAACATTGATCTGATGCAACAGAGAGGCAAGAAAGAAGAAATCCAGCCCCACGATGATGAAACCAATGTTAATCTTCCTTTCATCAAAACGTTCGTTCATGACTGTGTGACTTCCTCTTCCTTTTGTGAGAAGAGTGAGAGAGATTTAGAGTCAAACTACTATACATGTGGTGCAAACATCACACAACAAGATTGTTATATGATATTAACCTTTACCTGACTTCTCCCACTCTTGTCTTCTTGAGGGCATATACTGCCCACGCAGAAGTCATGTGTCTTACTACCCTCTGGTGTTCATAACAGCAAATTACACACACAAAAAATATATCTAAGATTTTCACTGAGAGCAGTTATGTCTCTTTGTTTGTTTGTCAAGGCTTTTCATAAAACACCTCATATCATTCTGAAGTATGTCGTTTAGCTTAAGCTAAGATTTGTATTAGAATCTTGTCCGTCTCTATTCACAATTTTAAAAATCCCACTAAAAAAAGTGGAAAATTGCATGAATTTTTAAGTTTTGAAGTCAGTAGTGGATGTCACATTCAAACTGGTGAAATGGAAAAAACTTTGCATGACCAGCAGCTCATTTGTGCCTCACTGTGGTGAACAGAAGAATAGCTTCTCCACATCCACCAAATGAATCCAATGTATCTAATCTCAGATCTGCATTATAGCTAGACATAGAATGAGCATGTTAATTTACTAATCAATCACATGATTTGAGGTTCCCTTATGCTGTTAAACTAAGGTGAATTTCTAAAAGAAAGGTGAGGTGCCTCAGATATTTCAAAGAACTGGGTCTATAAAACTCTAAAAGCTATAAAACCATGTATTGTTCTCCAAAATAGTGAAAGGTACCAGTATTTCACATGCACAACACAGACACAACAGCTTCACTTTTCTTCACCCAACACATGTCATACTGTAATTTCACCAAAATTCCTGGCTCCACACTAAAGGTTTAGCTGACCACACTGCCTTAAAGCACATCCCCAGTAGCTAAGATAATACATCACACAACAACTTGAGCCTTATGATACAACTTACTTTTTATGGACTGAAACCACCAGCTTCAGCAGCACTACAGACATATTTCAGATTAAACTGCCTCAGAAATTATTCTCTTGAAACAGCCAACAGCAGCAGCTCCAACAAGGTGGCATCAAATTACTTTACACAAGGAGCTGTGACTTCAAACTGATTTCAGTGGTGTTTGAATATAAATGTGAACCAAAGAAATTTCTGTTCAGTTCAGATTCTGGTCCTGACGTGTTAGAGAAGCACAAATGAAGAAGTGAGGAGAGCTTAAAGCATTTGAAAAACCTAGTTAGAAACTGTAAGTATGACATTAAATTAAATAGATTAAAGAGGCAATGACGAAAACGTCCTTGGTTCTTATTTATTATCTCCGCCAAGGAGGTTGTGTTTTCAGTGCAGTTCTGTTTCTTTGTGGGTTTGTTTATCCGTCAACAGGATTACAGAATAACCCATTACATTTTGTAGCTGTTCTGAATCACAGGGCAGATACAGAAATTATTTAACTGCACACACAAACCCGTCGTCATGAAAATAAACGGTGTGCAATGATTAAACATAAAACAAAAAATAACAGCTAACTCAAACATAACTATAGAAACACATGCCACAGGTATTAGTGAAATAAGCAATCAGAGAGGGGATTTTTCCAGATTAATTTAGAATTCCTGATTGTCTGACCAGTGCAGACTGGACTATTGGCCTTGGCGGAGGTCTGCACTCTGCAAGGGCCTTTAGAGTGTAACATGTTAAAAAAAAAAACAGCTATTCTAATTTAACAGGATGGTATGGGCACATATCACATTTTTCCTGCCCAGCCCTCCTCTTCTTCAAGCCAGAACCTCTAATCTTTCAGTTGTAATATCCTATACTGTTTTGAATCTGGCAAGATTGGACCCTATCACCTATAGTACCGCAAGGAGTTTGCAGCCTAGCTGGACAATCTCCAGCTGCTGAGGAAGATCATGTTATATGATTTTGCTCCAGAACAGCTACTGAATAGATCTTGTGGTTTTGTTACCTGCTGTTTCCAAGGTCAAGGACGATCCCAGATATATTGCTGTTTAAGGACATAAGAATAAAAACAAGGCTTTCTCTTGCAGTATTTTAGAATTGTGCTCCAACAGATATAATTCAATGAGCTGGTGATTCATACAAAGATCTGATTCTTAAGGGAAATTGAATTTGTGTCTATCGGCTACTAGTTTGAACTGAAGTCCCTTTGATGTCTCCTTCAACTGGATCCTACACTGTTGTGAGTTATGTGTGTGAGTCTTTGAGCATGTGTGTGTGCACCCATTACCACAGAATCAGCAGAAAACAAAATAAGTCTCTCAGACATCAAAGAGACCCAGGAGGGAAGATGATCTGTTTTCAGTCATGGTGAACCACATTTCACGTTTTCCCTGACCAGTTTTCCAGTCATCGCTCAATCCAACCCCCCCATCCTTACATCCCTACTGCCACCTAACCGCTGGGTGGCACATGTGGCAAAGTGTTGTACTTTGTCAGCATGTCCTCTCACGCAAACCAAACTTCCCTTCTTTGAGACCAGCACGTGTGACGTGCAGACCAGCTTTTAAGTTGGGGATTTAGATGTTTCTTCAGTGCTCTGACGCATTGTTTTTGATGATCTGTGTCTGCAGTCAGAAGCAATGGAATGGGAGGCTTGGGAATATGGTGAACGATCAGAGAGAGTGATGGGGAGTGAGTGAGGAACAAGGGTGAGGAAAGATGGAGACAAGACCATAGAGGAGGTGAATGAAGGGAGGAGACGAGAAAATCTGGTATCTGCAATTTGGAAGCAGGAGATACTACTGGGCCTTACTGCATATACATTTCTGGTTATTTATGTTGAGAAATAACTTTTTATTTGGCAATTTCAGCAATTGTTGGTCAGTTCTGCTGACTTGCTGTTAAGGAACATATTTTCTGACATGGAGCTACTATGAAAATCAGCATTATACATTTTAAAGTGTCAATAATAAAGAGTGTCCTGTGAAAACTGTAAAGCCCCTTCAGGCAGATTTGTGATATTGGGCTGAATAAAATTGACTTGACTTCATAACTATATAGTAGTACAGTTTTGAATTAAAAATTATTAAATTAATTAGAACTGAGTAGAAACTATATTTTAAATATGAAATGGCTTCTTATCATCTTATTTCCTTAAAAATATATTATTTTCTAAGCAAACACACTGCAAACAAAATTAGCATAGATTTTGAGTTGTTTTTCTGGCCAAATATACCGATCAGCCATAACATTATGAGTACTGACAGGTGAATAACACTGATTATCTGGTTATCATGGCAGTGATACTGTCGATGTCAGTGGGTGAGATATATTAGGCAGCAAGTGAACATTTTGTCCTCAAGTTGATGTGTTAGAAGCAGGAAAAATGGGCAGTGTGAGGAATTGAGCGACTTTGACAAGGGCTAAAATGGGATGGCTACACGGCTGGATCAGAAAAACAAATCTCCAAAACTGCAGGAAACTACTGAAAAAATGAATGCTGGTTCTGATAGAAAGGTGTCAGAACACACAGTGCATCACAGTTTGTTGGTATGGGACTGCAGAACATTATGACCACCAGAGTGCTAGGTGGTCATACTGTTATGGCTGATCGGCAGATAGTTGCTAACTTTAGCTGTCTGTAGTTAGTGTACATATGGTTTAACAGAGTTTTGCTTTTAAAACAGTTGCCTGTTGCTGCTGGTAACATCGTTGGTGGAGGTTTCGGGTTAAAAACCAGAGCAATGAGCCTAAAGAGAATTGGTGCTAACTGTGGGTTATAATTCTCTATGGATTGTTAAAAATATTCAGGTATCATGCTTTAAAGGTCCAGTGTGTAATATTTCTATTGGCAGAAATCGAAAATAATATAATAATATTCATAGACATGTTTTCATTGATGTATAATCACCTGAATAAGAATCATTGTGTTTTCATTACCTCAGAATGAACCATTTTTGTCTACAGAGGGAACGGGTCCTCTTCCACGGAGGCTGCCATATTGAACCGGCATGTTTCTACAGTAGCCCAGAATGGACAATCCAAACACTGGTTCTAGATAAGGATTTGTGCCTGCAACTGGTTCAGCTTAGCATAAAGACTGGAAATAGGAGAAACAGCTACTTTAGTTAAACAAAAGTTAAAATGAAAATCTGCCTACCAGCTCCTTTATTAAAGCTCACTGATTGACATTTTATAGCTACACAGAGTATTTGACAGATCAATATGAGAGTGGCATAAAACTTTTTTTTATCTCTTTCTTGGCAAGAAAGCGAATTTCCCAAAATGTCAAACTGTTCCTTTTTCTTCTGTCACATCAATATATCCACCTCTTTGAAATTTTGTTGAACAAAATTGATTTTTACATAAAAATCTTGCCCTTTAACAGTTGAAATTGTGAAGTGGAAGAAGTTACCAAACATGAAAACAAACTCACTATTGTGCATGTACACACACATACACACACACTGTCCTGAGGGGTCGTCATCTATCTCCTGTTTCCAGTCTTGTTTCCTCATCCACTTTCCCATCATGTCACCACAAGGCAAAACTTACTCACTCGTTTACTCTTTGATCATTGATGAGGACATAAGCGACTAACCTTTCTCTCTCTCTCTCTCACTCCCTCTCTCCCTCTCTTTGATATATTGTGTTTCCATTTTTTTCAGAATAAAGATGACCTAAATATTGTTTCTACAGTTTTCCGTAGTTTTCAGCTCTGATTAGGAGTAGGTGTTTCTTTTCTCACTAATGGAAGCAAAGTGAGCCACGGTATTTCTTCAAATCACTCTGTTTTGTTTTTTGTCTTGTTGCTGTGTGTGTGTGTGTGTGTGTGAGCACAGATTCCATCCATCCATCCATCCAGTCCTTTGAGAACATGTTCACGCCTGTGTGAGTGTATCAACATCATATCCCCCCTATATTCTCCTCACTTCTCAGAACAGATTATGAGCGTTGAGGCTGACTTAAATGACTTTGAATTCTCTAAAGCCCCTAACCCCTGGAAACATACCTGTTCTTGCAAGCCTCAAACGTACAGGTGCCTCATTTCAAAAGACTCCAGCCCTCCTCTCTTTCTCTCCCTCACTCCTTTTCCTCTCTCATTTTCTCCCTCCCCCTTTTTTTCTGCTGCAATTTTACCCCTCGTCTGAACTAGAGGCCTATTGAAATACCTCCCCCTGGTCTAGTCTGCACTTCAAAGTCGACTTTCACCCTGGAGCCAGATCCTAGGGGGCGGTCCGACCCGGAAAGGGCCCAGCCCCTAAATAGTTAGGACTTCAAAGCCTGTAACATTTAGTTATTAGCTGCTTGAAAATTGGAGAACACTTTTTAAAAAGTAGCAAAGGTGATTGATGCTATTGTTTGTCCACTGTAAAGTTGATACTGTAATTATGAATGTCGGACCAAAACTTAAATGACTTTTATATAGTGCTGCTTAATTAACCTAAAAGATGCAGAGAAGAGAAAGACACATTTGTGTTTTCTGTTCAGATTGTTTGGCCTGATGATCTACATGAGGAAAAATTTGAGGAGTATGTTTTTGTTTTTACAATATTGATACAAATGTTGGCAAACTTTTGTTTCGGTGTATGACAAATATGATCAATAATGTACAGTAAAACCAAAGACAAAGAAAAGGAAAAATACTGTACTGAACTGTGCAATGACCTCTGTAGCCATAAATGTAAATATTGGCATAATGTTTAATGTTATGTATGTTATGAGTTATATCATCAGTGAACTGACTCAATACTGTTTGCTACACAGCAATATGTAGCTATTGCTAATACTAGTTCGCATATGGCTATAGCAGTAAAATTCCTGAATGTACTAAAACTACTTTTTATAAATACATTTTTGATAAAAAATTCTTTGTTCTTTCTTCCTTTACTGCTAAACATGGTTTCTTGCCCTGTGTGCAGCACTACTTCATCCTCTCATGTTGGACTGAGAGCAAACTGGTCACTACAGTGGCTCACTATCAGGGCTAGCTGGTTAGCATGCTAACTTCAGTGTATATCTCTCTAACATAATACCTTACGTCTTCGACATAACATCAAAACTGTTATTTCTTCACATTCTGTTGTTAATTTCAATTACATATAGCTTCTTTAAAGACATCATCATGACGCAAACTTACCATGACGCAGACAATTTATTAATTATGAATTCTACTCTTCGTTTCTAAAAGAAAGGTTGTGTTATTTCTAATTTCAAAAGTTACATAGTGTCACTTTAAACCTGCATCAGCTGTTTTTTCCCCCTTGGGGGCAGCAGAAACTATTTGTGACCCTTTTAAGTTCATATGGCGAACTTCTTAGCAAATAGTTTCTGATACACCCAGCAGTTACAGAGAGATATTATCAGATATTTCAGGTCGTGTTTCTGTCCACTTCGTGAATGTAAGTCCAATATTCACTCATTTAGCTAGTTTTTTTGGTCTCTACCATCTAACTATTGAAATATCTGGCTCTACATAAATAATCCACTATTAGCTGTGGCCAGAAAACATTACTATGAGAGCAGTGAGAGTACAGGAAAAGTACAGTAAAGTTATGGCCCAGACGGCAAAACAATGAGCTGAAACTCACTAAAGCTCTGTAAAGCCGAGGATAGCTGCTGATTCGGGTGATAATTCGACCCCTTTCACATTTTCGTTTGATACATTGTTATAATAAAAACATCAATTATAGCCACTTTAACTTCACATCTTCATGAAAGCCCGTTTGTTTGGGAAGGCGCTCAATAAAAAAATATTTTATTGTTATTACCAAAGGACTCTCCACCATCTCTCCCTCAGTACTGGTATTTTTTCCCATCTGTCCTTAACTTATAATTCATTGCAGAACATTTCATGAGAGTTTCCCACTGGGGTTTGTTCAGTGACATCATTGCAAACATGCAATATACTCTGAGCTGGCTGGAGTCAATAGTCATCACCGTACTGTGTCATCATGGGGAAAGCATCTCCCATAATCTGGGGGACTGTGGGGCCCCCTAATTGCTTTATGTAATAATATGCTGCAGTGATG
>NW_023339718.1:18223185-18227215 GCF_004916995.1 Morone saxatilis
GCGCTCTTCTGGGAGCTATGAATGTAAATGCTCCCCCTCCTCATCATCTCCTTTCTTCATTAAAACATAACGTCAGCATCGTGCCAACAAAGGGCCAATTCACAGAGGCTGGGAGCCCGGTTGGTACACATAGTGCTGCAGTGAAGGACTGATCAAACACATTCAAATCTTCCCTTTGGGTATTATTAGTAACCCGTCATCTTGTGTTCATTTCATATTTATTAATTTATTTTTCCAGGCAAGTCAATTAAGGACAAATACTTATTCACAGTGACAGTCTGGAAGAGGGGGGGGGGGGGGGGGTTGCAGAAATAATGAGTATCATTGCAGTTTTATGATAATGATGTATAGAAATCTGTAAAAGAGTGAAGTAGCTCAGGGATAAGCTGGACAGACACATGAGGGCTCGGACACAGTAGACAGCACAACAGATACGTTTGTGGAACAAGGGCACCATTAAAACAAATATAAAATATTGATATACCACTGAAAGTTAACACAGACCAACAATTAGTTCCTTTTTGTCTGTTTTTATCTCCCTTGAAAAACCCAGTCTGAATTACATTATCAGCTCGATACTGCCACATGTAAGATTAATTTATCTCCTAAATTTTAATTTCCATGTTGTATGATATTGGGTTTTATGTAAAGTATATTACAAATAAACTGAGTAAGCTAGGATGCAACTAACCAGCATTTTTAAGTTTACTATTACATAGGACAAAGACAAGTAGCAAACTCTCATAATTTAGAAATAGTGGAACTATAAAGAACACTCAAACATTTAATAAATGATGAAAATTTGTTTTGACGATTGACTAATAAATAATTCAGCCATTACTTTCAGCTCTAGCAAGGTTTATATAACATAGTCAGAGGAGAAGATAGTATTTAACTGCAAAAAGGGTGAAGAGAGAACAGAACAGAGGAGCTATGCAGCATTTTAATATCACATAAAATGTCGTAATAAATCCTACTTCTACAAGTTCAACTTGAAAAGATACCCAGAATCGATTGGGAGACATGGCACAGTAATGCACAGAGCTGAGCCAGCCATCATCTCTCAAAGTCATTCTCATCCTCTGCACTCTCTCAGCCTAAACAAGTGGACAGCTGATTCTTCTCAGGGTGGCCTGAGTTTAGACACTGGTGTAGAGAGACTGGAGCGTCAGGAGAGGATCCACAGCTGCTGTCAAACGACAACCACACACTGAGTATGGAAGGGGGAACAATTCGTCAGGAAGGAAGCAAGTAAATAAGGCATATTCTTGAAATTACAATATGTCTTTTTAATGACTTTAAAGAGCCAAATGGTCACCAAAAAGTCACTATATGATACTCTCTAAATAATCTGGAAAGCAAACCATGTAATTCAAGTAAATTAAAGGAAACTACAAAGTGGAGTATGTATGTATTGAACACTTGCAGCAACCAGCAGAGGGCAGACTTGCAATAAAAGAGCAACAAGATGTTCTGCGAGTAATTGGATCACTATAACTTGTTGCCCTAATGCATTTTGTGGTCTTTTGGTAAGCTGATAACGTAAATCAAATTTAATTTAATCATTAAGCTTGCAGAGATTGTGCTTTTAAAGTCCCATAATTTATGTATTTATTCATAATAGAGCTGTGCTATGTGTGTGTGAGCAAGCACAGAAAGTGTCACAAGGCAGATTTGGTACATGTGGTGTGGATCAAGATTCATAAAACAGAGTGACGTCCAATGTGAACTGTAAATTACTGTCATGCTGAAGGCGCTGAAGAACTTCTTAAATTTCGGCTTTGAATTGTCCCCCCACCTCTCCCTTTCTTTTGAGTCCGAACACATGTTGACCATCATGCTTTCTTCCAGAGGCGGCTGCATTCTTGACCTAAAACGTCCTCACAGTTGGTTTTCATAATCACACTGCCACACAGCTGACAGCAAGATGAGACCTTGTTTTCTGAGCTTTTTTGGACATCCATCATTGTGAGGAGCTCACCCTTCAGTTGAGAGCTTAAAGTGTTTTCTTTGCAAGAGGCCAGTTTGGTGGAATTATTGGAAACAGGCCTTCCCAAAGTGGTATCATTCAATTTTGTGTATTATTCTTTTGTAATATTGTGAAAAACAACTTTCAGATTCCACTGAGAGATTATACTCGACATTACGCTGTCACCTTTAGGTCTTGTAACCTACATTAAAGGCAGAACAATGCTCGTTCGTTATCGTCACCACTTGCATAGCACTATGAGCTCCTTTCATGAATTGCTCTGCTGCACAAAAATCATCTTATTTTGTAGGAATGAAAAGATAGTGTGTTTATCTATTGTTTCAGTGTCCTTTCAAGACACAGTGTGCTTGTTTGCAGACACATAATGAACAGTCTGACACACTGAAAAAAACGCACCAGGCAGAAGATGTTCTCCAGGAACCGGCCAGAATGGAAGTTTAACAATAGACTCTTTATTCTAAACAGAGAGTGATTGAGAAATAATTGTCTTCTTCTATAGTAAATAATAGCAACGGTTTGTTTAAAGAGAAATGCAGGATAAACTTTAAAGAGTACATAATGAAACTGGTGTTTATCAATAAATGCATGATGAATCATAAAGTTGCTCACAACTATAACTTGCCTTTCCAGACGCTAATTTGACTTAGATATAAATTATGTCGAGTTGCATTTCAACATTCAGAGGTTTGTCAAATGCCTGAAATTATCTATGATTAGCTTGTCAGGCCTGTCTTGATGACGACAACTACTTTGAAGATGAAAAGCAACGGTTATTGGAGATCCATCTGTCTAAAGACTGGTGCACAGTCATATGTGCAATACAACAGCGCACAATTAAAGAGAAATGAAGACGATCAAAATAAGTTTGACAGAGACTTCAAGTTTCCCTATATCTTTAAATAGACAGAATAACATAGATAGATAGATAGATAAGTTATTTTAGTATTTTATTAATAAATGCAAAAAGCACTTTTATAGCAAACAAACACACACAAAACCAAACACATCTAAGGTAGTCAAGAAATGATAAACATATAAACTATAATATCTATATAATGATAGCGTCTGGTAATATTCTGTCCATGGTTAGTAAAGCCTACTGTTTACTGTATATTGTCTTGTATTGCTATGACTGCTATGTGCTTTATTGTAATTGCACAGGTGGGTGTTCTATAATGCATGAATTAAAAGTATGTTATTGAATGAACAGATGAATATAGTATAAAGTCATATAGAGTTATATAATAATAGTATATAGAGTTATATTTAATATTTAATTTTAAATAATTTCCCCCTGGAATTATTAAAGTATTTCTGATATAATGAATGTTTGCCAATTAAAGTATAATATTGGATGTAAGTCAATAGTTTGTGACTGTTTAAGAGACATATAAGTCACTGTTGGTCATCATAAAGGGGCACTGTGAGGAATTTGGTATATTGTTCATTTTCCCATGGGAAAAAAATAATTAAGTTTATTTTTTCTGTCAGAGCAAAGACCAAAACAAAAAGAAATATAACCTTTATCTATCTCACTCGAAATGAGATGTGTCAAACTCAAGCAAACATTGTAACCTGCGGGTGATTAATTGTGAATCAGATTGAAAAATTAGCCCGGTTGAAGCGTCCTGAGGAGGGTAGTGTTTATTTTAAGGTGGTACGACAGCCAAAAACGTGTCAAACTCTGGGAAAAACACCACTGGGCAGCCCGAGCTTGCAACAACGGCTTAAAATATACCTTCTGGTTGATAATCAACCCAACAAGACTGAATACGGCCAAACATAGACGCACAACTTCCATATTTTTCAAACAATAAGTCCCCCTCTTTCTGCTGAGACGCGAAGTGCGCGGTGCCTCCTTAACTGAGTGCTGGCACTTCAGAGTGGGGAGTGCAAAGGAGAGGGTCAGAAAGATTGGTGGGTGGGGATATAGCCCTTTTGGGAGAGAGAGAAAAAAAACTAAAAAAAAAAAGAGAAAAAAAATCACGTGTTTGGAGATCAAAGGAGATCCGCTTTGTAGAGGGGGAGGAGGAGGAGGAG
>NW_023339718.1:18227315-18258048 GCF_004916995.1 Morone saxatilis
GCGAGAGCGTTTGGAGGCAATGTAATTGACAAGGCTTGCAGTGGTGAAATAAACACGCTTCAGCCCAGGCTCGGCTTTTATTGCACAATTCTGACTCTTTTGACGCATCGCCTGTAGCGCGCGCAGACCCGATTTCAATTACCTTGCCCCGATTAATTAATCCGTGTGAAATTATGTCCCGATCGGCGCAGATCCAGCCGGCAAGATGATGATTTTACCAAGGAGAGGCTCAGATCGTGTGCCCGACTCGGTGGTCCTGGTGATCCTAGCGGTTGCCGCTTCCCTTGGTACCGTTCTCGCCAAGGATACTGCCTTTGTGGAAGTGGTTCTGTTCGAATCCAGTCCCAATGGAGATTATACTACTTACACGACTGGCTTGCAAGGACGGTTCTCCAAAGCAGGAGCCACGATCAGCGCGGAGGGGGAGATCGTTCAAGTACGTGTAAAGTGTCTTTTTCTTACGGGAGGGGGGCATGACAAGCAAGCAGCACCGAGCAGCAGTACCGGGGCACGGGTGTAATTTTACCAAGCTGCCCTTCTTAAAACTTTTTCCACATGGGGGTTTGAGGGGTGGGGGGGTTGACAAGAGTTGTATACAGTATGTATGTATGTGCGTGCGTGTGAGCGTGTGTGTGTGTGTGCGCGCGTGCAGGCAGTGTGTGAGGATGGTACTAAGCTCGCAAGCATATGCGGTCACAAGATGGCTCCTATCTTGTGGAATTCATTCAGGGGAAAACATGCTCTTGCAGGTTATTTTGTTGATGTCTGGAGCTAAACTTGGGCGCTCGTTAATTGCCCTCATCCCGAAACACACGCGTTTGGGAAGTGTTTTCCTAAAAGAAAGTAACAAAAACCCTAACACCGCTTCCAAAAAAAAAAAGTTTGTCAACTTTTTACCGAGCCGAGGCTTTACGCATTTCACAAGAGCAACAGCGAGGCTACTGTTTGTGCTTTTTTTGTTGTTGTTTTGAACGTTTATCCGTCTCAGCGGGGAGTTTTGGGGCCAAATATACACTGCTCAATGGCAAAAAGTGACTTTAAATTGCGGAATGCGTTTGTTTTTATTGACTGTTCAAACGTGTAAACTAACCCACACGTCCCGCCGCTCCGTAGCCTGTTACTATGTAGCCGTCACTAACCCTAGCCTTTGAAGTTGCATGTTTTTGGTTTAGGCTTCCTTGTAACTCTTTTTAAGTTGCTTTTTTGAAATCCATAGAAAGGAGAAAGAAGTGATCACACAAGAAGCCTCCATGTTCCACGTTTTATTTCCTGGCCCCGCAGTTGATAAGTGCACTTGGCTGGAGCTGGTTGTGCTTGGATCAACCATCCAACTTTGATCGAGTAGAAGTCACTAAAATATGAAGCTTTTCCCCCGGAGCCAAGTGTTTATTTGAAGTTTTCTAATTCTTGCTTAATCTACTTGGCTGCTGTGTGTAGGGCAGCTCAGAGTTTGGGGTCCAGTCATGTGCCAAAGATTTAATGTTTCATGTTTTATTCCCTGACCTCTAACTCGCTTTGTGTTATTGCGTTAGTGATGGAGGGACCAACAGCTCGTTCAGCTCTTTGTGAAGGATTGCACTTGAATGTAGACCAGGTTTTTGTATGGCCTGTATCCACCGTTTTTGAAGTTTTATCAATTTATCTGGAGGTGTAAAATCCAAACAGCGTATAATGCACATCAAGTTATTCTGGATGAAGCACGGATGACGTTCAGTCCCTCGTTACCGATCGGATCCCACTTCACTATGAAGGCCTTTTCTGATTTTTAAGTTAAATATTGCATCGCTAAGGTGTCACTGCACAAACGACGCCTCACAAGCCACAGCAGGGAGGATGGTCGAGTTGTCTTTTTTTCATTTGTTGTGTAAAAGCCAGTAGTTGCTGAAGTGTGACCTCAGACTGAAGAAACTATTGAGCTCCATGAGATCATTGGTCTGTGGTGGGAGGCCAGGTTACAACGCAGCCTGTGGAGAGAGAGACTTGGGGTGTTTTGTTGTTTTTTTTAAATACTGCAAATACACGTTTGAGTTTAATCCAGTTCACCATGTTGCATCAAGTGTGTACTGGTGGGCTGCATCACAAGAAACCTCAACCGTGTCGAAGAATTTCTGCAGCACGCCACCATGAGCAAGAGTCACGTTTGTCTTTCTGTTCATATGCTCTGGTGCTGAATTTACACATCTAGTAGCATCCATCCCTTGCCACTCTGCAACAATGCCCGTATCAGCTACACAACAACATCTTCTCAGCGCACACATGCATTTTTTTATCTCCTCAGAAAATGCAGACTCTTCCTTTGAAAGAAAGATGAGATGTGGGGATCAAAGTAGGTGATACTCAGCACAAAAATGGCCCCTGTTTATACACAGTGATGGCCATTTGGCGCCACTCGGTAACCACACAGAAATGTCGGACCTCAGCTTTACATTGCAAACCACATCTATTTAGGTTTGCTTTCTTTGCTAACATAGCTTCTGACCACTTAGAGGCAGCTTATATTTTGTCAGGCTATAATGAGGGGCAGTCTGTCCAGTACGGCGCGCTGTCTTGAATTTCTTACAGCATATATTCTACCAAAGATTTATGAAAGTTAAAACTGACAATGAATGACAGCCATACAACCTGAGGAGTATAATTTTAAACTGGTATCAAATTCCCCACTTGCAAATTCTATACTTGTGAAATAACACTGCAGCGACGTGTTGGGAAATTGCTGCGGTGTTGTAACGGATATAGTCTTACACTGGAATTGGGTTGAACACAAATATTTAGGTTGTGAATTCAGTTGCACTTTTACTTTTGTGAAGATTTGAGCTTTCTTCTGTTCAGTGAATAGGGTGCTTGGTTTGGTCTGCTTGAGGTTTATGGGGCCTTCTAGTCCTCTCTTCTGCTGTTTGAACAGTGCCCTGAGGGGTTTGCGTTGCCATGTGTGTACAGTAGTGGCCAGACCTCAGCAGGTATGGGTTCAAATACAGGGGAAAAGGGGGGCTTGGCAACGTTCCTGAGCAAAGACCCAACCACGATCACCGCTCATATACCCCCAACTCGCCTTTGCTAATTCCCTGAAGCTAACACCCGCTCAGCTCTGCCTGAAGAGTGCGAAAAGTGGCAAACGCTGTCGGGGCCAAAAATAATAAATTAAGTTAATTTGCCATCGCTCTGCTCTAAGGGGGGAAGCATGACGACGCAAATCTGGCCACAGTGCCAAACCCTAGGCTTCCCAAGCCAGTTCCCTGATTGCTCCAGTTAAACTCTGTAATAGTAAAGTAATCAATGTCTCCTTAAATCATTCTGTCAAGGCATGAGACTGTGTGTGTGTGTGTGTGTGTGTGTGTGTGTGTGTGTGTGTGTGTATCAACAGGCATTTCCCTAAGATGACTTTATGTGTATTTACAGCAGTGCTTCTTAACTCTGGTTCTTGGCAATAAGACAGTTGCAGGTTGTCCATTCTGCCAGGTAGTTAACTGTATTCACCTCTTGTCCCAGATTTAAATACTTCCTGATTAGACTGTTAAAATGAAAGTGGCCTAGTAAAATGAAAATCCAGCAGTGCTTTGGGCCCAGAGAAATTGATTAAGTGATTTAGAGGAGCTGGACTCAATTCTTTGGCTTCATATTTTACATGACATAGAAGGGAGGGGAGGCTGTGCACACTACTAGCAGCAGTTTTGACTTGAGTTAAGTCTATTAAGCAGGGCAGTGATGCCTCCACCAAACGTCACCCAGACAGACCACCTAGACTGGCAGGTGTTAAGTTGGCAGCCCTCTGCTTGATGTAATCTAATTTCTGGAATGACCTTGAAAGAGGCAGGATGCTCATTCAGGCTAGCCACCATGTTTTCCACATTCACATCATTGTTGACAGCGCACACGCTGATTAGTACACGTTCGATGCGAAGAGAAACCTCATCTGCTGCTCATCATTCACTATTGTCTCGCTGACGCCAAATCGTCTTTCCTGTAGCGAGATGAGCTGTGATGCACTGCATGAGTGCACATCTGCCTCTGATTTCCAGCGGGCCCGTGCTGTCAGCATGTGAGTGAGGAGCTAAGGCAGGGACGTGGCAGGGGCACCGCGAGGACCAGATGGAACTCACAGTGTCGTCGGCCAGAACCAGAGGGAATAATGTGGCTTTTGCCTGCTTCCTCTCAGAAAGGACACAGAGACAGGGACATCCCCTGAATCCAGCATCAGGAAGAAGAGGCTATAGTTTCCCAACACCCATGAGCTGTTTCACCTTTGAACTTCATCTCCATGCACACGAAGTGCCAGTAACTATAGCTGGGAGACTTCATGATGTGGTTCTTTGAAAGTGGCAGTTTTTTTCTGACTGGATGTGCAGGGGGAAAGTGGTGGTTTTGAGCTAAGACAACGATGAGCTTAAATACTGGAGCTCCTACCTTGGAGCTGGCAAGAGTTGTGTCGCGCTGCATTTAGACTATAATGAGAGCTTTAGTGGTTTAAGGCATCCAGCGCGCTTTCTCACCACAGGCTGGAAACCCCAAGAGGCCATAATGGGCCGGTCCCAGACGGGAGGTGCCAGGGACCGGGCCACTCCCAGCGCCAAAGCAACAGTAGCAGTACACAAACGCTGGTTTAAAAGGTTAAAAGTGCTGCTCCCTACTTTTTTCCATTTATTGGCTTGGCGGTCGCAGCTGTATTTTAAGTGCTATCGTCTCTTAACCGCCACCCTGTTTCACTTTCATGTCCCAGCCAAAGTAATTTGAGGCTGCGTTTCTCCCCTTTTCGGAATAGAACAGACTAAACTGTTTTTCTCTTTCTCTTGCTTAACACCCCCTCCCACACACACACTCTCACCCCCCACCACCAGTCTGCTCTTTTTGATTCAGCCAAAATTTCTCATGCATCCTATATTGCAACGCAATGACTTCAAGTGAGAGTTTCACCTATTTCTTCACCAGAGTGTACTAAAGAATTGTTCAAACATCATTTGTATTGGGGTGCCCGACCATGAACCGCAACATCCCAGTCTCTGGACCCAGTTTATCATCAGAAGATCTTCAAATTTCTTAATTTGTCTGGACAACCCTTTAACAACCCAAAGATGTAAAAAATTACAGTGATTATAAAATGAGAAAAAGTTGCTAATCTTTGCATTTGAGAAGCAGGGACAAACAAATAGCTGGCATTTATCATATAACCGTTTCAGCAACTAATTCTATCACAGTTTCACAGTAGGATAGGCTATGTGAAATCATGAAAAGAAAAACAATTGGATTTGACAATTGAATTCTATTTTTAGCCTTAAACCGAAAGTAGATTGCCCACAGTGAACATTCAGGTGTATCAATCTTAAAGCCTGTGTCATCTCCTAGTGCTTCAGACCTCTTTTTAATTGGCCACACTATCTCCCAAACCAGCAGCCTCTGTTTTCCTCTCCTGCGCCTGGCTCTTTCACACGGTCTTTCTCCTGTGTCGTTCTCTTTGAGCTCATTCCCACTCACTGCACAGCTCCACCTGGAACAAGCGCATGTTGGTACTGGTGGCCCCAGTAGCTATGTTAGTTTCCACTGGGCTGAGTGGCTGAGCCGATCTTTGATGTTCCACTCCGAGAGAGATTAGCAATCAGTGATGGTGCTTGCTGCTACTTTCTCCCCAGTACCCAGGCCTCTCCCAGGGGAATCCAATTCCCCCGTGTTGCTCTCCCCCCTGATCTCCTATTGATTATGTGCCTGAGTTTATTTGTATGAACGTCTTGTGCTTGTCCTCTGCTTTACACTCCAATGATGAGGAAATGTTAATTCAGCTTTGCCCCGAGGCTGTGATTTTTCTCTGTTGAGAGCTGGGAAATGCACCAGAAAAGAACATCACACTTTGACAGGTGGAATAGTGTTGTTTTTTTCCCCACCACCTGTCTTCACTTTTTTTTTTTTTTTTTTAGAAACACATTTGTAATGAGTCAAAGATGACAAAAAGTCAGCAGTAGGTTTTTTGCTTTCTGACTTGTCCCTGGTGTTTCTGTCTGCGTTTGATGGAACAGCGCTGAAAGGCCCAGTCCATCCCCTCAGCCCATATTTTTATCTACTGACACAGAAGGTCTGCAAAACAAAAACTAAGGGGTCGAGGGTTATGAAATGACAATGCTCACAGTGGCTCATCCAGGCAGAGGCATGCTTTGTTGTTGGCCAGGAATGTGCTGACTAACCGTGGAAGGCCACTACGCCAGCCTCCCCTTTTGTTGTACTTTTTTGCCAATAGACTAGGAAGGTAGCTGCGCAGGCAGTCCATTTCCTTCTGAGCGCTACACTCCATCTGCCTCCTTCTCCTCCTACCTCTCAATATACTTAGAGACTTGTGCGCTTAGTCCTCTTACTACTTCAGTTTGTTTTCATGAAAGGAGATCTTATCAAAGATCTGTCCCACTCACCCAAGTTCAAGAAGAAAGGGTATGAAGTTCTTTCTTTTGTGTACATCATTATATAATTATCAGCCTCACATGCCTAAAAAACATAATGCTGCTTTTAATGAAAGAAGGTCCTGTTCTCTTGTCATTTTGATTCATACTAATTTGTTTTAGCCCTAGATGCAATTTCTTTGGTAATTGTTCAAGGAAGCCATTACTGGTTTTGTGCACATGATCACCCTCGACCTAATGCGTTATATTAATGCTGTGAGGATTCTCCTGACAGGCCCTCTGTCAGAAACCCTGCCATTTTTCATTTCCGCCCCTTTTGTTTCCTTTAATCGATTCCAACATAACCGTAGCAAAGGTCATTTACAGGGGTGCCAGATGGGGACAAATCAGTTTCAGGTGGAAGCTCCTAACCCATCATGTTCATCTTTGCCCTAACCCTCTCATCCTACATCGGTGCCTAGTGTGTGTGTGTGTGTAGTTGTTCCAGTAATGAGGAGGATCCAGGCTATAACACAATGGGGCCAGAGGTATGATGGATTGGGCTTGCTTGGTCTGATGAGAACAAGCTGGGTTATCTGCACTGTTTTTTGGTCTGGTAGAATGCAGCTTGTCTTCTAGCTCCACAGTGAAGATGTATCACTGCATCTTTGCACCTCCTCCTCTTCCTGTTGCTAAAGATGCGCCCTAGATTTTTGAAATGAAAAATTGGCTTTCTTTTTATGTCGTCCCTGTATCATGAGTATACTGAAGATATTGGGGACACAGGGTTTTCTATTTTCTGTTTGCTGCCTTTTTTTGACAAAAGACTGCTCTCTCAAAGCTGAATATTTATTTTTGAAGGCTTATTTTATGCCGTGCAGTTGCACTGTTCTGATTCTACTCTTAAGATAAGTCCCCAAGGGTCAGGTTTAACTTTTCCTTTCATGATTCTACAAATATAGTACCTTCACTAACATACCATGGCAATAAAAAATCTGTAGCAAAGCCTTGGGTTTTGATAAAGCCTCCACAATTCCTCCTGCCCTTCCCCTCGACCCCCGTCGGCAGCTCAGGCCATGTTGCGTCCCTCTCCAGCCCCTGGACCCTGATCAGGGAGGGGCCTGCAGGGTTGGGTGAATAGCTGGTGGGAGTCGTGCTGCGGGTGTAAACCACATGAATGTGCCGCCTGAGCAGATAGGATCAGGCGAGGCGGGGAGGCCTGGGAGGCCGCAACGCTCGGCGCAGCTCCACGCGCTAACATCAAAGGCAGTGCTGAAGGGGGAGGGTGGAGGGGAGGAGGGGAAGAAGAGAGAGCGCGAGGGCTGGGCCAAACTCTTCAAAGGCCTCTGAGTAATGCCGGCCCTGATATGCAGTGCTGCAAAACTGAATGATGATGTAATTGCAGGCCTTCGAGCTAAATCCGCTCCCATACAAATAAAGGTGGAGGTGTTCCCTTGCACAAGCACGGTGAGAAAAATGCTTCGAGTGTTCGGTTGAAGCCAAAGAGTTTAGAACACCTTGCAGGCGAAGGCGTTAGGTCACTTCCTGACGCTATGCTAATGTAAGGATCCTGGTGGAAAAAAGTTTTATTTACGTTTTTGATGGAGGACTTGGAACAGGAAACAGTTTTTATCTGATTTCAGCAGATAGGTTAATCCACTGGGCGTTTCTAAAGTACACAACAGGTGTAACAGAGTTGACTCTGTCCTTTGTAAAGTTTATACAGGACCTGTGTGTATGTGTGAGAGAGAGAGGCAAAGAGTGTGTACATGTACTTTCCTTGTAATGTGTGCTAAACCAAGCATGACCACAGATTCTTTCAAAGTGCCCCCATGATCATCAGGCTGATAACTCATTGACAGCTCCCATGACAGTTCAGAGGCACACGCTGCAGGAAAGTATCTCCCTCGTTGAGAGCGCACAGCAATAATACACTGTTGTTGATTTGGTTTGCCAAAGGTTATTTGCATGCCTCTGATTGAAGTTCTCCTCGCCATTTTTTTTTTGTGATGGTGTGTCCATTTGATGTTAAGTTAGCAGTAAACAGCTGCACTTTTATTTATTTGGAGTTCATGCAGAGGTCAGCCTTTTAACTCCTGCCTCCTGGTTCAGACTCGGAACTCAGGATTGCGGCACAAATCCTTTGTTGGTGGTTGTAAAGAAGAGACCTCCTTGTTTCGAGCATGTAGAGTGTAGCCATTCATGACTATCACAGGACCATCCACCTAATCGCTGTACTTGAATGGATGGAAACAAGACACAATTCATACCAAAGCAAGGACTGCAAATAACAGTTATTTTCTTATTTATAATATAATAATAAGTCAATATAATTAAAAATGGCCACCAAATTCTTCAAATAGCTTTCTCTGTGATGTACAACAGAGAAAAGTGGCTTTGATTCTTTTGCAATTATAAGTAGTATAAGTAGCTGTTGATTAACTTTGTCGACCTAGTTGGTCAGTCAATTAATGATCTGGTTTCAGAACATATGTCAGTCAAGCAACGTTAAACAGATTGTGCTGTTGGCAGTATATCGTAATTGCTTTAATTCCTCATTAATTCAGGTAATTGATTGAAATCAGTTGGTAACGCCAGTTTCATTTACAGTTCTGATTTTCATTCCAATCATATGTGCTGTGAGTATGCCAGCTGTTAAAACACTCAGTTACACTGTAAAACAACCTGTTGCAGGAGTTTCGTATAACTATATCCAAACTGTTATTGTGTATCAGTAAAATAAGCTTCACTGTGAGGTATTGCAATGCCTTTATTCCAGTGTCAGTGTGCAGGTACACTGCACCTCTTACGTGCTGCTGTTAAATGAAATCTGCAATTGAACTTCATGCTGTGGGTAAAGACAGACTGTCCAAACCCTCCAGCAACAGATATTCTACAAAACACTGGGATACTGTAGAAAACAGCATGTACAACCACTGAGGGAAAGCTGTGATTCAAGATGTATTTAAATTGGATTTTCCTTTTTTACCCCAAGTTTGCACCACATTGTACAGTAGGTCTACCATCAGGTACTCAGTAAATAATTGATTCAGATTGTGATTGGGGGTCAAAGAACTGAGAAGAAAGAACACACTGAGGCATTTTAATTGTTACAGTATAGCATTTGAGATAGAAAAGTGCAAATGCTGTTGAGATGTCTAGACAGTCCCTTGTAAGAGTGAGTTAGGCTAATGGATATGACATTTTCCCTCATGCAAATTGTGTTCGTACTCTTGCAATCCTGCTACTCCACCCATGCCCACCTTCCAAACCCCCCTGGCTCAATGTGAACCTGAGTGTACATGAAAAGGTCAGGACAATTACTCCTGGCCAGCTGTGTCCATTTCATTCCCCTTGTAATCTCTCTCTCTACACCTTGCTGCCCCTGCATGCTGCTGTCAGGAAAAAATGTCAAGGTATTAAACTTTTTTCAGCATACAAAATTTAAATTACAGGTCACTAATATGAGTTAAAATGGGAAGGAACGATCACGTTGTTTTGTGTGATGGAGCACATAATTATTCATGTCACTGCGCTTTCTCAGACTCACCCCCTTACTCTCTCTATCCAGATTTGTCCTTCTGTCATATGTCACTGTGAAAGCTGCACTTTTCATTTTGAGCAATTTAAAAAAAAAGACACCGAGCAGATCTTGGCTATTCTTTGCTTGACAGTGTACGAGCAGTTTGTCCAAACACACTTGGCTCGCTAATGATAACGTATCCTCGGACATGTCAAGGAATCTAGTTTCGCAGAATGCTGTTTTGATAGAAAGGACAGATCGAGTGGGAGAAGATGGGAATGACAGAAAAAGACTGGCCAATACAGCCCTTTGCTATTCCGTCTGCATCCCACAGGCATGTGACAAAGTCAAATTGTCACCCCCGGGGTGACATGCATCCCGCAGGCATTTTGAAGTAAACACATCCCAGGGATGTGGCTCTGAGATTTGGATAGTGGCCTCACCAGTCGGTTGGAAGCATCATTCTCTGTCATATAACGGAGGCCGAAATATATGAAATGTGTATATTGTAGATTTATGCAATAGATAGAGCTCAGATATATTCTTGATCTAACTATCATTAAAGGAATAGTTGAACATTTTAGGGAATACTATTATTTGCTTTCCTGCCGAGAGTTATATGAGAAGATTGATACCATTCTTATATCTGTCTGCAAAATATGAAGCTACAGCCAGGAGATCGATAGCTTAGCGTAGCATAAAGACCGCAAACAGAGGAAAACCCTTAGTCTGGCTCTCTGCAGAACCTCAAATTGTAATTTAATTGTAATTCTTTTTCTTTCTTTCTTTTTTTTTTTTTTTTTACAATATATCTTGTTATTTAAGGAGCTTTTGATATGCTGGTAGGTTTTGGTTTGGAATCAGTTGAAATGGATGTTAGTAGAAGCATCCTACAGTCATACAGAAACTCAGACAGACATTGCAGAAGACGGCTTTACGGTACCACCTGGTACTACCAATATAAGCTTCAATAATTAACTGTGGGATACTGCAGTTCTGTATGCTTGACACACTGACACACCACCGTTTTCTTTGTGGCAGCTTCAATATATAAATAACACAAATGTGATGTGACAAAACATGATGAGCTGATCAAATCTCCGCGGAGAGGTGTAGAATCGGAATCCACAGTTACTAATAAAATCTCATCTGAGGAAACTGAAAATGTTGTGCTTCCTAGCAGATAAGTCAGTCCGTTTGCTTCCAGTAAAATCTGCAATAGATCTGCTCAGAAAGGCTTTTATGTGAATTTTGCAATCCTTGCAATGGTTTCACACTCCACTGAGGTTTTCTGTAGCACTGCCACCAAATGCTAACAACAGGTTAGGGCCAATTTTACAGTAAGTAAGTTCGCCTGTTCAGACCATTTCTAAATGTTCGTGATTTGATTTTTACACCAGGCTGTCTTTGTGCCTAACTTTAAGCCATTTCCTATTGGCAACCACATGTAGCATATTTGGGTCAGCTTTTCTGCAGCATTGCCTCAAGCTAAGCTCACGGACAGAGGATTTGGTAAGCTACTGATGCATACATTCATCATAATTATTGTTTTGCAAAAGCTGGAGTTAGAAGTGCCTAGGCAACGGAAAGCTTCAGAATTCAAATTAGAGTGTGGGATTGAGCTTTAAAGTTGTGGCTGTTTTCTGTTATTGCATCCTAGAAAACTCTACCCCCTGTTGGCTGGTGTTGGTTGCTCATGTATTAAAAGCTTGAGTTGGCATGGTGCATTTGTTCTCTGATGAGCTGAGGTGGCATGGGAGAAAGGTGAGGGGAAACCCCCCCCCCCCCGAGTATACACTGCGTTCTCTTCACGGGTACGAAAACAAACAGAGCATTTCAGTACACCTTCAAGCCATTTCACTTAGAATTGCACTATAATGAAGCACAAAGCAGTGAATGCAAGTACATTTCTTTGTCTCATCATTCCTTCCCTCCCTTTCATATGTTCTTTCTGTCTGTTTTCTGCTCTCTTTCTCTCTGTCTTCTCTCACTCTGTTAAGCATGGGAGGGGAAGGGGGAGGGGGTATAAATGTGAGACCACACATGCTGTGTCAATGTTTGCTAGAATAATTAGAGACAATGTGGGCCAATAACGGGAGGAGTGCAGTAACCTGAACTCACTTTGTTCTGCCCCGGCAGCAACACAAAAGCCATTCACAGATGCATAGATCCACAGGCTCAGAGCAGGAGCAACTGCACTTTTTGCCGGCGCAATGCTCGGCTCAGAGGATCTGCAGGGAAATGGATTGGTTTCTATGGAACCTGAACAGTCCGCTCTCACTTCACCGCTTTGTATTAGCTCAAAGTGATGCTGATGTCACGCTAAAGGCCTTTTAAGCACTGCCTGTACATCCCTGCCACCACCCCAAAAAAAACACCCCTACCCACTGTCACCCTCCCCGGTCGACCAACACATGGCCCTGGATTAGAGGGCCCTCTTTAACTAGAGGATATCCGGCCACTCGGTATGCAAAGAGCCTGTGGATTCCTGACATGAGTGCTAGAGCTGGACTCAGAGGTGACTTTCAGTGTAGTCAGACAACTGTTGGATTAGCAGGACACATACGTTGACTCTGAGCCAATAGGAGGGAGCCTGGCCAGGAGCAGGGTGTACTTGGTCAAATGCAGGCTAATAGATTCTTTTGAGCTATATATATTAGTTTACATTTTAAGGATGCCAATCCAGCATGGCTTACATTAAGCACAGCAGTGTAGAAAGCTTCAGAGATAGCAGTTCTCCCCAAAATAATATGTGAAAGCCCCTGAAGGTTAGAAAAATAAGACCAGAGCGAGAACCAGATATCATTTGTATTCTTCAGCGTAAGACTGAAATATTGTGTCTAGCATGGGAGGGACAGAAATACAATTGATATGCTTAAAGATCCGCAAACAGTGCATGCTAAGTGTTGCCTAAGCCGCGGGTGTTTCCCTGGCTGTAGCAGAGTGACCCGCTGCTGTGCTCACACCCCTGGGTGGACCAACTGGTTTGTCCCCTCCGGTGTCCATCTTGAAAGGGGACACCGCTATGGGATGCATACATCCCCTGGAGGTCGCTGGTGTCATTGTGGCACCTGTCCCCTCCACTCTCAGCCCGTGTCAACAGCTCAGATTTATTTACATTCACTCTTGTTTTCCAGAGAACTGAACTGGAAACAGCAGAGGGTTGGTTTGTTTCTTCTGGAGGTTTACCAGTAATCACAAACTCCATCAACTGACTACTACTCACTACACACCTCTCAATATAATTTACTTTATTACGTTGAGTAATATTTCTGAAACCAGGTAGAGGAGAGAAACAGCCAAGGGGTCTTTCAGCCACACTCAAGCTTGCAGCTTGCAGAAGTACCGTAGTCGTAATGTTCTGTACTTGTTTGGAAACAGTTCTATGTATTTCTGCTATGTCTCATGTCGTATTTATGGGTACTTGTCCGTAAACTTGATTGCAGTTACTTTTTGTTTGTTTTTTTCACCAAACCGCATCCATCCCAAATCTCACAAAGAGCTGGTTTGGTTCAGAAATATACTGTATAGAATAACTCGTCCTTTAACTCTTTGTCCCCTCAAATGTATTATTGTTAAGTTTTGTTTGACAGAAACTCTCCTTCTCTCCTTTTTTAGCTGGAGACAACAGCTTTCGTTTTTTTCTCTTCTACCCAGCGTTCGCCTTTAATCATTTTCAGATCCTCTCCCTGCCTCCTCCTCATTCTCTTCTCTCACCGCTTCCTCTCTCGTCTCCTTGCCCCCAACCGTCCCCCTCCTTCTCATCCTCTCCTTCTCGTTCCTTTCCACTGGGCTGATGTTCAGTTCTCCTAGCGGCAATGTGTTCCTCATCACAGCTTGTGTTTCCTCTTATCTACAGTTCTTTTATCAGTGGCCGCCACACATGGCCAAGAGACAGGGAGAAGGGGGGTGGTGGTGGGGCAGCTGATGCTATCGGCAGGTGGAGATTTCACCACCAAGTTCAGGGGCCCAGTGTGGCTAGAGGAGGGCCAGACCGGAAGGGTCTGACGTGGGAACGTGCAGTGTGAACTCCGAACAATGTGAAGCCCCACTGTCATTGAAACACACGCATCTTTAGGTGTTTTTCTTAAGTCATGACATAAAAGTGACAGTGGTCTTTTCTTCACCTGTTCAGGCATGCTGGCTAGCACTGCTTATGCTATTCACCTTGAGCCGTGTTCAACAGCAAAATCTGAATGTTGTGTGTAAATGTTGTGTTGTATGGTTTGTTCTATGGCAGCACTCTGTTGGGTTTTCACACTGCAGACACACCCAATCAAATATTCTCATAGAAAAACATTTTCAAAAAATGGGAGGAAAGATATTGTGGAAAAAGGTAAAAACCAGTGCATGTTCATAAGGAACAGCTGTTATTGCTGCAAGACACATAAAAAGCATCACTTCACCCAGTAACAAACTATAGGCCTACCTGACACCAGGTGTAAAGCAGTGTAAAACCTTTCATGAATTTGCTCCAAGGATGTGCCGTGTATGTGAGGTTTTTTCACCACAAAACGGACACATCCTTGATGTGAAGGGAAACGAAGAGAAGGGATGGTGGGGAGAGAGCGGCGGGTAAACCAAAGCACAGGCTCACAAAAGCCTAAAATGATATCGCTGGTGGATATCTGGATGCTTGGGATGCCTTGGATGGCTGCTGTACACTTTTGGCTTTGTCTTTGTGGGGATGAATAGAGGCCTCTGTGGTAGTGATGACAGGCTTCTCCGGGCTGGTCCCTGGCTGGCTGGCAGACTAGGTGCTGAAGGTCGGGAGACTTCAGCTCTCTCATAGGGGCAGAAGCCCGACAGGGGATGCTGGTTGTCCTGGTTCTCACTACAAAAGACACTCTGTTCTCTGCCTATGACCAGCCTCTGTTATTGTGGCATGCCAGGTACACTTATACACACAGGTTTAGTTGGGAGCCAAGGGCCCGCAGCACCCACTGCACCCCCAACCTGTGTTTGGATGTTTTGACACGGTTACAGGGTTAGCTGGTTTACAGATGTTGGATTTTGATCAGAATTGCTCAACATTAATGTGATGGAGCTGGGGATATGGTTTAACTCAACAGTGTAGCATCAATACAACATTATTTACTGAAGAAAACTGGCAAATTTATTCTAAATATTTACCATACCATAAAATATTGGCAGGATGATGTATACCGGTCACATCCTGAGGGCAACACATTAGGATAGTAAGTGTTCAGTGATCAGTGCCTTTTATAGACACATAAATGGCCCTATGAGAAGTATGAGTGTGTTTAACTTTGCAAATTTCTGAGGTTGTCTTTTCCATTTGTCAGAGAGTTTTAAGATTTTATTCAGCACAGGTGTTTGACATTGACAAGTAAAGAGATTATGAACAATGACAAGAAAGGTTGGATTCCACAGTTAGGAGCTGGTTTTGGAGCTGAGACGTAGTGTGCTGATGCTGCCCTCAAGTCATACTCACCTAGTGATGTACAGGAGGGCGTTTCAGTAGAGAAGGAGCTGCCATGGCTGTCACAAGAGGTTTCCTCATTCTTCGTTCTGCTCTAATACAGCACAGCACAGCTGGCCAAGACAAACGTGAGGTAAACACACTGCTCACTGGACTGTGTGACTCACCCTGTAACATGCTAGCAGCACGCCTCGGGGACTCTAATGGCTGAAGCTAGCTGTGGTCTTTTCATGTTTTTTGAATTATTAACGAAACAAGGAGAAGCTGTACACGGTCCAAGGAGAAGATGGGACTTCCACACGCGATGCATGAAGGGTGGGAGCTCTCCCAGACCCTTCGCATGCCCTCCAAGTTTATCCCAGTCGCCCCTCTTGAAGATTCACAGAGCCTCTTTGATCCGTATGTTGTCCTCCCAGCTGGGAGGCCAGGGGATGCGAGCAGCCCTTTTAGTCTCCCATTTCAAGTCACACATTCTTCCCTTAAGGACCCAGAGGTCCTGACCCTGAGTTGCAATGGAATTTCATATGCAAAAATAGGCAAGACTTGCCAGGCTCTGAATATGCACTCATCCTCCTATAGTGTACATCATCAGTGGATCCTTAGAATTAGGTATTCATCTTCAAGGTGTCATGGTGAGGCGTATGTTAATTTTAGCTGAAGAAGCGACCGACAGACAGACCTTCCCTGACCCTTTGTCTTCCACAGTCCTTTTTAATATTTCCATCACACTGATTATGCATTTCAAAAGGGCCTGTATTGCTCATGGCTCTATGGCCTTAACACTGTCAAAGAGACGTGCCTAACAAATGCCTCACTGTTTAATACAAACATGGAGGTGAAGGCTCAAAGTAACTGCCCCTGCAGACTGGATTTTAAAAATTAATCACATAATCACGCTGCAGTATAAATCAGCTCAAAGCCACATTTAGCTCATATGAGGCTCTCAAAGATGAGTTCTGCTACATTGCATCGCTAATATTGTCATACAATTTGCCAAATATACAAATTCCTGTACACTCAACAGTTGGCTTCCAGGGAAAGCTCAAGTTGGCATTTTAATGACATTCTTTTTGAATTATGGTAACTTTGCATAGTTTTTCCAGCTTGTTTCTCGTCTCCAGAGGCAGTATTTGCCATGGCCGTCCTTTTTCAGAAAAGGGCTTGCAACCTGCAATCCTCTTAGATGTGGAGCCAAATGCCCCAGAGGTTACAGCCAGCTAAGTGGTTCCTTGTTTCTAATAAAAAACAAATCAAATAACATGGATCCCTAGGGGTTTATAACACTAGAGTCATGAACTCTTGGGCAGATAAATCTCTTCCAAATATCCCCATACAAAGGCATGGATGTGGGAGGAACTTGTTGGCTTTGATTGTATAATTTATAAGCCACAATGTGCTGAAGAGAGAAGAGTAGAGGAGGGGAGGGGGGAAAGCTCTGACCACTCAGCGATGGAACAGCCCTCTCGACTGTGAAATGACCTGATCTTTAGAAGTTGGCCATTACCTTTTCAAAGCAACCTCGGTAGTGCTGATGGCAGGAAGTGCTTGTGTGTAAAGCAGGTTTGATGTTTAACTCTTCAGGGACCGTTATCCCCAGGGTCTGCTTATTCCCAACCCTCAGCCCTCAACCCCACAACTCTCCTTCCCCTACTCTCTCTGGGCCCGTCAGCTCCTACCTCTGGCAGCGCGACCAGTGAGAACGAGGGGAACAATACTGCGTTTGTGCGCCACTCTGCACTCGGCCTGCTGCTAAACAAATGTTCGGAGGAGGAATTCTGGTGACTGGCCTTGCCCCTGGGTCCAGACTGATCCTACAGTGACTCCACAAACTCTCTGGGGCGATCAAAAGAACAGATCACCCTTTATAGGGAGCTATATGGTAATGGAATTATTTCCACGCCAATTAAAGTTTACTTTTGTCTCCCCTTGCCCAAAGTAGACTATTTATTTTGCTCCTGCAGCAGAAAGGGAAATTTTCTGTTGCCCAGGGCACAAACATGCATTTTTGGAGAGGTGCAGGCTCTGCAGTGGGTGCAGTGACGAAAGGCATAACAGTCAAGTGTATGCCACTTTCTCTGCCTGTAATTGCCACTGATGTTGTGGTAATATTTACAGAGTGGTTAACACTCCCACTGTCCTGAATAACTTGTTTTCATGGTAGTTGGGGTATTTTACATGTTTTTGTGATTCAATTTTCTCAGAGACTTCGCCAAATCCTGAAAAAATCAAAACCATTTAAGTAGGAGAATCTAAAGCGTATCCCCTCCAACTGTGGAATGTATGAAATCCATGGACCCTGTCCTCAGGCGGTGGTGTGGGCTGACAGGGTTGGAGATGAGGGGGATTGAATGGCCGGGTGACATGGATCCACATCCAGACCTTCGGTCCATGTGGCCCTGAGGTGACTAGTAAAAGGATACACACAGATAACTCTGGACATTATGCTCCTGTTTTTTCAAGAATAGAAGAGTTCACAGTTAATTGGGTTGTAATTTGGATGAACCAAAGGGTTGGTTCACCCAAATTACAAGATTCCACATGAGCTAACGTACTCTGGATAACACATATAACACCTTATACCTGACCAGATGCCTTATTAAATCTTTTCAGGTTTAGCTTTAAACACAAAACAAAAATAGTTTTAATGGACAGTAACTCAAACAATCAAATACTCCATTATATTCTAATATTAAGTTTTGCTTCTTAGCTAAATGGCCAGCTCACTCTTTGATAATAAAATTGAAAGAGAAAATAAAAGATTTAATTAGATTGGTTGTACACTGATTTAAACAAATAAATGTATCAACCTGGAACCAGATCCAAACTGAAATAATCTTATCTGAACCCAAATTTACACATACACATCTGAACCAGCCTCACCTGCTAACACCTGCCACTGCGAGTCTTGCCTTCAAATCATTTTCCACCACCTTGGCCAGGCCTCAACTTGGCCCAGCACCTTTCTGCCTTTTATCTCTGCTGATGGAGCCAGCCATTGAAGCAACCTCGACGCCACCCCAACCCCTCCCCAACCTTTCTCTCTGTCTCTTTACCGCGCGCCTGCACAATAGCCTTGCTCGGCAGAGTTCCAACAAGAACAGTGTTTGTCCGATCACCACTGCAGCCCCACCCCCCTTTTATTGGTGTGTGTGGAGGGCCAGTAAGTGAGCGAGTGTGTGTGGTGTGTGGTAACCGTGTGGATATGGTATGACAACGTGTGTGTGTGTGTGTGTGTCCTGTTTTTCAAGCAGTTGAGAAGGAGGTGTGGCTGGATTGTTATGGTAACTTAAATTGCAAAAAAAAAGTACTGAGCTGGATATCTGCGTTGGAGTTATGTCGAGCATCCAAATATCTGGAAGTAAAAGTCTGCATAGAAAGTGTTGGATGACTTGCAGTTGGAATGCTTCCAGGTCTTTCATGGGAAATGAACTCCGATTGAATCACCAGGACAAAAGATGAGCAACTGTATTAGAAAATATCTGGTTCGTCAATTAAAAAGTCAAAGCTAATAAGATATAAATTGGTTAAAAAAGTAAAGAAAATAAGTAGCTCAACTTCCAACTTCCAAAGTGCATAAACATCCAATTCTGTTGTGTAGACCACTAATAATGATAAGAATTTAAATATTATGGCTTGTAGAAACCTGATTCAGCGATAAAGGTGTTTTGTTCCTTATGGCAGATATGAGGTGTTGTGAATTTGTTGCATCCCTGAATCTGTGACTGGCTTTCTCTCCATAGCAACAGGGGCTGAGGCATACAGGTAGTGAAGTATTTAGAGCGATCTGGCATACCAAACTGATGGGCGGGGGGACATTTTTTTTTCAGTTTTCTCAGGTAGTCAAAAAATGATGCCCATAACATAAACCTGTTGTGTCCTTAAATTGGGATTTTGAATCCTGTGCTTGCTTTCTCATTTACCCCTTCAATCTCCCCAAATACACACACACACACACACACACACACACACACACACACACACACACGGACACACACACACACCTCTTCTCAAGTCCTAAGCTTCTATACCCTGAGCCCAGCTGCTCTGCCAGGGTAGGGCCGTTTCATTCCCTTTTGTCCATGCCACTGACCTCCTAGTGCACTGGGAGCACACCTCTGCGGGGCCTGGCCCGTAGCCGGACGCTTGATGTGGACATTTTTGGAGCAGTGGGTCCCTCTCACCCAGGCAACCAGGCCCCTTTGAGCCCTTACCCCTCACTGTTTGCCCAGCCACTCTTTCCTCCTCGGCCAAGTCTTCTTCTTTTCCCCCTTGCTGTGGGACTGGAAGAAAGCTTGAGAGACAGCATGTTGTTTTGTGCTCACTGCTTGGTTGTGCTGCTGGTGGCCGGCTTCCTATGGTGCACCAAAGCTCCCATTCACTTTCTCTCCCTCTCTTTCTTTGACCTCCCCCAGGGAAGGAACCCCTGTTTGATCACATTAGGGGAGAACGAGAGAGATCAGTGGTGCTTTTGACATTCCCACTAGCTTTTGACAGTCTATGTGCTGCTGATCAGTTTGCCCGGCACCAGCAAGTGGCCTCTTTTGAATTTCTCCTTTTTCTTTTATGTTTTTTAGGCCAGCCATTGTGAAGCCTTTTGATTAGTATGTGTGGGTAGAGCTTAACAGGACTGTTGCATCATTTCTTATTTCACACTTTTCTCTTGATTCTCTTTTTTTCAAAAAGGCTTGTGTTGACCACTTTTTCAGAATGTCAACATCCCCGATCATATATGTGGAAAAACATGTGCTTTTAAGTAAAAGAGATCCACAGCGTGCGGATGAGCCATGACAGCCTTTTTGTGGTGATCAAAGCTGAGGCAGTCTGATATATTGGCCATTCGAAAAGCAGAGATGCAAGCACTGCACAGTTGGTGAGAACTGTAGAAGTTTCTTCAAAAGCCAAATCACAGTGTGGAAGTTGAGCAATTACTCACTTTGATATTATACTTTTTTTTAACACTACTCGGAATAACTCTGATATTGTGACATGCCCCCCTCCCTTTGATCTGCAAAGTTATAGTATATTTGAGAAAGCTGACATGGTTTTGGGTATGACCACTTTACATTCATTGAAGGCTATGCTTCAAAGAATCAGAATTTGCAAAAGGCTTAAAGAAGAAGGCCTCTGGAATGTTGTTTTATTTATGCCAAAAATGCCTGGCCACAATTAACCAACCACAAGCCCACTGAATGTCAATTTAGGTCATTTTCTACCCTCACAAAAGCCCCGGACTTGGACCCCATGAAGCAGAAAAAAGCTGATGTAATGGGTTTAAGAAAATCTCCAAGGGGAGTCAAACCTCACCCACACACCCCTAACTATCCCCCTCCCCTCCTACTCTGTCCAAAATCCCACCTCATTTCCACCCTCTGAACCCCCCTGAAGCGGTCACCACCTTTAGTCACAATACAAATATGGTCACTTTGATTGATCCCCAAGTATTGCAGGTTTTCAGCTTTTTTTTTCAGGAAGTACTAAAAACTAAAAAAAGAGAGAAAAGGTTTATGATTCACTGATTTAGTGTTTGGGGTGGGGGAAGGGGAGCAGGCGATGAAGGCAAAGGGACGAGGGAGAAAAAGAAAGAAGGACGGGTGGGGATGGGGGGTTGGGGTAAAGAAAAGAAATCCCAGCCTTGGCACACACACACAGACTCTCTGTGCAGCGTAAAGCACAAAAGAAACCTGTAACGCCTCCAGATTCCTTCTAGTCGAGTATCAAAGACATGCTTTGCTTTTAGAACAAGAGACTAGTGGGTAAGATAGGACTGAGTGAGCCAGTGAACCCAGCACTGGCTCGGTTGGGTGCTGCGAGTTAATCTCTCAGATAGGATTTTTCCCCCTTCTTCTTCTCCACCTCCTCCCTCTCTTTGGGGATATCGGTATTACTGTGTAGCTCTGAATAGAGGGACTTGTCTAACCTGATCACTGGTCAGAATAAACGCAGGGGCAGGCTCTGAAAATGCATGCAGAGGTGGTTGCTTCTTTCAAGTTCAGAGGTGGGATAAATCTGCCCACTGTACCCTATCATCTGATGAGCTGGAGTGTCAGACCTCCCAGAATTAAAATAAATTAATTAAAACGTTTCTTTAAATGGAAAGTATCTAATTGAATGAGATCTCACATTTTGTTGGAAGGCTTGTGATAACTATATGTCAAAGTTTAATTCACTTTGCAGTCAACATAAAGCCTGGATGTTTGCTGTATGCCTTTTTGACAATTGCTGTCTATATTAGGGCAGCAACTAATCTTAGTATTGATTCATCTATTAAATTTCTCAAGTTTCCCAAAGCCCAATGTGATGTCCTCAAGGGGATTTCATTGTCCAACTAACAGTCCAATGTATTGTTGAGCTCTAATAAGCCTCTGCAAGCACATATGTATATGTATTGTGTCGGTGTGAAAAACTTGCATGCATCTTATCCTTAGTTACAACAAAGAAAGACATTGGTGGTTTGGAGAGCATCCAAATAACTTCCAGTGTTCCTGTTCTTGTCATTCAAGGTCTTCCCTTATGGAATATCAGTAGGAAGCCTAACGATGAATCCCCTCTCTCTATTTAACCACCCCTAGTTCCACTCCAATCCATGTTCCTCCATAGCATTATTCCTGGAAATGGCCCTGGCTTTGTTTATTCACATTCTCTCTCTCTCCTTTAGAATAACGTTAGCTTCTTGGAGGGCCTTGAGCTCCTGGATCGACCTTCCCTCTTGTTTTGCCCTCCAGGTTGTCATGAAAGATGATCGTGCAGCCATTCACAAAACCAAGAGAGCAAAGGAAAGAAAGAAGGGGGCAGGGAAAAAAGTAGATACAAGTGAGGAAAAAAAAGGACCTGGGAAAGTCTAATTCTACGTGTGCCAGTTTTCACAAGGAAAATCAATCTCTTAAACTCCCCCTCACCACTTGTTCGTCCATGTTTTCTTTAAAGGTCGGTACATTTGAAACAAAATCATGAGGTTAATTGCTGGTGATACTAAACACATTCCTCTTGTGGTTTAATGCCCCCACTCTTCATCTCCTTCCCCCCGAGTGCAGCGTGACCTTAGCCATCTGACCCGGAAGTGATGTAGGTGAGCACTTCCTCTGGTGTAGTTGGAGCCCCAGTAAGTGTTTCCTAAAGAAAACAAGTCAGAGGCGGCCGAAATCTGAAACCGGCGCTAATGCTTGCTGCCTCTCCACCTTGCCTCCCTCCCTTCCTAAACCCTGTGCCCAGGGGGAAAGCAGAGGTAAGGATGGAGGGGGAAGTAGCTCACTGTACGAAACCCACCGTCTGTGCACACATTCAAGTGTGTGAACATGTGCATATACTGTAAGTCCTGTTCACATTCCTCTGTACTCTCACTGGCGGGAAGCTACAATCCTCAGCAAACAGACTGTGTAGTGTAAGCCAATGTTCGGGTTAGCCTAGCCTAGACTAGCCACGTCCTGACAGACACTGGCATGCAGGGCCAAAATGGGTTGTTTCTGCAGTTGTTGTGTGGAAGGTCATTCACTAAGTTAAGTGTGTGTCAGGACAATATGAACCTGACCTTTGCAGAAAGCCCCTCATGCTTCCCCTGTGTGGAGCGGTGGGATTACACACATGTACATATCTGTGTGAGAATCCACACATGTACATATCTGTGTGAGAATCCACAGCAGGAGAGCACACCAGTCACTCTGATTTCATATTGCAGCTCTCCACTTTGATATGCCAGGGCTACTGTGCATATTTGACAAGTGACTTTTCTTATGTAAAGTATTCGCCATTACCTTAATCTAATATCTCAAAGCATCTGGGTTTAGGTTGTGTGGCTTTTGGTTATGGGCCAGTTGCTCGCCTTCGACATGTCTGATCTCCACAGGCCACCTGTGCTGCCACTCTCACATACTGTAAATCGGAATACTAATTTCCCATGGAGACCGGCCTCATCAAAATTTGTTCCAGCTCACTATGCTGAATAAAGAGCTGGCCAATTATTCTGTATCATCCTTTATTGACTTCAAGCAAAATCATCTTTGTGTTGTTGTTATGATTATGATCATCTGCATCTAACTGACGAATGAATGATACTTGGTAAAGAACTTTCCGAAGTTCTGACTTCTGTCCACTGTAACCTTCTTAAGGTAAGAAGGAGCTGAAACGATTGATTAGTTGATCGACCAGAAAATGAATCTGTCAGTCTGTTCATTGATTGATGGTTTGGTTATTTGGCAAGAATACCCCAATGTTCTATGTTTCAAGATTCTCACTTGTGAAAATGGTCTGTTGTTTTGTCTTATTTGACAGTACACCTGAATATCTTTGGGTTATGGTCAGTTGTTTGGACATACAAGACGTTTGAAGACATCACAGTGGGTTTTAAGGAAATAAGGATAGACATTTTTCGTCATTATATACTAAACACTTAATTATTCAAAAAAATGATCTGCTGATTGATTATGAGAATAAGTATGTATTTGCATTCCAAAGAATCTTAGTAAAGAGAACTCCTTCCCATCAGCTTGTAGGTAAGATACACTAGAGGTTTTATGGATGAGGAAGTGCAAATCTGTGAATGAAGCTGCTGTGGTATGTGATTGAGAACCTGTAACCGTTTCAGCCTTCATGGTTAAGGCAGGCTGAAGTAGAGGGGAAAGACTAACGAAAACAACACTTGGAATATATCCTCCTCTTCTTCCCACCACCAGCCCAACGTTTGGGTTCTGGAGAAGGTTTCCGCCATGTTGTTCACTCTGGAGGGTAGGGTGGGAGCAAGATGAGGGATGGGGAGCCAGGGCAATATGGGCCGCCTATGCTCTTAATCCCATTCCAGCAGGCCGAGCAGCAGCAGCAGAAGCTTGCGCCTGCATTCCACAACTCTGGGGGCTTTTTTGGGGGAGGGAGGGCGGGCAGCATTCCTCCATGGCCGGGGCCATCAAAGACGCCGCGCAACATCAAAGGCCACTCAGAGCCTAGGTGTTGATGACTGCAATCCTCCCCTCGGTCCACTTTTAGCAACCTCAACCCCTCAGCCCTCTAACACACACACACATACAGAGCGGGCCTGACTGCGCCAGGTATGTGCACCCTCCAGCCTCCCTCCTTCCTCCCCGGGCTCACCAGCCGCTCTGTTGCAGCATTAATCATAGCTCATTAAGTAGTGACATTGACTTTTGTTTTATGGTGAGGTTTGAAGAGGAGTGGGTGGGCCTAGAGCAGGAGATGCCACCGATATTTGGGGCGGTTCTGGCATTGGACATAATCTAACTGTGCAAACATTGACTGTGGTGTTGAATAACAGCATAAACTGATTGTCAATGACTAGTTAATTGTTTAGTCAATGGACAAAAAGAACAACAATTTTGTTAAATAATTAATTGTTTTAAGCCATTTCTTAAGCAGAAATCCAAAACATTTGCCAGTTTCAGCTTCTCTAATGTAAAGATTTTTTCTTTTCTCTGTTTTTATGTAATTGGAAATTCCTTATCTTTGGGGTTTTACTGTGGGTCAGTTCGTCGAGTTTTGTTTCATTTTTTGATACAAAGAATACCTGTTTTCTGTAGAAATTGAGATGTCTTTTTCAAAATGAAACCTTGTGAGAAATGTGTAGAGGCACAAAAAAAATAACACGTGTACTTGCTACTTCAAAGTTGTGCTGTATAGAATTGTTTATTAATTAGCCCCATTTCCCTTTGCTTGTTACATTGTTAGTCATGGTAATGAATTCACTGTGGCACCTTGATGCTGACAAATAATTTATGCATGTGTTCACCTACTTTTCGTAATTGTCCTTTTAAGGACAGCAGCCTCTTGCACATGGAAGACAATATGTTTGTTTGCTGTTGTTACTTTATCTTTGCACATTGATGCTGTGATCTCTTCGGGGGGAGTTGTTTCCACTCCTCCCTTCTCTTTCCAAAATGGTGGCATCCAGCCCAATGTTGACCCCTGAACTTTGTCGGCCTGTCCTTTGTTCGTGTCACTCTGGGTTTTAAAGACTGAAGAGCTGAAAGTGACACCAGTGAGACTTTTGAGTGCGCACACAGACGCATACACACACACACGCCATTGACTGTTTTGGGATGCACTCGCAGAGAGTTAATAGAGTCACAAGCTCGGCGTCCTGCTCAGTGTTAAAGCTGTCAACCCCAGAGCCTTGTGCTACATATCAGGACATTTACATGATATTAGGTGTCCTCTGCCAGCATCCCCTGCTCACACTGAAACCATGACACTTGTTTGCTTTGCCTGTTGCTATGAAGATGGCGTGGAGGTGATTTTCAGGGAAGGTTAAGGAGGGGACAGCAAGTAGTGGAAGTGTGTGTGTGTTCCTCTCCCTGTGTGTGTGTGTGTGTGTGTGTGTGTGTGTGGGGTGTGTGTGTGCTGTGTGTGTCGGACGACACACACACCACACTCGCTGTCCCTTTGTGTGGGCGTGCTGCAACTATACAGCATTGGATTGACCTGCACTGGAGTCTCCCATCACAAAGCTGGCTTGCCTCCAGGGCACGCCCCCTTGACTTAAGGACATGTTTTTCTTACCCATCGTAAGCATAAAAGGTAGCATTCATGTCTCGATCGCTTGACACTTAATTGAGTGCTGGAGTGAACTCAGATTTGCTTCACATGACAAAAATGTCTGATATTCTACTATTAGCAAATATCCCTCCCCCTTTTTTCATTTTTATTATTTACCTTTCGTTTACATTGGGTTAAGACTGCCAAATAAAAAGATGGATGCCTGTGGACTGCCTTGGCTAATTTTCCTTTTTAGTTCCCAGACAAAAAGACAATAAGCGGAGGAAGTCTTCATTATTTGAGAGGCAAAAGCAGGGCAGGGTCCCTGTACTGGTGATATGTTTACAGGGAGGTGGGGGGAGTGTCGTTTTTTGCCCCACCTGTAGGGCCCTCCCCAGCTGCCTCAACTTGTAACTGGATCCCGCTCTCTCTCTCCTCAAGGTAACCAGCCTCTTTGAAGTTATTTCTAGCTGCTGGGAAAAGAGGGGCAGAGGAGTGACAAGAGGGCAAAGGAGTGAGTGGAGGGGAGGTGTGTGTGTGTGTGGTGTGGTGTGTGTGTTTGTGGTGTGGTGTGTCGTGTGTGTGTGTGTGTGTGTTGGTGTGTGGTGTGTGTGGGTGTGTGTGTGTTTCCTGTTGTTGTGCTTTACCTATATATATGTGAGTGTGTATAGTGCATGTCATTTAAGTGTGTGAGTCTATTTCTTGCAATTTCTTGCCTATACATAGAAGTTGCAATTTCAAAAACTCTTGCTCCTTTCTTGTGCTCCTTTCTTGTGCCTCATTTTCCCCCTGTGCAAGCCCGACACTGATCACCTTCTGTATGAGGCGGCACAACTCAAATCCAATTTTGTTATGAATGTAAATGAATATACAACCCTCACAACAACCCTCCCTGGATCAGCACAACTTTTGTTCTAGAATAGCCACTCTCAGGTCCCATTCGATTTAACAGTTTTTAAGTGCAAAATATTGGTAGCAGTTGCCAGCAAGCCCACTTAACACGACCATATTGGATGGCAATTTTTATTTTTCTCCTAAAGATTTACTATAACAAATGTACGAGACCACATATTTGGCCATATTTGCTGTGTCCTCCGTCAAAAAATATTTCATATAAAATAGATACATTATTTTATATAGAGGTTATCAGTTATTGTTGGCCCCTTATTCCTGTATTTTATTCCTGTGACATGATAATTGTCATACCCGTAAAAGGCTGTCCAGTTATGAAGACACCGTGATGCAGAGGTTATAGTGGAGTAAGTTCAATATTGTGTAATAGTTTTGCCAGATTGCTTTAAAACCTACTTAGTGTCATTTTTGTCAAGAAACGGACAAGAAAAGCCAATAAGACGCATCATGTCTTAAGAGTGGTGATAACCCTAACTTGTCTGCAGCCAAGGACACACTGTAAATCCTCCAGGTGACTGTTAAAACACGCACATCCCAATTTGCACCAGAAGCTTAACCTCACAGAGCCTGAACTAAAATTACTTGCTAAAGAGTGACTTCCCATCCTTGCATGCTTCACTGAGGTTTCTTTAGGGTCATCCTTTGGATTAAGGTTCCATGTCTGATCCTGACTTTCGTCCTGTCTTTGTAAGGTGATGTCTGATCTCTTTAGGGCTCAGACAGTATGTCCGTGGGCCAGTGGGGAAAGTGTGATAATGAAATAGAGGAGATGTGGAGGGATGAAAGCAAGAAGAGGAATTCCACATGAACAGATGGCGACAAGACTTTGGGAAAATTTGACCTTTGACTTGTGACTGTCGATCAATTGTGACATGCCATGTTCTTAATATGTACTTATATCATACTATCAAAACCGTGTGCAGCCATGTTATGGACAGCATCAGTATGTATGTGGCAGCTGGTGAGGCTATCTTGTAGACTGTACAACTAAGCATTCAGTAGTGCGTCTGTGTGAAAGTACTTTTCTCACCTACTTTAAATTAGGATGCCACTTTCGCCCACAAGAACCACGGCTCATATAAGTGCCCAGCAAACACCCTCACCTCATCTGTTTCACCTTCTATATGTTTACTTGGAGGTCTGAAGAGTGTGTGCTGGTAGAGAGAGGTCACTTGTGTCCTTATTACTAAGAGTGCAGGAGAGGGTTGGGGGTTAAACACCAGCAAGTTTGTAATTGGTACGGGGGCGGTGAAGTTGACTGTGCCCTGACAGCGCTACAGTTTGTTGTCCAGGAGGGTGCATCAGGGTAGCTGGTGGAGCAGCTGGTGATAACATGGTGTCGACATTTTGGTAGTTTGTGTATTTTGGCCAACAGTTTTATGCGTGTTTGCTGGACGTTACATAATAGAGCATCCATGTTATGTGCTGGTTTGCATAAAATGAATTTGAAAGGTAAAAAGATGGATAAAGAGAAGTTGCAAACACTCAGAACAGGCTGTTAACTGTAACAGCTAGTTATATGGACATACTGATGAAAACAGACTTATCTGTAATGGACTACATAAATAAGTATTTTGTTTATGTGTTGCCAGATAGTTGGAATGTCTGCAGATGTACTACAAGGTTCAAGTTGTGTCAGTTTGTGTGTGTGTGTGTGTGTGTGGTGGTGTGTGTGTGTGTGTGCGCGCTTGTTAATGTGTAGTCCTGAACATCCGGTTGCATTACCACTCCTATGTCCTGTCCTGACCTGGTGAAGCACCACAGCTCTGAATGTTGTGACTATGTTATGAGGCTCAGAGAGACACCACAAGTCCCAAGGGAGACGTGGTCTGTGGCCTGTGATCAGACGTACCCACCCAGCCATCCCATCTCCACAACCCTCAGCACAACCGCCCGCCACCTCTGTTGGCAAGACTGGTGTGTTATTCCAGGAAGTTGACAATACCCCCTCCCTTATAGAGAGGGAGGTTAAAGCCTCCAGTGCTGGGGAGGGGAAAGCGCTGGTCGAGGTGGCGGTGGGGAGGGGCGTTGGAGGAGGTTGGAGAGGTCGACTGAATTAAAGTCCCGGGGAGGTGGGCGGGATGCTCCTTCACTGGGGTGAATGAGTTCACGGTAAGGACGGTCAGTGAGAGATGCCACTGAGTTACCACTCGGTCACCCATGATGTGTTTTCAGGCTACACACTAACCAATACACACGCCAATGCTCAAACAGTGAAATACATAGACACATGCTGAGTGCTGGGGAAGCAGGTGGGTGTGAGGACTGGCGCCGTGCCCAGGCTTTTCTTCTTCTAGATTGTGTGTACATGTGAAATAGGTGCCAGCTCTTCTTCCAAAATTCATAAAAGAAACCTATGAACAACAGATCTGTCCGGTTAATCATTTAGCCAGGCTCACAAAGAACATCTTGTAAAAATTGTCTGTGGCTGGCACAGGCTTCAGACAACAAGGCAGCTTTGATTGTTATGACAGAAACTCATCCACGGCGTGACCTAAATGCCATCGTTTGTTGGAACTCACTTCTGGGTAAAATATTGGTGCTTGAGATTTCTAAAAAGATTTTTTTTTAGAGTTTACATTTCTAAGACTTGCGTGCAGGGGTCTATATTTGCATCCCTTATAGATGAGTTAAGCTCAGGGATCATTCTCCTCTCCTCTGCCTACTTTGCTTTGATGTTTTAAACTCCTGGCGCGTTGTAGGAAGGATGCCTAGTTGGAATGCACAGCACATTAAGCACAATGTTTTCAGCAAGATTTTGTACCCTGTGAGCATCATTTTTTTTTTACTCAAGTTCAAAAAAAGCTTCTTTTTTTTTTGAATTGGGGATGTGCATATACAGACATTTGGAGAATTTATAAATATTTCAAAGACATTCTGAAGAAGTTTTATAAAAGTAAAGTAAAACGGGAAAACAAGCTTGCTGATTGTTACTTTTTATGTTGAGCACTGCTACTTTTCATGTTGAAGAGGAAGTACAAGTGAGAATATAATTTGTAAAATACATACACAAAAAACCCAAGCTCTTTCATGCAAGGGCGATATAGCATGGTGAGGGCAGGGGAGGGTGAGTATTTTGGAGTTGGGGACGGATGAGGGGGTAATGGGGGTTTGTAACCAGGGCCACCAATAATTTAGAGAGAGAGAGAGAGGCAAAGGGGAGGGGGGCTGAAGAAGTGGTTGTTGTATGATCAAAGGCTCAGCGAATTGTGTCACAGACAGACGGAGAAGAATGGTGTTGGATGGTGTGACTTGCATTTTGATTTCCTTTGAGGGGCCGGGGGGGCGTGGGGGGTTGGGGTTGGTGGGAGTTTTTAGAAGTGGGGTCCCTGTTTTGATCCAATTACCAACCCATATCAGGTCACTTTTGTGTGGAGGAGACAACCATAAAGGACTAGGTGTGACAGTTAAAATAAAGTTGTTGTTTTTTTTGCTATTTATGGATTTTCTCTCAGCTAAACCAAACCTTTTCCAAATTTGAATTAGGTGTTATCTTCCAAGTTTGTACACAGTTACAGTGTACATTACAATTGCCCTTATGGAAGTGTATAAAAATATATGGAAAAAATATACACTCAACTTTTAAACTACAATAAAACACTACGACTACTACTTAATAAGATAAGATAAAATAGACTTTACTCATCCCACACTGGGGAAATTTAAATGATTAATAAAAAAATAACGCCATAGTATGAAGCAATCTTCATATTGTGCTTAATATATTATAGTGGTATTAAGAAGATGATATCACATTTAAAAAGTATCCCATATGAGCAAAAACTTCCTCTACAGGTGGTTTTGCAGAAAGGGGTGGGGGCTGATAGGGGGTGTGGCCAGATTGACTGACAGGTAGAATTCAAATCCCCACCAAGATTTCCTTGAGAGTGTGGCCTCTGTAACATGATATTCATGTGAAAGGCTGCCTCTCCCAGGGGCAGGACAGGCAGGGCAGAACAAGAGCCGCCCCCTTGTGGCACTTATGGGGCGCCGGATGCCCTCCACTTTGCTCCACTTAGCTCT
>NW_023339718.1:18258064-18275867 GCF_004916995.1 Morone saxatilis
AGAGCTAAGTGGAGCAAAGTGGAGCAACTGGGTGTTTCCAGTGGGCTGAGCTTGTATGATTTGGGGCCTAGCAGGGAAAGTTAGCAATTGGAACACAAGAGGGGACAGTCTCTGTCATTTCATGTGTGTTTGTGTGTATGAAGGCACGTTTGCATATGTGCTTGTTACTCCTTTGTGTGCACGGCCAGTAGCTGTGACCCACTTCACAAGATCACAGTCTCTCATCCAAACCAAGCTCCTTTTACTTCTGCTCCCCATCCCCAAATCCATCAACGCCTATGTCAACATCTGACAAATAGAAAAATCCCTGTGGTGGGGATAATGGTGCAATGGCCAGCCTCTAAAATAACAACATGGTCCACAACAACAACACTGCCCCATTTGGAGTGCAAGAGCCCCCGCACAATGGCCCAGTGTTCAGGACCCAGGGGCGCAGGCGGGGCTCCCCGTTGCCATCCAAGCTGTTAGCCAAGCAGGAGAGAGAGGTCATAATCACACAGCAAGCAGCTCTCCACTTCCTGGTCCCCCTTCAGATTGACTGAGACACAGACACAGATTGAGCCTCTCTTTAGATCCCCTCCTACACTCACTCTCTCCACTTCCTTCCCAGCAGCCTGTTCTCTCACATGAAATTCAAAATGTTACCTTAGTTGACTGGGAAGTGCGGCATGCCTCAGAGAACTGTTTCAGAGTGGATATGTGGGAGGGGCAGGTCGGGATATGCAGGTTGAATGGAAACATGATTAAGTTAGGCTCTTTTATCTTTGTCTTTCCTTTAAATTTTGTCATCCTCCAAAGGCTGACAAGTGAAGCACACTCTGAAATTATCATACCAAATGTGTATGTAATGTATACCTGTGCTGCCTGCCTGCTCCTGCCAGCCCTAGGCTGATATCTATCTTCCAAACAGTCAACCAGAGCATGGCTGCTCTCTGCTCACCTATGTTTACAAGAGAAAAATAAGCTTTGAGAAAATATGCAGTGAGGCTATGAAATGCAGGCGGACAAGGTGATTGAATCCTGTGGATTTGAAAAAAGGTGTTTTGAGTCAGCATAGCCTTGATTCATGATGACCTATTTACTCTGTTGAGAGAATGATCCATTTTGTTGTGAAGGACAAAAGTTGTGGTTGAAAACTGGAGCATGTTTCTTTCACGTTTCGTCATACTCACATTTGTCTGTATGTAGGAGGCCTGAGGAGGAGGATTCAAGGATGAGCTTTCTTTTTTCTAAAGGGGCAATTCAGAATCTAAGACAAAAACATGTACCTTCAGTATTAAATGTTTTTCCAACTTGGATACCTTTTGAAAGATTGTGATTTCTCCATTTCACCATCTGCTGTTTGTGCCTGTCCCTCCATCATTAAGACTGATGCCAGTCTCTTCATCAAATATCATCTCTAAAGCAGAAAGAAAAGATGTTACACCGTGGAGCTTCACAATGGCACACGTTGTCCACATTCCTTCCCTATGACTCTTCAGTAGTCCAACTGATTTGCATGCGACCCCCTTACTCTTAGCTAAGTCCTCCCCAAAAATCCTTTAGGTCAGGGGCTTAACCCCTCTGCCTTGTGGCACTGAAGTGACGAGGCGCCTTCGGAATATCTCCTCAATTGGCCTGCTGCACGACTAACCTGTTCCCAATGTGATGAAGTGGGGTTCAAAGGTCAGGGGTCAGCAAAGGGAGAAGGGTATCTCAGGTCATCAACAGTGGCCCAGGGGCCAGAGTGGCCAAGGGCTCGGTGCCATAGTGCTGGCTGATTGGGGTGCTGTGGTCATTGGGTTAATAGGATAAGTGGCCTGCAGGTCAGTTTGGCCCAGTTTTAATGCTAATACAGGAGCTTGTCTTTGCACTGTTGCCAGGGTGGGGAACAGATCCAGGATTTTGGGACTTCACTTGGTTACAGTTTTAATCCAACCTTGTTTGAGCAGATCTTTTTTTCATCCTTGTGAACAGTTGAAGGCCGTAGTTGTTGTCTACTTTTTGCTTTCATTTTGTTTTTAGTTTGTGTGTGTGTGTATATGTTTCACCCCTTTTCATTGCACTGATGATGCAGTGATGACCTGCTTTGATTGTTGGCATTATCTGTTAACTTCCCCCATGATACAGACGCCTCCTGGGAGTGCATACTAGCACATACGCAAGATTGATGATTAGATACAATGACACGGTTTTCTAGCTCCAGTCTCTTGATGGGAAAATGTGGAATACAGATTTGGTGATTTTAAACACTCATTCTGTGACAACCTCTCTTTGCCTTCCTTTCCATCTTCCAAATGCTTTGAAATAAATACTTTGAGCTCAATGCTTCTGTTAGTTTGCAATTAAGTAGGTTACCACCTCTTTCTTTTTTTGGGCCCAATGAGTGAGTCAGTGTTTGTGACGTCTGCCATCCTTTAGCTTTAATCGTCTTTAAAGACCTTGTCTAGGCACTTGCTCTTGAGAGCTTTTTGGCTCAGAGAACTAGGCCAATTTAGTGGCTTTAAGTGTAATGAGAGGACAAGTCGAGATCGTCTGATAGACACCGATCAGACTGTGTATATGCAGCGGTGTGAAACGTCAGCATCCCTTTTTATTTTAATAAGAAGATACCGGTAAATCATTGTGCATCTATGCAGAAACACACTAGAAATGGCAGCAGCATTTATCATTTGCAGCAGTAAGAGTGGAAGTAGACTTAATGCACCGTTCCTTAAGTAGAAAGAAATTCATTGAAAATCTGCCTCATCAGCAGATCCATGGAAGCACATAAATCCCAGTTTTCCTTATCTGCTGCTATTCTTTAAGAGGTCTGGTAGAATGCTGTACTGTATAGATCCTGCATGATTTTGCCGCACACAGCGAATACTTCAGAGACGTCTAATGCTCTAACGTCTTATGTTTCATTATGGAAAATAGGTGACAAGTGGATTATAAATTGTTGTACTCCCTCAGAAGGGGGGGTGAGTTGGGGGCAAATAAGCCTGTGATGCCAGGACTCTTGATGGATCGTGTGGGGCAGCTTTTCATGTTTTCTTGAAACACTTCACATGCTACTTATTTGTTGCATTAGGAACTTGAGAAACAAAATGCTATGGTTAAATGTGACTTGCATGACACGTCTAAAAAAACAGTTTTGCAACGCTGCCGATGGTCACCTTTGAGATTAACCGCAATTTAATACTTCTTGATATAAATACTTATCTGTCCCTTCTTTTTTTTTCCAGATGCATCCATTGGGACTATGTAATAATAATGATGAGGAGGACCTATATGAGTATGGCTGGGTCGGAGTGGTGAAGCTGGAGCAACCAGAGCTGGATCCCAGTTGTCTGACTGTGCTGGGAAAGGTAAAGAATTGGTTGTTTACACTTTTACAAGTTTCTGCCAGTTCCAGTTGCCCACATAACTTGCACAGGTCATTTGGTTTGCTGATATATAGGAATGAATCATCGGGTAACTACACTGTACAGAAACAAAAACAGCTTAAACTCCTTACCGGAGGTCGGAGAAAAACATGCATCACACTCTATACTTATCAGTTTGCATTTACACAAAAAAGTTTTCTATGTGCAAGCAGCATGACATGCATTCGAGTGCCACTGTAGGCGAGTTGGGTCATGCAATGAAATGAAATGTTATAAACACACTGCAGTTAAGAGTTTTTGACACCTTAATGTGATGAATTGGGTAATTTAAGTGTTAAGGGTAAGGATAATGCTTCAGTCATTGCATATTTGGAGATTGTCTGGCAATATTCAGGGTAAAAATCCTCAATTTCAAGACCCAGGATACCCAGAGTTTCAATTTATTACAGCTGCTATCTGTAGCCAATTTTCATATCTTGGGACATGAATACAGTGACGGAATAATAAATGCAGTACTATTTGCCTGTGAGCACAATGTTGAAAAAATTTAAGGGTACAGATCAAAAGAGAAAACAACGCCATCAGGTTTATTAAATGTTTGGACATGAGATTTTTGGTTCCATGAGCGATGAGCAGAAATGTGCAGACAGCATGGTGTTTTGTGTATATAGACCGTCCCCTTTGCTACAGTCACATTAAGGACAATTCTTTCCCTTGTACTTAATTAAACCCTTTTTAAGAATTTGCCTTTGATCTTTTGTAGTCACAGAGACAATTCACGGATGGATGATTTTGTTTTATTTTGTTTCTTACATCCCATTGCTGGGAGAATGAGGGTGAACTGAATCCCTCTCTTGTCTCTCCCCGCCCCCCCTGTCCCTATCGTCCTTCCCTCCTCTAGTGCTCCCAGACCCCTCTGGAGTCTCCGAGTGGTATTTTATCATGTTTTAATTAAGTGTTCCTCTTAATGGAATGTACCAACATTCCCCCGGAGGATGTGTGTGGGGGGGTGGCTATAGTCTCATTTATCCTGTGCATGCCCAATGACAGAAAGAGAGCAGCCATTCATAATTTAAGGAGCCCTTGTGCCGTATAGACATGCTAATGGTGCACTTTCTTTGGTGATGGTTGCTGCAACCTAGCTGAGACATACTTATGCTGAGCCCTGAAAACTGACCTAATGTTCAGCACTCGCACTGCTCTTCCACTGTAGCTAAGAATATATCCTGTCACGGGTGGCTTCTCTCACTAGTAAATGGTCTTCTTTGAGGTGATGCGTCCATGTTTAAGGAGCAGTTCACTGTTCCAGAGGGAAACCCAAGGAAACTATAACTGGTTTAACTTGTTGTTTACCACTTACCACTACTATAATTGTCACGGAAACGGTATGCCTGTAGGACAGTAAGGCGGACATGGCTTAAGTCTGTAAGGGCAGAAGTACATGATTTTTAATGGTAGGTAGTGAACATTTTAAGTTTGTTTACAGAACTTGTGGAGTATTACTGCATATGTGAAAAAAGTTGTATAGCGCCTTTCGTTTCTCCAGAGGGAAGTCACTCCACTTAGTGCTGATTGGGACTAAAGACTAAGTTTAAAAAAGGGGGAGAAAGCCACTACTAACATAACACACCCAAATCTCCGACCTAACTGTCACCGGTTGAGTTGTATTGTAGGTAATGATTATTTTTTTTGACTGTCCAGCATGAGTCCGACAACATTATATGCTAAATCGATGAAATACTCTTTTAAGTAATCATACCAATATGATCTATGAACCTGATCTCTTGTGTAATTTTTATACGTTCTGGGTTTGATGTTTTGCTATAAGGGACACTGAAGTGAGGATGGCAAGAACCTTCGCTGGTGACCTTTTGGCCTTCAGCCAGCCTCCCTAACCTTTTAGACCACTCTGTTTCCTCTGTTTTTATTCAGCCAGGACTATAATTAGAGAAGGGAAAGCCCATTGTTGCATCTTGACAGACCCTCGCCCGGGGCCTGAACACAGCTGGGTGCTTTGCGTTGGCACCGCCGCTTTTGCTAGGTCAGACAGTGCAGTGTTTACCCCCTGCCAGTCTGCTTACACTGTCCAGCCAGCCAGCCTGGCCACCATGCCCAACCCCAGTCTGGATACTATGCCCACTCTTACACACTCACCCCGCCTGGTCTGGCCTCATGCTCGGCAGCCCCCGCCCCCCTCCCGCCCTACCCGACTGGCCCCTGACTGAACCCAAGAGCCCACTCCACTTTGCTGCCACTTTGCCACCAATCATGTTGGGGTCTTGTCTGGTCAATTTAGATTCCATTCAATTACAGAATCCCAGTGAATGCACAAAACAGAATTGTAGGAGGAAAATATGTTGTTTGCGCCAATCCATGTCTAAATATAAAGTGTCTGGGAACACAAGGCCCCCACCTGTGTTTAAGAGTTGGTCAACATGTAGCGATGGGCATTCCCTCTTTCATTTAGACTTGGCTAGATAGAGCTATGCAGAATCCCAAGCTTTAAATGCAGGCTTTATTGTTATTGTTTATTGTGTATTGTCTTAGTAATGCCATTGTTGTCAATATCATATCAATGGCGCTGTTTACACCTTGCATTAACATGCTTCTTGGGTGATCTGATCACAAGTGGGTAGCAATTACAGTTGTGTGTGTGTATGTGCAAATGTGTCTTGGACCTCCTGCTCAACTGACTTCCTCAGACGTGCATACTCATTCACGCAACGGCATCATATTAATGTGTGAAACAACAACAATCCACAGCAACGGGTAAAGTAGAGTACAGAGTCAGTACAGCGGAAACCAGAAGATTCATATCGCATCTGGAAATTATGTGTGTTTATTTGCACATAGAGCAGGGAAATGAGATCTAAACACAAGTGATCACTTGAGGAGCATTTAGGGATGCATTATCATGCCAGGTGTGAACCGAAGTTCCAAGAGCTGTCCACTTCCGATCACCTAAGATGATGATAATGGCAGGTGTAAACGGGGCCAACGTGATTTTAGCTTGTACTAAATAATTCTGCTTAGTTATTGGCTTACATTTCAGACTGCTCTAACTGTGGCAGAGAAATGCTTTGAAAGCAGCAAATATTATCAGTAGAGGAAGGGAAGGAAAGGAGGTCGGTCATGCCGGCACGTTCAAACCTAACCAAAGTGCTGGTGTGTCATATATATGTACACAGTTTTTTCCTGCATTTCCTGTCTGGTTCCTGTGAGAGCTGCAGGACTGTTAAACCCCTGACTTCTGTGGGCCACAGCAGTAGCCCCTCCCACCACTGCAGGAAAACCATGTGCAAATCGGTTCCTACTGTAGCTAACTGTGTTAGTAGTTACACTCTTTGAAGTGGTTTAGTTGTCTGGATTATGGTTTCATATAAGGATGACACTGCAAGGTGCCCTGCTGTGAGTAGAACACAGTTGCAAGTAGTTGTCTCTCTTTAGCTACAGTTAATCAAGTCTCTGCTTTCTTTGAGGTGTTTGTAAATGTCATAAATCATGCTTACACCTCTCTACACATGTATCCGTTCTCAAGTTTAGCTATTTATTGCAGTCAATAACATATATTTGGTTGTCATTTCCTTCCTGCTGCCTGACTTTCTCAGAACTGGCCTCCCTCCCTTCGTCTCTACACTGTCTTTCACATACATACATTGCGATTTTTGGCAGCTCTTCTGGAACATGAAATCATGCCACTGGCTTTCATTGGTGGCCCAGGCTGGTCAGGGTTTTTGTCACTGTGCCAGTGAGATATCTCTTCTTTCAAGTGCCGCAGTGCCAACGGCCTCACAGGGCCTTAGCATGGCGGCTTTTCCCCTTTCATCCTCCTTGGGCTCTCATGACATCAGTCCCCGACCCGGGCAACTAGGGGAGGCAAGGCAACAAGAAGTGGTGGCGGATAGAGAGGAGTGGGAGTTAGAGGACAGAGGGAAAGGAAAGAAGTCGGGGGATTGGCTTCTCAAGGAGATGACGAAGGCGAATGTGTCTGGTTTGGTAAGTGGGTGGCTGGGATTTGTGTCTCGCTTGGTACAACTTTTTTTTGTACACACATAAGCAGAAAAATGCGACCCATCCTCCCACACAGGCCTGCAGCTTGTGTAAAGCAAGTCTCTTGGCTGGCAAAGCATGTAAAACTCCCTGGTATGTGCTTGTTGTGTGTGGCCTGGCGCTGCCCTTGACCAGCTCGTCTCTGAACCACGATCAGTTCCACCTTTAACACCAGCCAAAGACAACATTTCATCGCAGCGGAGCGCAACTGGCCCGAGACCAGCCACTACAAAGCACTTAAAAATAACTAGAGCAACAAGAAAAGTATCAAGATCTTTATTGACATATCCTCCCAGAAATAAAGCTAGCTACTTTAAAGTTTTTGCCAGAGGCACACAACCATAAAAACTGTATCCTGTGTGGGAAGTTCTGTCTTTGACACACATACAAACACAATCCTAAAACCACAGTTGCCATGGAACAATGCGAGGGAGCAGAGGAGTGTGTCTGTGTCTTTTTCTACTGTGGTCCTCAAGTTGGCACTATGGGACAGCAGGCCAGAGCAAACAGCTGCTCCGTCTTAGTGCTAAGTGGACTCTAACCGTGTCTGGCATCTCAGCCAGAGCTGCAGAGAGAGTGTGTGTGTGTGTGTGTGCGCGTGTGTGCGCGTGTGTGCGAGAGAGGAATGACAGGGATATAGAAAGTGCACGAGGGCTACAAGGACGGCGTGTGTTTGCGCCCGAAGAAGAACGAGACCTGCATTAAAAGAAATACATGGCAACAGACAGATGAGTGTGATATTGCAGGCGACTAGCTTCGAGCCTGTGGCCAGGTTAGCCGTCCTACACACTCAGGTGTGTGCTAGGGGTCGTCCTGAGGCCACGGCAATGCCAGTAGGGTGTCAGGCCGCAGGGCTTGTTGTAAAGAAGCTTCAATGCTGGATTGAACTGGCTGCATTTTGGTCTTGTTTTCAGACCACTTCTAATGCAGCGTGTTGGCCTTCATGGATAGGAATACTGTCTGATCAGTGGGTGTATTTGTTGATATGTGTATATGTGCATGCATTCGCTCATCCACTGTTTATCAGTCTGGATAAGAAGAACTAGAAGGCTGGCAGATCAGCTTGTGTTTGAGGCAGACGGCTGAATGACTCACTGTACCTCTCTCACCACTCTCTTCTCACTCCTTTCCTTTTTCATTTTTTTCCTTTTCTGTGCAAAGACCTTAGTGAAGCAGAGAGCCTTCATAACATAAAGAAAGAAAAGCCAGAGTGTTTTGTTAAATTGCAGTGAAGCCACAATAGTGATTGATTTACAATGGCGCCTTTTGTTCGATACAGATGCAGCTTGTTTTTTCCTCAGTTTTTAAAAAATCTTTTCATAGCAGAGCCATAAAGATGCAGGATATTGATAAGACCGTTTTTTCCTATGCTTGTGCTAAAAATGATCTGACTTTTTTCCTTTCAGTTGAGTGCAGCAAATTGAAAGTCAATTTTGGGTTGTTTAAATCAAGGCAACTAACATTGGCAGCTGTAGCATGAAGTATAATTGAGGCTAATGTAGTCTGCCTTGTCAGATAAAGCAAGTTGAAGGAGTTTTCACGGAACTTTTACTATTATTTCCCGTCCTCTAGGAAGTTATTCCAAGGTTCTAGAGAATTAGTAGTATTTGCCATATATTTTGCCACAAAAACATTCAAGTTTTTCACACTCCCAGTTCTCATAGAGATTTGCATCCACACAATCAATCACAGAAAACTCAATAAAATACTGTATATAAATTGCATTCAACTGCCATGATGTCGAAAATGGAGGGGGAAAAAGTTACAGGACCGAAATGGACTTAATCAACGAACAGCCTGGATATCCTTGCAGTGTGAAGGGGTAAAATGCACAAGTCTTTAGCTTCCTCTCCACCTGCCCCTTGCCCCAAACACCCTGAACAAACACTTTCAAACACCGGAGCATGGAGGGAGGGATAGAAAGAGAAATTGAAAAAGAGAGGAGGAGCAGCAGGGGAAAAGAAAAAAGGGAGGAAAAAAAAAAAGCTTGTGAAGCACGGAGCACTCAGGGGCCTGCCTCTTGGGCTCTCCTTTCATGTTTGTGTATGCCTCAACTTGCTGATATTATCTTGGCCGCTCTTCCTGGCGGGGTGTCGGGAGAGGTTTCCACTGTGATCAGGCAGGGGCCTCTCTCTCTCTATCTCTCTCTCTGGCTGTATTAGAACCCTCACCCACCTTCCTACTTCAACCCCCCCCCCCTCAAAAAAGTCCCTCTCCTAAATCACCGCTTCACCACGTTTCACGGCGCTTGGAGGCACCCGGGATCCCACTGCGCTCGTTTCCATGGTCACTGGGAAGCTCCTTGTGTCATGTGGCTCAAAGTGAGCCGTCCCTGGGCCGAATTACCCAGCTTTCAATGGGAGGCCAAATGACCATTATTAGACTTCACAGCTCAGGCCCCTATTTAAAGAGAGAAGAAAGGAGCCCTGGGGACTTAAGATGAGAGAGAGATGGAGGGAGAGAGAAATGGTGAAGAAAGAAAAATGGGAAAGAGAGGAGGGAAAATCACAGGAAAAAAAAGAAAGCGCACTTAGCACCACAGTGGAGTTGTTTCTTTTTATTTCTCTCCACCCTTACATTGATTTTTGTTCTTAATCACAATTGGTATTTGAAAGTCAGACGCCAGCCACAACTAAAGCTCTCCTGTCTGTCAAACAGCACCCAAAGAAGACAGGGCGGCGCTGGATCAAAAGATGTACCATGGAAAAAGTAAATCTTAGAAAAGATAGGACCAGACATCCACCCACGTCAACCAAAGCCTTGTCTTTTCTCTCTTCATCTCTGTCTAAGCCTGCTGCTTTGTAGGGGAATGTGCTTGTGTGCGTGAGAATCCTCGTGTCTTGCGCCCCGCTGTGTATGTCAGGGCCATGTTGTCTCTAAGGCTCGGGCCCACAGCCTGGCACAGAAGCTGGAAACCGAAGCCCCCTGGTCCCCACACAGCTAATCTGATTCCTCCTCCCACTACAGATGAGTCCTCTACTGGAGGGTTAGCAGGGGTGAAAATGTCATCCTTCTCTTGTGGTTTAAACTTTCTTTTATGCTCCGCCAGGGAGCCAAGGTTGGGCCATTCACCAAGGAGATGGAGAAGTGTGTTTGTGTGCTGTGTGTGTTGTGTGTGTGTGGTGTGTGTGTGGGATCGTGACATTGGAGCTACCCATGCTCTGAGACACTGAGGTAATGGAAGAAGAGAAAGAGAAACAGGGAGATGGGGAGTATGCAGAATAGCAGTGCACCTGGCAGACATGAGCACTGTTTTTTGGAGATACATTTAGATTAGATGAAAGATCTGTATGGCAGTTGTCTGGTTAAATATTACTTTAAAAAAAAAACATTTTAATTCTTCACATTCGTAATATGAGTTGTTTGAAAAATCTCTGATAAATGTAGGGGAGTAAAAAGTACATTACTCAAAAAATTTTACTTCCACCCTGGTATGATATGGTAGCATAAATGTTGACCTATCTGATGGCCAAATATACTGTAACAGACAGATCACATGCTGAGACAAGACAGCAGTGAGGTGTTGTATTGGAATGGGAGTTGTAGCTGAATGAGGTAAATACACCTGAATATTGCAAATACTATTTACAGTCATGGGCATTTCCTGTTTTGATGTTTTATTGGGACACAACAAAACACAAAGGTGTTTGCTATGTTTGGTGAAGAAGAGATTGACTCACTATTTCTTAGATCAATGGTTTTCTTTTCTTTTTTTTCAGGGTTTGTTTTTTTTTGTTTTTTTTTGTTGGAGGTTTGGAAGCAGAGTCCCAGGTTGCTAGGTTTTTACCCAGGTCTGTTTACAGGGAGTACTACATATGTGGGGGAAAAAAAGTTGTTTAAAGCCTATTGTGTCTCCAGGTCTTGTTGCGTTGTGGGTAATATAGGCGGCAGTTTTTCACAATGAAGAATTAATGGAATAAAAAAAGCATATCTCTGGCTTTGCTGAATTGATTTTTTTTTTTAAACATTGCCCATCATGAGTCCGACAGTGTTTCATTCTTACTACATTTACTTTTGATCCATGTTTATTCTGTCATCAAAGTATTTGTTGTCTTTATTTCAATTTTGAACATAGATGAAGAACATAACACAGATATTATGGACCCAGTCAGCTTCTCGTTCGGCATGAAATGAAATAAGCAACCAAAGACTAAGTCAGTCGCCTCTGCTGGCCCACAGCTAGGAAGACTGCATAGCGAGACAAGAGGTACAGTAAAAAAATGGGGGTTATAGGGCCAAGTCCCGACCTGCTCTGCCTTGTTTGCCCAGGGAAAGAAGACAGCAGGCAGCAGCAACACCCCTCCACCAGCAGCAGGATAGAGTATTACAAGAGAGAGAAGTAACAACAGTAACTTCTCTTTCATGCAAGCAAGGACATGGTCTCCTAAAGAAGCTTCAAGGCAGAGAGAGATTAGAGAAAAAACGTACGAATGCAGACGAATTAGGGGAAGGAGGGAAGCAGCCGTTTAGCAAGACTCCTCAGCTCGAATGAAATCGCTGCAGAATTGATTCACTTTGCCAGTCATGTCAGCTGTCAGTGGCAGGTGCACCTGTATGTCTTAAGTCCTGTGGTTAGTTCAGGAGGTGGATCCAACTGTTTTTCTGTTTGGAGCTAAAAAAAAGACTGTTGAAGCGAGTTCTTGCAGCTTTCTTCACACAAGTATTTTAATCATTGCGCTCACACACGTTTGAATCAATAATCAACACAGCTGTCAGCACCAGTTGTGTAACAGCTTGTGTTTCATTCGGGCTATACACCGGAAGTATATTTTAACACTTAATTTTTACGCATACAACTACAGTGATTGTCAGTTGGGCTCTGTGCGTTGCCCAAACAACCGTGACCTACGCTACACGCTGTACCTGAATGCATCATATGTGGACACAGACGGAGGAATGAACCTGCAGTGTAGGCATTTTGCAGTGTTAGGGGTCAGCTAGCTCTACCAAGTCGCTACAGTAGTAGCATTTCTTCATTGTGGTGTAGGCTGATGCAGGATTACCAACCGAGTAAATCTGGCAACTGCAGCAGTTCTCTTCAGCTCTCTTCTCTTAAAAAAATAGGGTAATTCAGAATTTTTTAATACCAGGAGAAATTTATTCTGTCTTCGGGAGTTCCTTTGAGAGCAAAAAAAAAACTAATATCAAAATTTCAGTTTTCATCTCATCTACTACCTAAAATATCAAAACTCAGACATGCATGCATTTCTTAACATAGTGCAGTTCTTTAACACTGAAATATTCAGAGAAAACATCAGGGATTTTTTGGACAGACAGTGGGCCTAATCACTGCAGATAATCTAATTAATTATGTTCTGCTCCTTCAAAATTTCCCCCAGATAACAAACGGGTATATCACTAATTATTTCTAACCAAGACTTCCCCTCACTTTCATCCAAACAACTCCTGTTTAGACACTAGGAGCAGAAGAAGCACTTAAAAAGCAGTATTCTTGTCCCTTGCCGGAAAGCTTGTTTATTTTCCTGTGAATCACAAAGGGCTGAAGCCCAAAACCGGTAAGAAAACAACATGGGAGGGACAGAGAGGAAAAGTGGAGGAAATTTAATTAGTGGTTGTCCATTCCTCTGGCCTCAGCTTTTTAGTCTCGGCAGGGCAGAGCAGTGGGCAGCAGGAGGAGAGGAGACTAAAAGGCTTCTTGATAAGCGGCAGTGTGAGTCAATGCATTTGCATCCATGTTCATGTTTGCATAAGTGTGTGAGCATGACGCCACAAGACATCAAACCTTGGAGAAAGACAGGAAATGCTGCCTGTGGTGCACAACAAGCAAGACAAACATGTATATTTAGAAATAAAGATGTTTAAATGCTCAGTGTTTCACTAGACTTTTTGAGTCCAGTGCATAAGCATCATCCTCATCAGTTTTTCTTTATCTCTTCACAAGAAGGACCGACAAATTCAACCGTCTGTTAGTTCATAAAAACCACAATGTTTCCTCTGAAATCCTTCATAGCCACATGATGACAAGCATTTCAATGTTTCGGAACAATTATCTCTTTGTTATGTAACTCTGATGAAGGCTTTCTGACAAATATTTTGAGTTTTTGTGCCAAACAAGGTCTATAGTTTATTGTTCATTATTCTCCAAGAGTAGCTGATTTTGCGTATAAGTATGAGTTACTTTTGTCAGTTAGTAAGGCCAGTCCAGCACAGTCACAGGGTCAGTCACAGCATATATTGTAACGTTTTAAGGTGATATGGTATCTAAAAAGAGACTGTTTGTTGAACAGCACTTAGTTGCTGGTAGTCTAATTTCTAGACCTAAACTGGTTTTTGCATCCATTTTTCAACACTTCCACTGTTTTGCTTCTACATGCAAACACTACTGGTATTGTTTTAATTTTTTTTAATTTTTTTTTAGTTAATTCCAGTAACATGACTGTACTTTTTTTCCATATTTTTTAAGAAATGTTAACATGTTTTGCTATAAAACATTTTGTATTTAAGGGTCCAGTGTGTTACATGTAAGAGGATCTATTGGCAGAAATAGAATATAATATTCATAACTATGTTTTCATTAGTGGATAATCACCTGAATATAGGAATCGTGTCTTTCTTACCCCTGAATGAGCTGTTTATATCTGCAGTTGCTGCAGGTCGCCTTCTGTGGGGTCCGCCTTGTTTTACAGTAGCCCAGAAAGGACAAACCATACCCTGGCACTAAATAGCCCTGCTGCTGCAATTTGCAGCATCATACACACTGGACCTTTTTAACAGAAGAAAGCCATAATAGTTCAGTAGTAGTGTTTGCACATCCCAATATTGTATCAGGTTAGTTCAAGAAAAAGGAAGCCACGGACTAAATTGATTATAGTAGTATTACCCGATGTTGAAACATTGTAGCTGTACTCATACAACATTATACAAATCTTTGTTGGGAGCATCAGTTCAGTGCACAGTGCCTTTTTCTCAGAGTTCTCACAAGCATACATTATATGTGTTATGAAGGACTTGTATACTATAAAAATAATACAATCTAAAATTGGCAAAAATATGAATTAAGTTGGGAACAAGCTCATCAAAGAATAAGTAAACAAGAGTATGAACCTGACCAGGTATTCATGGCAGCTTCCAGTGCTAGTTTTCAAAACTATGTGCTGAGGACACATTTCGGTCGGCACTACAGATTTGAGGTATGATATCCTGCTTTAACACTGATCGATGATGGACTATATGTGCCATGAGTTCGCAGCTTGAGCCCTTTCAGTATTTTTACAGACGTTTGCAGTAAACATCAGGGTCAGGATTTGGTACAGTACAGGATGAGGATAAAAGTGAGTATGAAAGAGAGACGCTATATATGGTTCTTGTGATGAGAGAGGGCGAGTGCTCCCTGGTACACCTCTCTCACTCTCTCGACTCTTTAATGGGGTCGGCACTTTGCCAAGTTCTACTGGCAGGCCCCCTCAGAGGTGCCCCCTCACACACATACACACACGCACACACATTTTGATAGCACAATTCACTTGTATAATTCTGGTTATGCAATGGTGGGTGAATGTGCACCCCACATTGTGCACTGAGGCAGAGACAGAACTGGAGAGGGGGTTACTGGTTGGGAGGATGAAGTGAACAAGACGAAAATAACACAGAAGAAAAAGAAATACACAAAGAGATTTAGAGATTTCTAGCTTTAACGAGAAGTTGACTTGGAGAAGTTAGCTGGATGATGACAGAATCATCATTGTTAGAAAACCTCAGGCTCCTTCTCTAATGGGTGTCTGTGAAGTTTCTCAGTCATCCTCTCTGATATGTTGTTTTTATCCCCCAGAGAACTCCGTTTTTTCTTCAAAGCTTACATTACCACCTTAAAAGAAGCTCTTCACACCAAAACAGAAGATGGTAAAAAACATATCCCTCTAAAGGAAATAGATTCAGGGAACCTGAAGTTAACTCTGTCTAACATTTGGGGATTTAAACCAGTAGAAAGAAGAGACTTGACCCATGGGAACTTATTTTCCCTTAGAGATGTTGAGATGGTGAAACTGATAGTCATTACATACTGTATCTGTGCGTGTGCGTGTGTGTACGCTGGCTGATGATGTGCATGATGTACAGCACAGAGGCAGGGTCGGGGATCAGTGTACCTGGGGCGGACCTTGTTTTTGTCTGATGGTGAAGTCACTACATCCGCCCTAAATCTCTCTCTCTCTCCCTCAGTCTGTCTCCGTCTTCCTGGACTGTTGTGAAGTTTACCTACAACCCCCTCTGTTTCTCCTTATTGAAACACTGTGACAAACCCTAACCAATAGGCCTATCTGTAAACAAAACACTGATACCAAAACTAAATGTTTTTCAGTGCCTCAGAAATATAAACATTTTTCATTTTAGAAAAAGAGTCAAACTTGTTAAATGTTAAACCAAGAACCTGATTTAAAAACATAAAAAGCACATTTAACTTCACAACATTTGACATTTAGGCCTGTGGCTCGCATTTTTTTTCATCATTTACATTTGCAAGGACAGTTGTCAAAAGGTGTCTTGTTTGTTATTACGTCAGGACTCTAGCATAATATTCATTCAGGGATTTGTGTTTCTTTGCATTGGGGCGTAAAAAAAGGAAAAATATGTTTGCCATAGAAGCAGCAGTAAACTGAATTGGAGAAAATAACAATTTCTTTCTGCGGTAATGTTTCTTGCATTGTAGATCCCGAGGTTGTGGACAAATGTGGTCAGTGTGTAGCTGGTTTATCACTTTTTAGCACTTTGTTTTTGGTTTACAACCCACAAATTTGTTTCATTCTCAGCTGTGCTGTAAGTACTTCTGTTGGCCGTTTCCAGCAAAAAGACTACCTGCCAACACCAAACGGCACACAGACACATTAGGAACTAGCTCATATAGAAGAAAGAGAGAAGAAAGAAATGGCAGCTTTCTCAAGAGTTGGTAGAGATTCAAATGGTTAAAAGCAGAGTCAATATTGAGCTTATTTTAGTCAGGTGGCACACAACTCCAAATGAATGCTTTTAGGCCTGTGCTTTGTGGTCACTGTGTTAGCATGCTGTGATGTTTTTTTTCTGCCCACTAGAAGTCAAAAACCAATTAATACATCTCATATAAAAACTTTTCACTCCTAAACTGAACTCAGCACCCTTACTCAAAGACACTAGAGAAACAGCTCTGAGTTTATGACCTAACCTCTCATCTGCAGTTTGATATTAATGGCAGTCACTGAGCTCACTGAGAGCTTCAAGTGATTCTTTCCCCTGTGTGTTTACGTTAGGTAAACTGTCCATTTATATAAAGGCGGCCCAATGGAGAGGAGATCGAAGAGGCTTGCCGGCCCCTGTCCTCCACCGGTGTGACACACAAGTGGATTTTTATGTGCTTCGTAAACATTTTTTATATAGCTTTGGAGATGGTACCTCTGATGTCCCAGGACTTGTGTAAAATGCTGCAGCCGGGGGCTTAACAGCATTCAAATGAATATTGAACAGGAATCTGGGAGAGTTCAAAAGTTTGGGAAGGTGGAGGGAGAAAATGAACAATGACTTGTTTAAAACTCCAAAGAACACACAGTCACCAGAGAATATTTGTACTTATTTTTAAACCTTTTTTTAATGTGCAATTTTAGAGTGAAACTTCCTAGCTGTGAGTCAAAACCTTAAATATGAGTGGAAGGGGATTCATGAAAACAAGTTATTGGCAGGATTACAGTCAGCAAGGTTATTTAAGTGCATACTGCCCATGTGAATGGTTGCAGGATAGTTTTTATGTGTCTGTGGGAACAGAAGAGTCCTTATTTTGCAGTTGTCGTGACACAGAAGACAGAGCAGAAGCAGATCTAGCGTATTGAGAGTGTCAGACCAGTTGATTACATGTCATGCAGCCAATTCGATTATGCCAAGTACCTGTAAACAGAATAAAATGTTATGACAGATTAACAGTCTGTCAGTGAGGTGTTAACATCAAACAGTAGGAGATCAGGAAGATGTTGAGTAATGTGCTTCACGAACAGGGGAAATGACTAAATCCTGTTGTAATGAAAATGTCAGGATGATATAGATGACTTCATGTTCAAAAGTACACTATGTACAGGAGAATAAATGAGGAAGAGGTTCTTCAGACATAGTTTTCATTTCTTTCTCCAGGCTGCGCAAGCTTCTAATCAGATGACGCATAGCCACATTGAAAACTTACATTTTATTTTAGTTGAATGTAAATAATGTCTTGGCTCACATGCCTGCTCTGAGAGGGAGCGAGGAAGGAGAGGAGAAAAAAAAAGGGGGGTGACCACATATAAGAAAATCCATGGGAGAAAAGTATGCCTTTATCTTTTAATAAACCGTAAAGCCAGGAGGCAACATGAAATTACAGCATAATAGCAGTGGAGAGTCTTCTGAAGACTTAATTGCCTTAATTATAGCAGTGCAGAGAGAGAGAGAGAGAG
>NW_023339718.1:18275967-18281197 GCF_004916995.1 Morone saxatilis
AAATGTAACAGTGAAGAGAGAGAGAGGGAGAGAGAGAGAGAGAGAGAGAGAGAGGGAAAGGAAAGCATGAAGAGGAGAAGGAGGAGGAGGAAAGAAAAAGGAGGCAAGCAGAGGAGAAGAAAGTAGGAAAGAAAGCGGGAGTGATGAGATGGAGGAACTAGTGCGTGAGCCCGATGTTGCAGGTGTAATCCAGGTGTTTGTCCGTTTGCATGTGAGCACATAACCTTCTGCTTCACATGCATATTTATATACCTGCACACAGTTACACACGCATTGTTGTGTAACTGTGTGTGCTGGTGTGTTAATATGAGGATAATCCGTCCATGTGAATGATGAAGTGAGCGCTACGCTGAGAAAAGTCTCTTTCCAGACGAGTGAAAATTTCTCTCCCTCAGATCTTACAAGCTGGCAGGCTTACTTACGGATGCTAAACATAGCTTTCATTTTCCTCAGTGTCTAGACTGGGTTCTCAGTACTTTCTGCTGTGGTTTCTGTTCACTCAGGGAAGATTGTACCCTAATTCTCATGCCTTCAAGACTGCGGGAAGTTTGTTTAGCCAGCAGTATTGTGAAGTACCTGTGAAAGTCCCCCCAGTGCACAGTTCAGGTTGAGAGATTAGCTGATTTTTGAGCATGGATGACTGATCAGGCACTCATGTTGGGGAACAGAGATTATGTTTCAGCTTTGAAACAAAATATTGGCAGTAGAATTTGGTAGGATTTCAAGAGGAGACAGTTTTTGATTATTCTTCCTATTCATCTCACACTCCTATTCGCCTCTTACTTGAATTTTGTAGATTGTGGCTTAATTTATTATAAGAGGCTTTAATGGCTGAAAAAGGGACACTGACAATTATTGTTTTCTTTATTAAAAGTACCAATACAAAAATGTAACAATACTCCAAATATATCATTATGAAGTCTTACTTAGAATAATTAATCATTTTTGCATTACTGCATTTGGAATCACACTTAAATTATCAGCAAAATGTACTTTAAGTATAAAAAGCAGAAGTATTTAATCTGCAGTAAACTGGCGACAGTGACTGGTGTATTTTTATAAATAGCATTATTAGATTGTTACTGTTGTAGCTGATTCAGCCGGTGCTAGTTTTAACTACTTATATAAAGTTTTTTAGCTTAGTCTGGGTTGGCCACCTCCAAAGGGTCCAAAGATGATCTTTGTAGGAAAGACCAAGTTCTGCTACACAAATCTCTTCTTTTTTTATTACATTTTCTTGCATCTTTGCTTTAGCTTTTTCAATTATTTGATTATTTAGATTTTTTTTTAATGTTTCTTTGGGCCCAAACTAGACATTACTCTTTTGTCAGGGGTCACAAACACAAAGTGTGTGCTATCTGGTAAATTTAGAGGAGTGAAAAGTACTATATTTCCCTCTAAAATGTAGTTAAGTCTGAAGTGGCATAAAATGGAAACATCTAAAAACAAAGTACCTCGAAATTGTACAGTAAAAAGTACAGTTGGCCTACTTCAATACGTCTGCTTAGTTACTTTCCACCACTGTTTGACTCAACTTTTTCTTAACAACTGTACCTTTATTTCTAGTTACAGTTGTATTGTATGAAGCTCAGATCTTATAAACTGCTACTTGCCAAATTCTTCTTTGCATTTTGATGGCAAACAAAGGAACTTAAATGTTTTTCTTGGTACCTTTATAGCTGCATTAGTCCTTGAAATATCAGCCTAAAATGATAACATCTGTATGTCTTGGTCTCCTCTTTAATCAAGAATAAGAAAAACTAAATGTCATCTTGCATCGACCTCACCCCGACAAGCTTAATGAACAGACGCTCTTAAACCCCTGTTCAATATCAATGAAACTGGTATGAATGAAAGTTTCCAGCTTATTCATCTTTTTTGAAAAGTTTGCAGCAGAGGAGTGATTGCTGTCTCAGATTGCTTGCACAATATCTCCTTACACAAGAGCTCCCCCACTTGAAATCCTATAGCCGGTCAGTGAAAAACAGCATTTCCTGAAGTGTTTAGTTTGTTTAGTTTTAATTTTTATATTACAACAGTCACAACGCAAGAAGTATTTATCCTTCCTTTGGTGTCCGAGGTTGTAGTTTTTTTTTATAGGGTTGGGAAGGAGATGTGTCATGTTTTTTAAGAGAGCCAGTTTGCCTGTGGGTGCATTTTTGTTGTCGTCAGGCAAGTCCCTGCACTGCAGTGCAGGCCTGCCTGAGTGGAGATTCTTTAGGAGGGAGATCTCTTTCTTCTCAAAGCGTCTTACCAAGAGCTATTAATTATTAACTGGGAGAGCTAACATCAAAGGAGCAGACTTGCGCTGAATTAAATGGGGGCTGGAGCCTGGCAGTGTGGAGCTGAGAGAAAACTGGGTGAGAGGGAAGAGCTGAGTGCGATTTCGCTCCGCTCGCTTTTGAACTTTCCAAGTACAAAAACTGAAAGAAGAAAGAAAAGAGCAATGTTAGTTTATGTAAAGGAGGCAAGACGAAAGAGAAAGTTGGAAGGGCTTGTATTTATAGCGCGTCGTTTTTAATGTTTCAGTGTTTGACAAGGCTTTCATACAGTGCTGAGAAAGATCGAATCAGTTTGCAGGGTTAATTAGTCTTTAATGAGCTATGAAAGCCAGATTCATAAACATCTTATCTGTAGATTAAACCAAGGGGAAATCTAATTGAGATGTAGCTCAAACACTTCAGAGTCATGATGTGTTTACATTTTCCTGAAGTTGACTTACACTCAAAGTTGAATTCACAGAGTTTGGTACATATGCCGCCCCTTATATTAAAGGCCTTTTGTTACTTTGGTTGTATTTTCCTCCTGCTGTGACTTGTCTATGCAACAATAGTCCCACCAAAGGTAGCTGAAGCGAAGAAGACCCAGGCTGGCCTATGCATGTGTTGCTTGCTCTAAAACTCAACTATATTCTATATTTAGTGTCCTTACTGACTCGTTTATTGACAGTTATTGATTCTGGAGAAAGCAAATACCTGTGGTCTGGTTCTCTTCTTGCTTTGAAAAGACGTAGACTGCTTTGAACAGTAGAGGGCTGCCATTGAGTAGAGACGTTGGTAAAGTTGAATCCAAATCTACTTCAGCTTAACACATGCTACTATATTTAATCATTAACCTCTTTCTAAAGACTCATAGTACACACAGGGAGTAGGGAAAATAATGTAACAACCGCACGGAAAAGGAACTCTAGGATAATGTCACAGTTACAAAACTGTATCGATTTACACTGGATGTAAGTAAGCATTTGTCAGCTATACAAGAGTTTAGGAAATCAGCACTTTGATATGAAGTTTAAACAACTAACAGAGCTACAAAGGGGCAGAATCATCTGTGCCCGAACTGCAGGTGAATGAGTAAAAAAAAAAAAACCTTCAAAATAAAACTTTTTACATCTTACAACAGTCTTTAAAATCTAATATAAAGTTACACGTAATACTGAAATTGACAGAAAAGTAGTTGATAACAATTTAGATAATGACTTTTAGTATGTATTGCAAATAAATCAAATCAAATCAAAAAACAAAGGTTCTGGCAGACTTGTGGCGGTGACAAATTAAAGGAAAAACCTAAATGAGAAGTAGAAACAAGGAATGCAGATGCTTTCACACAGTGGACGAGGAGTCACTGAATGGTTCAGTTAGTATGAAAATGATTTGTAAAATGACGTATGGGAAAAATATCTCGACATATTACACGGCGTTCACCGCCACCATCATCAAAACACCAAATGAGAGAATAACATTAGGAAGACGGCTGCTCATCCTTCCAGTAGAGTTGGAGAAACTGTTTCTAGGAGCAGTGAAGCTGTTCTGGCAGCATCAGACCTTACTAAGTGTGGCTTCTTATAGTGTGTATGAAATCATAGCTAAACAGTTGTTTACAGTGGTGATTTGGTCAGCTGAAAATCCCTTGGATGCAGAAAGTTGCTCAACATCCCATCGTTGGAGTGTTGTTATCTCAGAAATGAACATGATATGTTGTGAAAACAGCATGCCCCCCCCAACACATACCACTGCTCCTCTCTCTCTCTCTCTGTGTCCTCTGAAAGTGCCCGCTGACTGGAGCCGTGACACTCTCCAGCCACTCGGCAGCAGAGTCACAGCACTGTACATTGTCACTTTGATCTTACACACCACACCCCCCCCCAGTTATGAAGAGCGTTGGCAAGAACCCAAGGGCACTTGATAATACCAGGATATGATCCCAGCTGTGCTATTTCAGATCATGTAGTGCAGACATCAAAACGTTGTCTAAATAGGGCACCGTGAATCAAGCAGAGTGAGAATGTGTTGTGGGGAAAAGCAGGACTTAAGATAACGTAGCTTTTTTTTTTTTTTCTCGACAAGGGGAAGCCAATTTGGATTCTGCGAGGAGATACTTGGGGTTCTGCAGATCCAAGCATTTCCTTTATCTTTTGCCTTTAGCAGAAGTCTTCAAAAGACCTCTACGCTATGACTTTCCCTGCTCTCACATGAAAGAAGCTCACATTTTTAGCAGTTGGAAATCCATGATAACTTTATTCAGCTTTTCCTCTGCATGCACAGCAGAATTCAATTCAAATTCAGCTCCATGTCATGCAGGGGTTGCATCACATGGAGCTCTGCATGCGTTAGTTCTTGACATGGGGATGAAACTGTTTTTAGTTTCCGTCATAGTATTTTTGTAATGTGGTGTGGTTTCACTTAGAATGACATCATGAAGACTTCAGAGAAATGGAGACATAGACCACATGTGCGTCCTAGCAAATGTTATCAATGGCTTGTTTACTTCTCTGCTGTTGGTTTTCTGTCTCTTTTCTCTCCCCTTTTTGCTCATTCCAGATAATCTGCATGGGGTTACACTTGGGCAGAGAACTCCCTCTAGTGGCCTGAATTTGAATGTGATAACTAAATGTTAAGAAGTTGACAGTGCCATACATTCCCCGGCTTTTTCATCGCACTGCTGTTAAATATATCTAATGATCGCTTTGTTCTGTGTTTGCAGGCAAAGAGAGCAGTGCAGCGGGGAGCCACAGCCGTCATTTTTGATGTCTCGGAGAATCCGGATGCCATCGATCAGGTTTGTGCACACCAAAGAAATTACCTAAGCATTCACACGCCTACGCTTCAACAACACTGACTCGCTTTAATCTATCTTGGTGTTTCTGTGAAACACACTATGCTTTTCACTTCTGAAGAAAGCTCAGCAGCATGCCCTGCCCTTCTGACTCTGTGTGTGTGAGAGAGAGAGA
>NW_023339718.1:18281276-18284069 GCF_004916995.1 Morone saxatilis
GAGAGAGAGAGTGTTTGTACAAACAATGATCTTTCTATCTTTAGTTCTGTTCAAAAGCATGTGGATCAGCCTCGCTCATTCAACCAGCCTGGGCCTTTGAGCTCTCTAACTTGTGTTTTGGAGAAGTGCACTGCTCTCTGAGAGGACTGAAAATGGATATCCAGGTTCAGCTTTCACTAGACCATGACCAAACTCTGTTGAGCTCATAATTGCACAGGTAGCGCACATTACCTCATCCCCTGAGACTATGGATCTGTCTTTGAGTGAACATTTGAGGGGAGCAGACATAGGCTGGAGTAAGAACAAAGTGTATATCTTGTCTCACACACCCAGACACTCTCATTCCTCCTCCTTCCACTCTTTCTTGCTCCTGTGTCTTTGCTGTTAAGAGGTATAATACATGAGTTTGCCTTTGTCGCAAGAATTCTCCTGTGGTATTCATCCTCACCACGCCAGGCCTGGACTTGCAGGTTTTTTTTTTTTTTCCTCCCTCCTCGCCTCCTCTTCTCTGCTGCTGGGTAGTAAAGCGCGTAGCTGAGAGATAAAAGGGATTGCGCGGAGACCACATGAAAGGCATCGCTGGGCGGCTGTGTTAAATTCCCCCGAGAGGCTTTTCCAGTCAGAGCGGCCCGATCAGCAGAGACAGGACCCACAAGGCCGAGGGGCAGGGAGGAGGAGCTTGGGGAGAACTAAGGTCCCGGGGCCGAAATTAAGAGAGACGCTTTATGAAGTTAATGTACTTGACCTGCTTTTTATCTCAATTAATGCAGCATGTGAGGCCAAGAGCTGCACTTTAGGTTTTTGCTAGGAGAAAAGTTAGGTTTGCGATTTTAACTTTCTTTAAACAGTACTAGACTCAAGTTTATTATAGGACTTATAGGTATTGTTTGTCAAGGCCAAGCTAGAGTCTTGGAGGAGTCATTTCTCAAAGTGGGAGCAGCGAAAGATCAAAAGTATCCACGTCTATACTTTTAAACCAGAACATACAGTATTTCACTGGGGAACATGACGACAGCAGAAGAAATAGAAATGTGAATATCCTCGGTATTTCCCTTGGGCTTTTCAAATTACAGATTCCAACCAACAGACGAGAGGGGAGTACAGAGAGGGAGAGGAGGAGTAATGGAGTATGTCAACTGACTCGAGAGCTAGAACATACTATTCACTGACTATTTCCCTCTCGCAAACTGCGACCACAGTTCCCATGTGTTGAGCCTATAGGTCATATTGCCTATTTGGTAGAAGAGAGGTTCATTCGCACCTTTTGCATTCAGAAAGTTCACATGCATTATGTCTACTTGTGACTCCTCATCAAACATTGCACTCGTCAGTCAGTTGAGAGCAGTTCAACCATCAATGAATTTTCTAATTGCTTTTGTAACAACAACTTCTCAGTCCTGTGTATAATTAAAATCTTTTAACGTCCATTTTTAGCATTTTCTCCAGAATTTAAAATCTAGGCTGAAAGAACAGCTGAAACAACAATAAGACAATCTTTGGACACAACAGAGTTTGTTTTTTTTCTAAAGAATGACCGCTCTAGTTCATTAAAAACAACCTCTAATTCATCACCACATTAAATGAATTAGTTGAGAAACATAATCAAAGAGGTAATATATAATTCATTAATTAATACATAATTACTCACAAGACAGCTTTTTTAAAATGGTCCAAATTGAAGCAGCAAAGGCCAAGATATCTTAACTTTTAATCTCTAGTATTGGTCAAGCTTGAAAAACTTTGACCTTACATTTCCCATAATACCACAGAAGACATTATTCAGCTGTTTTCACAGTTTTGCTAACTTATGACAAGTAAAGTGAACTTCATGTGTAAAATCAGTGGGGAGACCCTTTGGCAAATGGTTATTGTTGACTAGATAACACATTTTTCTTATGCATTAGTTCATCTGTGTTTGCATTTCTCTCTCTCTCTCTCCTCTCTTCAGCTCAACCAGGTTGGCGAGGATCCTCTGAAGCGCCCGGTGGTTTACGTTAAGGGCAACGATGCTGTTAAGTTGATGAACATCGTCAACAAGCAGAAAGTGGCTCGCGCTCGGATACAACATAGACCACCGAGGGTAAGAGCTCACACCAAAACCCACAAACTGCTCAGCGTGGATGACATACATATGTGTGTGAGACTAATCTAAGGCACATGTGAGGAACATGAGGAAGAGGTGAACATGTTTGTGAGGCCCATGCACCAAACAGCGTCGAGAAGTTTTTAGACGTGAAGACAAACGAAAATTCCAGCTGTGAAATCTGACCCTTTCCCTTTCTTCTCTGCTCTTCGCTGCCCCGAGGCCCAAAACTTTTTCACAGCACTGTGGGAGATTAATATCTGCCATGCAAAGAGCTGTTTGTTTGCTTTGAATATTTGATAAGAGACCACCACACTTTGAGGTCAAATGACTTGACATAATGAAAGCCCGAGAGAAAGAACTGTCCGATAAGAGACATTTTTCTGATGAAGAATGAAACAATCTGGCCATTCTCAGGGAGTGAGTCAGTGAGTTTCAAGCAGTTGTTTGGGGACTGAATTTTTTGGAAACTAAATCCAACCTCTCAAGAAAAAGATGCCAAATCTGCTCTTTTTCTTGTCTTCTTGAAGTAATATGCAGATTATTTTCGTAATTAGTTTGTGAAATGTGAAAAAGTAGTGCAAAAAAAAACAAAAAACGTCTTTAGTTCTTCCAGAACCCAAAGTGATGTATTTCAAGTGTGTGTTTTGTCCAACCAACAGTCCGAAAGCCATATATATTCAATTTACAATAACATTAAACTGAGAAAA
>NW_023339718.1:18284109-18284313 GCF_004916995.1 Morone saxatilis
TTTAAGAAACTGGAACCACATAATGTTTTGCATGTTTGCTTGAAAAATGACAACAATTATTTGATTAAATGAATTGTTAGATTAGTTAATCAACAATTAAGTCTGTTAATTGTTTCTCTGCAGAATGGTCTCATTTATATCAGATGTAGAACTAACCTGAGGAAAAAATAATCACCCACGTCCTTATTCTAAAAAAAAAAAAAA
>NW_023339718.1:18284413-18285172 GCF_004916995.1 Morone saxatilis
AAAAAAAAAAAAACTCTGTTAAATCATGTGTGAAGGTCCCACTTTTATTTTTATTTGCATAACGTTGCATGAGTCACATCATTGAGTGCCCGGGTTTGCTGAGCAACTAACAAAGCTATAATCAAATATCCTCCGCTGTCGGTAAATGGAAATGAAAAATGCAAATTTCAAATAACCCTTTAACCAGCTGCATGTGAAGATAATTTGACAAATTTCTGTTTTTGTTGCCCTCCTTTTCCACAGCAGCCCACGGAATATTTTGACATGGGCATCTTCCTGGCTTTCTTCGTGGTTGTGTCGCTGGTTTGCCTCATTCTGCTCATCAAGATCAAACTCAAGCAAAGGAGAAGCCAGGTTAGTGTCTAAAATACACACTCAACAGGACTACAATAGAAACGTGTAGGACCAACAACTTAAGAATCTTTCCTAGTTTGAGTCACCGGACTTATGTGTGCCAGTTACACAAAACACACCCAAATACACAACGCTGTGCCTTGTTTTTCCAGTCTACATGACTTCACTTGGAGTTGAAGGCGACAGTAGCTCTGCTGTTGACTGATTCCTCTGGTGTGTTGACAAAAAGCTCTCGATGGAGGATTAAGTTGGGCGCATGAATCAGGATAAGCGTTTAATTAACTCTGATGTGAGGGTTGCTGCTGAAGCCAAACACACAGAAATGTCACAACAGAGCAAATAACCTGTAGCAACATCCGTTAAGACAGGTGTAATCTTGCCAGCACACGTGTGTGTGTGTGTGTG
>NW_023339718.1:18285204-18296068 GCF_004916995.1 Morone saxatilis
GTGTGTGGGTGTGTGGGTGTATATGTGTGTCACAGCAGCAGATGACTTGGTCATGACTTCCTTTGGTGGTTAATTAACAGCTCACACTAGGGGCAACTTCGTCACATGTAACAACTTTTCCTTCCTGAAATGTGAAAAATGAATGAGCTTCTTGTGGAGTAAATAGTGTTTATACAGTAAACATTTTCTATACAATTTAACTGTAAAGAGTATAACATTTTTTAAAATATTTTTGGCTTGGTGAAGTGTTCCTCAAGGGTTTGCCCTCACAAGACTACAGTTAATTACAAACTGAAGATACACATTTTAAGTCCTCATGTTTCATGTTTGTCAACCCTGTGATGAGAGTGACTTTCATGCCAATTTTTATTGCTCCCTTGCTGACCAGGATGTCCGCATGTTCTTAAAAAGTCTACAATTATCTAGTTATGAGGCAACAAAAAGGAAGAAACACCCTCTGGAGACCCTAGTTTAGTTAAGCCTAAGCATAAATAACTTTATACACGAGTGATGCACTAGCAGTTCAGGCTTATAAATCACAGTGCCTGCTACACATGTGAATCATTTAGTTAAATCCAAATAAGTAGTTCTGTATGTGTCAAGTTATCAGTCCCCATTTTTTAATAAGTAAAATTTTTAAGGCAACACGAAGCAAATTAAAGATAAAAAGAGACTAGGGAGTTAGAGCCAGAGAGAATTGCTAATGCATCAGTCAAACATTGCAAAATGATGTAGCGTGTCAAGGGGAAAAGTCTGAAATCATGACAACATCAACCATCGCACATTAACATCAGCAATGAGGAACACAGTTCAATAGTAAACACTTGCCAACACTGACGTATAGACAGGATGTTTGCTTAAAAACATAATTACTGACTTGTCTTAGGTTAAGTGATTTTAAGGTTGTATTTTGGGTCCCTCTCTAAAGAGCTTTAAGAGGGTGATTTTTAAAAGTTAAATGTGGCTCATCAAACATGCAGATATTCCCACTGACCCTGTCCCACCTCCCTCCCTACTACAGAGCTCCATGAATAGAATGGCCATCCAAGCCTTGGAAAAGATGGAGACAAGAAAGTTCAAGGCCAAAGGAAAGGGCCAGCGCGAGAGCAGCTGTGGAGCCTCGGATTCACTGAGCAGCAGCTCCACCTCCGACTGTGCCATCTGCCTGGAGAAGTACATTGACGGGGAGGTAAGAAAAGACATTTTGACTTTATATTTGACTTTTATATCTAAACGCTATGATTCAAACAATGGTATTAATTGCATAATTGGTGGCTTGCTGTATTACATGGGTTGCTATGCCAGCTCTTACAATGAAAACAAATATAAAAATGTCTTGTTTTCTGTGTTCATATGTATGTATACTATTTTAAAATCAACTTTTAAGTCAGTCCACATGCACTGGTAGCTAATCCATAAGTGACAACTAAACAAGTGTTTTTCTGTAATTTTTTTTATACCTCAACTTGCTGACAAACTTCTCAAACCTCAAACATAGTCTCAATAGTTTCTGTACTCACTATACTCCTATTGAATAAACCAGGCTCATTTAGATTTTATGAGGGAAAAAAGGGAATGCTTTAGCATTTATACTGACTTTTATAAGACAAGAGAATATTGATTTGAAAAACTCATTCATTGCACAACCGGGGGTGCATTTTGAGTAACAATTAACCTGACGCAGAATGGTTTAACGCAGACTCAGAAGCAACACACATCGTCTGTATTTTGTGAATGCTTTTTATCCAAAGTGCCTCACAGTACCATGCGTGCAAAAGTGGACCATGTGGGAGCCAAACCTCTTAACTCTGGCTGTGTTACTGTGGTCATCTACCCACTGAGCTTGTTTTCTTTTCATTACATTTTCTGTAGACATGAAACATAATGCAGTTGTGTGGACAATAGAATGGAAGTTCCCCTGATGTGCCCGGGGACCGCAGTCCTGCGATCTTCAGTGACGTTCTTTCCTGCGCCTTTTAGATGTTTAGTTCAGTCTTTCAGAGCACCTGGAGAGATAACGGTACCCAGAGTACATTGGGTTGTGATTATGCTTCCTGTTTTCCCAGTGTGGCCTTCTTTAATCCTTTTAAAAGAGTCATTGTCAAAATATGCATCCTAATCTTGGACTTTGAGGGTTTACTGTAACAGCATTGCTCACCCTCAGTACGGACGCTGGAGGGGCAAACCCCAGTGCCCATGGGGACATACTTGGTGTATGTGTTTTTTTTTTTTTTTTGTGGTTATGTGTCTCTTCGGTAAGAAGGAGAAGAAAACACAACAAAGCATGGCGCCAGGATTGCACAGAGGAAGTGGCGATATAAAAGGCTGAATGGCATCAAAGCCGTTTTTGAGCAGTGAACCAAGCAACAAAAGCTAGGGTGGAAAAGAACCCAAAGATGAGTCACATTAAGCTTTAGAGTGAAGTATTTATGGCAGTGAAAGAGCTCTCACTGGAAAAGAATATTATAATTCATATTCCTAGTGCTCCTGCTTTTGTGTCTTGGAATTCCTCCATGCCAGTTCTCCGTCTGAATACAAAGTGCTGCATTCTTTTCATATCAATCCTCAAGTGTAAGCCTCTTGTTTGTTTTGTTCCAGAAAGTGGTGACATTGAGCATCAAAGTTGTATTTGTACTGTGGTGTGGCATCTACTTAAGAGTTTTGTTTGTTGCATGATGTAAAGTTGGCTCCTGAGTTAAAAAACTTTATTAGACACACAACCGTCACTACAGTTGACAGTTTTGTATAGCTTTGCTGCCACCCTCTGGACATGCAGATGCTGTCAACTACACATTCATTCACCCTCTGAGAATTTGAACCGCGTTGCAGTTTGTCATTATACATAACATAACAATTATACATACATAGGAAACTTAATACTTTTGGGAGTTGTCTTTGAGTTGCCTTGAAAATGCACTTGTAAAAATGACAATAGGCCTGTATAAGTTGACCTATTGCAGTAATTCACCAACATCATGTGCAGATACTTCTGTAATTGTGACTTGCAGTAGTTAGTGCCTAAATTGCTGGTTCAAGCCATTAAACAATAACTTAACCGTTTCACAAATACACTGCAGGACTACTGTACTGCCTCGGGAAGAAATGAACAAACTCTACCTTCAAAATAAATCTATTAACGTATGTTAAGGTGTTACTAGGCAGGTTTAAAGATCCTTAACTTCACAAATAAGTAATGTGAGCACAAGTTTTTTTTTTTTCTCTAAGCTTTTCTCTTGAATTAAATTAATAGCAACAGTTCACTTGGACATTTCACCCAAACCTCACTGTGTGTACATTGGACTGATGCCAATAATTTGGTTTAATTAACCAAAAATGCAGGAAGAATACTTTAGCTTGCCCTGTTGTTTGGGTACTTTTGTGTTGTTTTTAAACAAATTGCAAATATTAATTCACATTTGACATGTAAAAATTCTAATACAGTCATAAAAGTAATTTTAAAAAAGGTCATCTGTGTATCTTACAATTAAATCTTGTATCTTCCCCTACAGGAGCTGCGGGTTATCCCTTGTGCTCACAGATTTCATAAGAAATGTGTCGACCCCTGGCTGCTCCAGCATCACACCTGTCCTCACTGTAGACACAATATCATCGGTGAGTTGGTGTACAACCTCTGACTAGTTTGCTTTGATGTTTAGATAAAATATCTTTTGTTAGCACAAACGTTCCCTGGTTATAAAAAACACACCAAGTTACTTTTAATTTGTGAGATTTTAAATGTTACATTATTTCTTTTCACAGAGCAAAAGAAGGGAAATCCAGGACCAGCGTGCATGGACCCTGGCAACCCAGTCCACGGCCGGCAACGGGTGGTGCTGCCAGTCCATTATCCTGGCAGGGTGCACCGGGCTGGCCAGGTGACCGCCTACCCAACCAGAACCAGCATGGACCCCCATGGCAACCCCATCACTGTGCTTACTGTTGACCAGCATCCAGATCCTCAAGGTCTGTACCCACCCCAATCAACGTCTGCCTTTCTCCGGAGCTACCACCCCACCCTCCATCTGGACCACTCACTCAACCCTCACCACTGCGGATTAGAGCACCGCGGCCCTCCAGCATACCCAGCACAGCCGCATCATGCTGCTTTCAAACGACCCAAGTTCCATGGTCGCAATTTTTCCAGAGCAGCCTGCTTCTCGCAGTACGAGACTATGTACCAGCACTACTATTTTCAGGGGTTGACTTTCCCTCAACAGCCTGAGGGGGGCCAAGGGCCTGCTATGGCAGGGCAGCTTGGTGGAGGAGGAGCCCACAAGGGCCACCACAGCAGGGCCTTTCAGCAGGGGCTGTTATACCCAACAGTGGTACACATGGCACCTGCCTCTTCTTCAAGGATAGGTGATAACGGCAGTACTTCTGGCCTGAGCTGTTACCATGGTCACCGCTCAGTGTGCAGTGGTTACCTTGCTGACTGCCCTGGTAGTGACAGTAGCAGCAGCAGCTCAGGCCAGTGCCACTGCTCCTCCAGTGACTCCATGTTGGACTGTACTGAGGTCAGCAACCAGGGGGTGTATGGTAGCTGCTCTACCTTCCGCAGCTCACTGAGCAGTGACTACGATCCTTATGTCTACCGGAGTAAGAGTCCATGTAGGGGCTCCACGGGGGAAGCAGGGGCTGCAGCTTGCACCACAGTTCCTGCTGAGGACTCATCATCCTCTGCTCCCTTGGGGCATGACTGCCTACAGCTCCCTCCTGGAGCATCGGGATATAACTCGGGGGACCACCTCTCCAACTGCAGTTTGGAGCCCAACTACAGCAGTCGCTCATCACTGGAACCCAGGGAGAACAGCAACACTAGCACTACCTCAGCCGGGGCTCCAGAGGCTACCGGAGCAGACAGGGGAAAAGGGCCACAGGAGGAGTCGGGGGAGCTTGGGGCTGCAGCCTGTAGCTGCTGCTTTGAGGTGCTTCCTCCCAATGTGGAGTGCAAAGGGCAGGACTCGGACCAAGCTGGGCCTCTGGCCACAGGACGCTTTCACAGGGGGGTGGACATTCAGAGCTCAACCTCCAAGAACTACTTTGCTCCTGAGCACATGTGCCCTTCCTCAGACCAGGTCAGCTACGAAGGGCTGCCTTGCTGCTTCTACAAAGAGATGAAGGTCCACAGGGCCACAGCAGGGCGTTACACTGAGGACTACGCTGTTAATGTGCAGTATGCGCATGCAGACTCAGAGGCCTGCTCTGGACAGGGCTGCTGCGAACTCAACCAGAGAATACCCATAATTCCTGAGGACACAGATTGTGAATTGGGCACAGGGGCAGAGACTCAGAGCAGTTTATTGCCCATTAGTGTCACAGTGGAGGCAGAGGTGCGGACAGGGGAGCAACATGAGCCCAGGGAGGGGTACTTCACCTCAGGACATTTTAGAGGTCAGCCATACCCTCAGGAGGAGGAGACCAGGGCTTTGTTCCACCCTCAGCTTTCTGCAAGCCCCACTGCATTGCGAAGCAGTACTTCAACAAATGACGGAGGTCTGGGTTTATGAACTTGAGCTCAGAGAGAAAGGACTCAAAAGTATGTATTTGGTACCGTATCAGTCAGTCAATCATTGAAACCCTCAGCTGCCTTGTTCTAACCTTGCTCTCTGAGCGCTGAATGTTATCATCTTAGATTGTGTGGATTTCTACTGAAATGGCCTGTCATTTCTAGATATACAGTGTATCAAGTTCATTCCTGTGGCCACAAACGTCTCAGCACCAAACTATGTTACTATAGCACTGAGACAAAGACATACGGATGGAGGTTGTTAACTGAAACTAGAAGAAGGTTGGTATTGGCATCTATTTGCAGACTGTCTGCTGCCATCAAGGGTTAGGCTCCTTCAGCGCTAAAGTACTCCGGGCCAATTTCTTGTGAGATTTTTTTTCAGATTTTGTCAAGAACGAGATAGAGATCTGTTGTGCAAGATCTAGAAATCTGAGATTTTTCTCTACAAAAAAAAAGTACACTCTTAATTCACAAACATCTACATGTATATGTGCGCACATGAACACTGACTGCCTATAAAGCTTCAACCACCAACTCAAATAGGTTGTACGGACATAGCTATACCAAAACAGAAAGACATGATTGTTGTTGTTTTTTTTTTTACTTTTTTCAAGAGCAGGGAAATGGGTCTTTCTAAGTGTCTGTGACCCACACATTTCTCTGAGGAGAAGAAGCTATATATTACAGAAAAATGCATAGAAATGTGAATGCAAGGCTGACACTGGTCTCTATTCAAATTAATACAGAATTTGTTTTATGCATTGCATTTCTGTCCAATAGTGGCCTACCTGTATGAGATGTGCCAGAGCAACATGAAAGCCTTATGCTGGTAAGCTATTTGTAGCAATATCTAAAGACACTGCACCACTTTTAGTCAAACTCCAGACTAAAGTGACAGTGTTTCGGGGTCAGTAGATTTCTTCAAAAGTAGAGTGTAGCACTCTACCTCTTGTTTGGAAGCCCTTAAAAGTGTATTTTTGCTGTCACTTACCCAATTTCCTCAATGAGGCATAAATATCTATAAAGGTTCTAGCATGTATAAAAAAGGCCAAAGGAAAGTAGCTGGAAAAGACTCATATTTCATAAGGGTTCCTTATTGTACTGTGACTTTTTTTTTTTTTTTTTTTAAACAATGCAGTTATACATACCACAGTGTATCCGTTTGAATCATATCGTGCCATGCATAATACATACTCGCGATATCAATGCTTGTCATTCATGCCTTTCTGTTTGTCCTGCAGACTGTTTTTATACTGTTTCTATGAAATATACACATTCTCTACACAGAGGAAAACTTTCTGAAATAACCCTATTTATAAGTTAACCCAGTGCTGTAATCAAGTGAGAATCTAATCTTGCCTTTTGCATAGAGATGTACCTACTGCAAATATAACATTTTGGGGTACTTGAGTCACTATTTAATTTTTTTTGTTATTGTTTCTAGCACTTAAGAAGATTAAAATGTGTACAAAAATTAATATTTTTTAATTTTTTAAGAATATAATTATTTTCTGTCATTACCATTACAAATGTTTAAAAAAGGCTAGAAATCAATCTGTGTATATTTCTGTACCTGTATAGCAAACACATTTCATAAATGGAAATATGTTCTCTGAATATTTATTTACTAATATATTTATCTTTAAGCCATGTCTTATGTTCAGAGTGTATGAACGTTTGAGTTATTTGGTTGCTTTTTATTTTGAGAAAAATCACTAACATGAGACTTTGTATATACATGGTAATTGCACACAAGACGATTAAATCTTCTCTGACCAAAAAACTGATTTTAAAACTTTAGTACCATACAGTTTTGTAATTAAAGTGTACAAAGATCTGTAAAATATACAGTTTTATTCAAGTAACTGATGCTGTGGTGTCCTCTTTTCCATTATTTGCATTCCACATTGAGATTTGTGCTTTCTGAAAGTTAGTTGTAGTAATTGTATTATCATTAGTATTATTTGCCTTCTTTAGCATTGAGAATTATCCACTCAGATACTGAGATCAACTTTTGCAACTTTTATTATTTATTGCCAAAACATATGCGTTACAAAACTATTCAAAACTGACTGCACTCAGATGGTTACACTCACTTTCCAGTTAACACTGATACAGTGACATTTGAGTTTTTAGAGTGGAATTCTTTATGCTAATAAGTACAGCTGTACAGTTTAATTAACAATAAATATGTCCACTGACCTCTTGTGCAGTGACATCTGCAGAGAAGAGCTTTGGGGCTTCATGCTCTGAAATTCATGTCAGAGAACTCAGAACTGCAGATAGTCTGTCATACAGGCAGAAGAGCCTGAAACACAGTGTCTTTTTGCTTTGTTCATACAAGATGTTAGGAGTGCATCTCAGAGCTTGAAACCAGAGTGAAGAGCCACAACTCCGCCAGTGAGGTTGTGGTAATGCACACAGTAGAAACCTGCGTCCTCAATCATTCCTTTAAACTCCTCCTGCAGAAGAAAAAGAATAAAGAAACTACTTCACCAACAATGAAATCACAAAGTGACACTACTGCCCCTAGTTATACTGGTGACTTTGGCTTCAAATAATTCAAACCAATGAAAACAGTGCTGAACTAATTCATTAATCATTCACGTCATTTATCACATTAAAAAATATCTGGTTCTAGATTTTGTGATGATTTACCAATTTTCTCCGTATAAATTAATGAATTACATTAATATGATTTGAATGCTGCTGAATACATCACTTTGGCTGCCCACTTCTGACTATTTTCATGGCATTTAAAAGTTAAACATGGAATCAACTATTTTTTTAAAATGTCGATAGAAGAAGCAAAATTAATAAAACGTTTATGGAAAATATGAGGAGCAGAAATATCAAGCTTAAATGACAAAAGCAACACTATACAACAAGAAAATGTGTATAATAGCATCTGTACAATCAAAATGAAAAGTAGGCCTAACTTGGTGTAAATCAAATCCAAATTAAGGAGTAGCAATGATACAAATTGAGGAATCCATTTTTCTCACCTGGTCCGGGAACTTGCGGATGCTTTCTACCAGATACTGGTATGACTTCCAGTCTCCAGCAATCACCTCTCCCAAAACTGGGATCATCTGGAAACTGTATGTGTCATAAAGCCTGAAAAATAGAAAAGGATACAAGTTTTCAAGGGAGCCAAAAGCTACTTTCTCAGACTTGGAAACTGCTGCCAATCTGTAATGTCTCCAAGATCTTTCATACATGGACTTACAATTAGGTCTATAACCCTCTAGGATAGGTTTGTTTACATAGAGTAAACAGCACTTTTACCACTACATGTAACATGTTTATATCTATGCTGCTTTTGAAGCATTTGTGGAATTATTAAAAGACTGGCAGCCTCATCAAGCCTCTGCAGCAGGGGTAGTTAACCATGAGCGACAACAGTCTGCAGGTTTCAACAGGTGATTTCACTCATGAACTCTTCCTCTCTTATTGAAGTGCTAACCAGATGGTGGAGTCTGAAACCCTCCACAGACTACTGGCCCTCCATGGCACGTTTGCCACCCACACGTAGCCAAGACACGTTTAACAGGCAATCTGCTGAATTACTTTGAGGTACAACACCAGAAGAGGGCAGTGTTTGTCCAAACCACACGAAGCAAAAGGTTGTTTCTCAATTGTACCAATTATGGAAAAGGCCCCCTTTCAGGAAAATTACATTAACTGCTTAACCCACTTCAATGAAAAATGCAACGTGTAGCACATCTAACTAACTGCTCCTAGAATAGGATGGGACTGATTACTGTTACGTGTTCATTTTCCCACAGATTTCCCTTGTTTCAGCTTGGATAAACACTTGTTTGCCTGTGAGCACACAAGCTGTTAAAATGTGTTGTTGCATTTGTGATGACAGCAATAAATCATAAAAGACCTTCTGAAATTTACAAGGTTGATTCATATTCACACCAAGTCATCATGAGCGAACACTCCTCCTTACTTACCTTGCCAACACCGGATTTGTCACTTTGCTGAACTCTAGGCACATGAACCTGCCACCAGGCTTCAGGACCCGCAGGGCCTCCTGCAGTGCCTGACAAAAGAAATTTAGTCTGATTAAATGAGTTCACCAATGATTAGTCAAACAAGTAATGTAATGGTTCGGTCAGTTACCTGATCTATATGGGTGACGTTTCGAATGCCAAAGGCGATGGTATAAATATCAAACTGGTCATCATCAAAGGGCAGCTCCTCTGCATCCCCCACCACCCACGACAGACCTGATGCACATTAACACAGAAAGACACGAGTCAAAAATGACAAACTCTTTATTTCAACTTTACTTTCTCCTCAGATCCCAAGAGCTGAGGGCTGATTGCAGTTTTGATGCACTTGTAGCTGTAATTCCAGTTCTGTTTCATAATCCTGCAGTTATTATGTACTCTGCTCAGGTCACGCATGGTTGCACAGAAACCTCTCACACCTATAATTAAAAAAAATAAATAAATAAATCCATCTGCACTTCCAGTCAGTGTGCTGTTCTCAGTCTCAGGAGTGTGATTTGGATGCTTTGAAGTGAATGTCGGCACAAATTAAATTTATATTAATGTTCCAAGACATTAACAATGGCTCAGCTTATTTCACTGCACACTGGGTTCCATAATACGAACCTCATTCTACCGATGATCATATTAGATAGAAATGCTTACACGATGGTGAATGATGAAGCTATCCAAGTTATAAATTATTAACATCCCCACCAGTCTGTGTTATTTCCATACTGACTTGACTCTCAACAGGTGAATATGAAACTACTCTAGTTCATGGCTGCCGGCATTACTGTACTAAATCTTCTGTTTCCAATCATAGAGCTTGTTTTTATGAATAACTGACCACATCTTCGAATGCTCTTTTCCAGATGGATGACAATTATCTGTTTCAATATTCAACACCTTACTTTTAAAAAGGTAGGAATGCACCGATTGGGAGATTCTGGGCCAATACTGATGCAGTGTTTGTTTGACAGATGCCAATGTTTTTCTTGTTGTAACATAGCCGCCCTTTTATGCCAGGGAAGCTCTGCCTCGCTGCAGCTGAGTCTGTTTCTCTTCTCATCCAAGATGTGAGACACAGAGCTGAACAGCCGCTCACTGTCTGTGCTGGAAAATGGAGCACAAGTATCTGTGTGCAATCTGTGCCAGTACTGGAAGATGGAGATGATTATTTCTCAAATATCCAACTTGAAAATAACCAACACAACATTAACTAACTTAATGACAGCATCAACTTGAGTTAAAGCACACATCTATAGTTGTAGAACTTCATTTTTAGATTGTTTTAATGTTGTGTTTGCATTTAAGAACATGTCTGATGTAAAAAAACAATACATTAAACTAA
>NW_023339718.1:18296093-18320023 GCF_004916995.1 Morone saxatilis
TCGAAAAAACCTGATCTGTGTACATGTAAATCAGGTCATTAAAACCTCATAGTTGAGGGATAACGCAGGGATCAAGACGTCTTTCCTCTAAGACTCTTGAATAGGGATGGGTCGTTAATATTTATTGATATCGTATACCTTTATCGCTACTCTTATCGATCGAGTCTTTATCGATACACTATCGAATACTTTCTATTATTTGGGGAAAGACTATGCGACAATATGTTTTAACAGAACTGGTATTGCTTTTATTGCTTACAAGTGGAGCATAAAAAAGATTTTCTAGCTTTCAATTAAACATGACTAATGTAATTAGGCCACTTCGATGCCAATAAAATAACAATAGAAGGATTCAGCAGCACCCAATGAAAATATTACAATATTAAATTTACTGAGCCAACCTGAACACACCATCACGCAGCACGGTCTGAAACTTTATTAACTTTTCAAAGCTAACTAGCTTGTTGTGCCGATTAACAACACGGATTTACAATATATTTTTAACTGACGGAGAAGCTACAAAGTTGTGTGGCTGCGCTGGTCTCTGAGTGGATGATGAAGACGGCCCGTCTGTGGTGCGTGCGGCAAGAGTCTTTTCAACCGCGGAGACAGCGAAGTAACTTACTGCATTTGGACCTTATTATTGACGCACATGCTAATGTCTTGGCCATTGAGGTTGTGTTCCCCACTTTACAAGAAATGATTTTGCAACCATAATTGCATTTCGCTTCCTCTTTATCTTGAGCTTGGTAATAATGAGCAAACTGAACTTTTCGCTCCGTTCAGCAATCCTCGCGAGCGAAGTTAACAGCCAGACTCACTTGTTTTACTTTTAATACTTGTTTGGCCTTAAAAATTACAATTTCATTAGCAAAACATTGGTGGAACCACGCTGCCAGTGATTGGATTGATTAGGATTTAAATGCTGTGACGGGCGACCTCGAGGGCCACACATTATTACGTTACAGACCTACGGGAGAAAAAAAACGACGAGACTCGATAGTGGTATGCGATAAGCCCAAACGTTATTGATTATTGATTTTCGGGTTTTGAAAAAAGTGGAACCGGGTCCTTGATAGAACCGGGTTTCGATCCCCATCCCTACTCTTGAACCAGTTTTACAGTCACAAACCTACCAGCACTGATGCCCATGCTGTCGGCTTTCTGCTTGCCCACTTTCAACATCTCCTTGTTGATGTCACAGACCACAGCCTTGGATTCCTGGGGCCCATCCTCGTCCTCTGTGGAGTAGTTGGTGGAGATGTCCTGCCACGAAGGCGTCTGCGTGGACCGTGCCGCCCGCCGCTTCTGCCGCTCTTGCTGAGACTGAACGTACTCCAGGAAACGGAAGGCAATGTCACCTGCAGAGGAGGATTATCATAAACAAAACATAAGTGTGACACCGGTTGGGTTTCAGTTTCAGTGTTTTGCAGAGGTGCACCCAACTGCTTTACCTGTTCCACCTGCCACATCCAGGAGTCGCACTCCCGGCTGCGGGTGCATGGCACGCAGCAACATGTCCTTCCACACTCGATGAATCCCCAGACTCATGGCATCGTTCATAACGTCATACTTCTGTGCCACATTCTCAAACACCTTATACACTGTGAAAGAGAAAGAGAGAGAATCTCAACTGAGGCCGTTTACGGTGTATTTTATGTTTGTACTCAATAGTCTATTGCACTAATCTTTTAATGTCATCAAATACAGACACGAGCAGTGTTCAGTTGGTTGCAATCTGCAGCTTGACCACTAGGTTCAACTAAATCTTACACACTGGTTCTTTAACTGTATTTTTTATATTTGTATTGACAAACTTGAACTTGATGTCAATAAAGATAATAATAATAACAATAATAATAATAATAACTTTATTTATATAGCACCTTTTAAAAGAAATTACCAAATTGGTGAGTGCTGTTTATGTTTATGCATGTATTCTCTGTTGTAATCCTGTAAAGAAACTTTTAATAAGTAATCTATAATCGGTCTGAAATTACCAAGATGGTCAAACAAAATAACATTTTAATTGGTATATGGTTTATGGATGTATGGACTTTATTATGTGTCTGTATGAGTAGAGGACATTATTTGATATTCATACCATTGACATTCACTACTTTGATGAAGGAATGTCTCAGCTCGTTAAAGACGATAACATGTTAACATGTAGTAAATAATACAAGCAGACAACAGAACACAGATATATGCTGCATGCATTATGAAACTACCCACACGCCCTGTTTTCTGTTCCTACAGACTTCATTAATAAAAACTGACAAATTATATTCCCTTGCTCACCTCTGAAAACAACACTGTAGATACAACAGGATTTAAAACGCTAACACTTAATGACTGTGTAACACTTTAATTCGGCATACATAGAATAAACCTAACACTACTCATTCTGGTACAATTCCCACTTCAGAAGACTGAAAACCAGCTGCCATCGTGCCCTGTGCTCACTGATGAAGAGAGGTGTGTCTGCTCACACAGGAGGACACAACACATCTGACCCTGGATCTGCTGCAGCTCACCTCTCTTCGCCTTCTCGGTCTCTGGCACCGTTTCGAAACCGAAATGTGTACTTCTGTCTCCGGTTGCATCGCTGAAGCAACGACAGGACGACGGCCCGGTCGGCCCCCAGCAGCAACCGGGCCGAGCTGAACCTCCAGCAGCGGCAACGTTGATGTTTCTGTGGGAGAGACGGAGCAGCAGTCTCACGGACGCGGCCATGTTCGTGTGATTATACAACTGTGCGACAGTGTGTCGTCATCCACAGGCGACGGTGGCAGGCTTTCAGACTTGATACTTTGTGGGTTGAGCCATAGACATATATGGGTTGATCAATATCGTTTGTAATTTCGGACTGCTACAAAGCCCTGAAGTTATTTTTAATGACTGAAACTTGTAGAATAAGTTGCATTTTAGTTATTTATTCGATATTGTGTTGTTATATTTCTATACAGGACTTGTTCTATGCTGTAAAGTAAAAGTCTTTTTAATTATATTTAAACCATGACATGAGTAATAGTATGTAATTAGGTAATTATTATTTAGTGAATTCAGCCGACTGCATCAAAAGTATTCAATGTGCAGTCAAATGTTCCCTGTCACTATTATATATGATGTTTTTGGATTAATATCACTGCTGCATTAATGTGTTTTTTTACTGATACTACTACTGTTACTACTTTATATACTGTATTGGTAGTTTAATCTGCAGCAATGCATCATACTCAATAAGATCATCATATGTGAGAACCATGTGTCTCTAAAAGTCAACTTTTCATGAGCTCTGTTTTTAGCTTTGTGACAATGCAATTTTCCAAATAATCTTTTTAAATTGTCTATTTGCTTTAGAGTAGGAACATTTCATCCTTCTGTTTTTCAGAAACATTCAAATTAAAAATCACCAAATTGGGAGATACACAGTTTTCATTGGACATGAATCGTATGACAAATTGTAACCTGAAAAGTTAACCCTTTAAGCTGTCAAGACAAATGTAGTTATAAGTACAATATACTCCTCAACTAAAGTACACATTTGTGCTGAAAAATGTACTTGGGTTACATCCCACCATTAATTGATATGGAGCCTATATATAGCCTACCTGTACTAAGTTGACAGTTTAGTAAGTACACTTAACATTAGGTAAAACTTCTTGAGGGTTATAATGTTCAGGTTTTTACTGAAACAGTAGAGATATGCTAAATGAACTTTACGCTACCTGTAAAGGGTGCAGTTTGTGATGCTGTTGACTGTTGAGTCTTATTCTGCTGAGAGGTTTTTTTGTCCACAATTTAGTAGACTACACACTTTGGGAAGGATGTATTAGGGGTTATGGGCAACTGAATGTAATTTGGATTTGTACAAGTTTGGTCCCCTTTCTATGCTAAAGAATTATAGAATATCACAGGAATAACATTAAATAATTTACTTAGTAATAAAATGTGTTATTCTTTTTGCCAGTTGGATCATTTTGAATTATATATAATATAATCAGCTGTAGGGCTGCAACTAAATTAGTGGTAATTAATGGATAATATAAATCAACAATGGTGTAAAAATTCCCATATTTTGCCCAAAGATATTATTACATTACATTTGCAGACATTTTCTTCTTCCTAAAAAATAAATATATTTGGGGAGCAACATGGGTTTTAGCTTCTTTTATTATCTCAGTTTGACATGTGGAAAGGAGGAGCAGGGGATTGAATCACCAACTGTTCAATTAATGGCCAACCAGCTCCACAGCTACAAATCCTTGCATTTGAGAAGCTGGAGCCGGGGAATTTACATTAACATTTCTGCATGGCAAATTACTTAAATGATAATACAATTACCTAAATGGTCTCTTATTATTCTCAGCACTAATTAACTATCCTGCAGGCAGAGGTGAAAAGGTAGTGTACATAAACAGCTTTCAACAGCACTAAGTTAGAATAATAGAAGGGAAATCTCAAGCATTAAACAGGCCAACGCATGTACTCAAAACCACTGAAGGGCATGAGAGCGCCCTAATTGCACCAGGGTCACAGACAATACAGAGCGAGGCGGATCAAAACAGACATGTTTGTGCACAGCCAGTAAACCTCTTTCACCCAGTTCTTTTTCAGATCTATCAAGGGAGACCAGCTCAGTACCTCTCTCCTAATCTACCTGACTTCAGTACCCTGAGTGCAGAAAGTGGCAGGTATTGTCTCCCATTCTTCTCACTTTCTCGTTCTGACAGTAACCAGACACTGCGGTGTATTGTCCCATTGTTCCCTCAATTACTGGTCGACTCGGGTTCAGACGGATCAGCTTACATCGTTCTCTATTCCTTGGCTGTGGGAAGGTTGACCGGAGGGGGGTCTGCAGGCCAAGGCTTTTTTCATAGGGACCCAGAGGAGTGCTGTAGTGCTCCAAGTCTAGTAAAGGATTAATGTTACAGCTGCACAATAGCTATTGAGGGGGGAAAAACAGTTTGGGGTCAGTGGGAGGGTGTGTAGAAGGCCACAAAGATTTCATATCTTACTGTGCTTGTATTGATGACAGTACTTATAATAGATTATAATGGAGGCTCTACAAAAAAATAGTGATCAACAGCATTTTGCATTAAATCATTCATTAAAAAAAATTCAGAACCTTCTTGTAATATTAGATTAGATTCTTTTATTACCCTAGCAAGCAAAAACAGATATCATTGGTACCAAGCATCATAACCGAAGTACTGCTGTGGATAGCGTTCAAATATTATATCACCAGTAGAGGGAGAAAGAGGATCAGCTACAATTAGCTGTTTCTAGTTTCCTGTACTGGAGTCCTGTGTTCATGATGAAAGGAAACAATTGTTGTTGTTTTTTACTGGATTCTGTAACTTTGTAATTTTTGTATTTAGTATCATGCAGCAGGCTATGTATTTGCTCTTCTCCTGTACCTTATTCTGTTGGCGCTGTCATGTTCCCACACTGTTGTCTGTCTGGTACCACTTGAAGGGCCCCAGACCTGCATTTTGATTTGCTTGTTTTGATGGACTCTGTAATTTTACCTTTTTCTAAAAACAAAACACTTTTAAATTAAATTAATTTTAAAAGTTTTAGCAAAATGGAGAAAAAAAGATGCAGACAAGCTTATTTTTACTAGTTGTTTGCCTTCTTTCTAATGTTTTTAGACTCATTGGCAGGTTAGTGTGAAACTGGAGGACATAGTTTGTTTGGAGTTAACTGAATATTCTTTATCTTGGGGTTGAACCATGGTAAATTGAAGAGGTAAGTTAAAGTTTTTGTATGTAGTTGATTTGTGGCTGCAAAACTGGTCTGTTATTCTGTGTATGAGATAAATCAGCAATACAGATGATTTTATTCATACTGTAGTTACATTATTGTCAGTGATGATGGTATTTTTTGTAGCTACAGTAAAATCTTATTTATTGATGAATTCAGACTTGTAGCATGCGCTCTCCTTGGTACTGAAGTGATGTTGATTTTGGCGTGGATTATTGCATTGCATGGCCTCTTTTTTCTCTGCGTTAATCTAGTAGTTAAGGCCGGTAACACCAGGCTGGCTGTTTTGATCCAGATGCGGATGTTTTATGAATATTCTGCTGCAGCAGCATCTGTGACTGGATAGACTCTGGAGTCCCCATAATGTAATATGATACTAATCTCACATGAGAGAAAGGAGGAGCTACAAACCATTATTATATTTTATTATATGATATGATCATATGAGATAAATTAAAGATACAGTTGGGTAAGACATGATGTATAGAAGATTATAGACAACAGGTTAAAATCATAATGACAATTGGTAAAGTCATATTAGAAATTATTGGCTGAAGTGTGATAGTATTACAGTATTTTTAGCTCATTAGGGGTTACTTGTGTGAACTGTACCACATGTTTTAGATATTGTAGTAATATTATAGTAATATTTTCTGAAATATTTATGAACAATATTACTGACTAATGTTACTCAGTGACTGGGGGCCCACAAACATAACAGTAGGCCTGTCCTGCTGCTGCCTGAAGCTTTGTGTTTCCACTGATTTCTGACTGACTTTTCATGTTTGAAACCATCAATAGGATTATTACATAATTAAACAAGTTCTGCACATGTTTTCTATATGGTTCAGTCAGAAGCTTTAGAGCCTTGATTTTGTATTTTTATAATTTTTAGAGGCCTTGCAGCCAATTTTTCAGGAAACCTTTTTTTGTGAAAGTGTAAGCCCCGATTATTGCAACTGCACGAGTCTGTTTGGAACCTGCAAACATTTTAGAGGTTTATTTTGCTTCTCCATGGAGTTGCAGTTGTCTTGCCAACAAATAGCGAGCACATGCTGCTGCGTAGTTTCTCAGAAACAAAACCAGCCCTTCAATGAGAGTGCACGAGATGAAAGAAACACAGAAACACCTTTTATGAATCAAGAAATAATCATTGCACACATCCAGTGTTCCAGCTTATTACACGTCCTTCCATGTTTGTTTTTTTCATGGTGTTCCAGTTGTAAAGTTGAGCTCCTGCTGTTTCCCCTTTAAAATGTGCAGGTTGCATGCTTGACCTCATCCCGGAGGGGAACCAATAGGTTACACATGGCACTCTAAATCCTCCCTCCATGTGTGTGCATCTCCAAACAGTCTGGGAGTCATTTCACATATCTGATAAGTATTTAGCTCCACAGAAAAAGGAGAAAGGAAAGGGAGGTGCAGATGTTCCACCATACAAACACTGAAGCCCAAATCTATTTTTTTCAAATGGAATGGTTTCAAAGGGAAAAGTGAATAGGATTAACTTGATCTGGGTTTTGTGGCCCATATGCTTCTCAGCCACTTGGGTACATAATATTGTGTGCAATTATGGAATAAATGTGTTTTATTAAGAGGACACAACAAAACAAAAAACAGGCACAACACAAGCTTAAGAAACATGCATACAGTGTTTATTTTGCAACCAGGACACATTAAATAAAACTACAAAGGTACTTCACTTATACAAAAGATAGATTATATCCCATTCACATACAAAATAACAATAATTTACTGTATAAATTAAACATTTCACTATTATTTTGCTATTTACAATTTCATGAAAACAATGTTTTGGCACCCACAGGGCTTCTGGTGTTGTTTTCACGTCATCGAGCACTACAGGACATTCACATCAACTACAGTTTGGGAAAAGACTGTTTCTACTGCTAAGAAGGTAGCGTGGAATTTTCCGACTGACTGGAGAATGGGACAAAAATCAGGAGTTTGCATAATTCACCAGGCTATCCAAACAAATATGCCCTTGTTAGATTTTAACTGTCAGATTTCGTTAGCTTGTGTGTGATTTGAACACACTTTAATTTCCCATCGCTCTCACATCTAGGCTCTCTTATCTCCCTCTCTCTATGCATGGCCTGCTCTGAATATCACAGACCCAGGGGCATGTGCTCTTGTCTTGCAATAATTAAGATGAGTTACAGTTGAGCAGACAGGCAAAGAATATGGAGTCACATTTTTACAAATGTGTCTGATTTGGAAAGGGTCTCTGTTTTATGGGCCTAAGATTGGGCCTCTGATTTCTGAAAAACTTTTGACTTGAATGTCACTGTGAGGCTGCATCATGCGTAAAATATAACCTTTTGTCTCAAGTGCTCAGGTTGCTGCACAAAGTACATTTTATTTTATTTTTTATTTTCATTGAAATTGAACGCAAAAGTGAATAAGTACTGTTTCATCTTGTAAGTAGAAGCAAATTTAAGTGCATTGACTCTTCTTTATTTATCCTGTCAACAATTAGAATATTTTCAGGGGGTGACCGTCTCCAGAGACCCCCACTAACATCCAGTCCCACAACAGGAAAGGCTACTTACTATGCCAATGGTGAACTAGTAGATTTTGACCTTTCACAAGTAGTTTAAATGTCACAGCAATGCACAGAAAATCGTCACAGCTGCAAACCTGCTGACAGCTTGTGCATAGTACCATTGAGTGCTTTAGGTTATATTTCTGTCGGGGTATATTGTTGGCCCTCAACCGTTTGGCCTGAAATCAAGGTGACAAGTAAAAGCTTCCAGGTCTGCAAAGTCTTGCGGAATTTAGGCAATTTACTGCTGTCTAAGGAGAGAAAAAATGCATTCGACCAATGAGATAAATTGACTAGTAAGTACAAGAAGCACTTTGACGGGTCTCTTAAATGCTTTGCAGAGTCACAAAATGAAGAAGTGGACATAAATATGATCATTCCCACACTGAATTACATAATATACATCAATATTCATCCCCCCTGTAATCAAAAGACAACTTAATGTGAACAATATGTTCAGTAAATGTCCAAGACTACACATAAAATCACACACAGAAATTAAAAACAAAGATTTCTTTTAAAGCCTTGTCCGTTACTACGTGAAGAATCCTATTTCAAAAGGCTATGTGTTCATTTTGGAAACAAAACAAATCATCATCTAATGTCCATCATGTAACAAAAATGTAAAATATCCAGTCTGGAGAGGTGTTCAGTTGAGTGTACTATGTTTAAAAAGACTAATATATAATGATTTCAATCACTGTACAAGATGTGGCATCATTTTTTACTTTACATTTAATCTTATTTTGGACAGAAACTCTTATTTTAAAGAAATGCAGACTCTTGTGAGGGACCCAGTCCACTCCACTGAAAGAAACAGATGTGAGGAATCAAGGGAAGAGGAGATCCTTAAGGCACTTGAACACCATCAAACCGGAAAGACTCCCACCCACAACCGAGCAGAAAAAGCCCTCAGATCTTCCCAAGCCTCCCTAAATGACAGTTTGTCTGCAAACTGCACCACCCAACCCCCCCAGTGAACAACGCTGCTTCTTCTCTCCACCCAAATCCACATGAGCACTGACTGAACGAGTGGGCGAGCGCGCTCTTTTTCTCTATGATCTTTTCATTTTACGGTGAGTGATTCATCCCCAAAGTGCTATGATATCTACCTTTTGTCTCCATGTCCTGTTCTCCTCTCCCGAGAAAGCTAGTTGTCACGTATAACACATCAAAAAGAAACTTTGCATATGGAATCAAAAAGACAAATAAATACAACTCTTTGGATGGGAGGATTCTGTTTTTTTGGCTGCAAGTGTTCATCGACCATATGAGGCAGATAGAAGAGTTATACAAAACTGTTAAGCTGTGTTAGTTGTTACAGCATATGTGTATCAAAGACTCCATTTCTTCATCCTCTCTTTGATACTGATGAAGATTCAGTTGCCACTCTGAAGCTCCAGGAAGAGGTAAACCTCCCTGTTTCCTAAACTGAACACAGGCAGTGAAGTTAGCCGTTATTCTGCACCCGGCTATGTTGGGTTTTCACTGGCGAGTCTGCAGTCTGGAAGGGTTTTTTGGAGGTATGTTGATTGTGAGGGACATCCGTGGGTGATGGAAAAGGAGACTCTCTGAACCAGAGAAGCTTCCCGCATGTTAAAAAGTGTCCTTGAATCTTTGTCAGAGCTCCCTAATCCTTTGCTCTCCTCTCCCACATTGAGGTCACTGACAGCCCAGCCTGTCCCCCTCCTCCTTGGTGCTGAGCAGGATGGGAGGGCCCAGCCACTTCAGCCCACGGGCCATTTAGTAGCAGTCACTAAGTCAGTTTAGCCTCTCAGTTGTTGGCTTGTTAGCGTAGCGCCTCATAGAGTTTCATTGTCTGAGGGCCTGGCATCTGACGGCCCTTGTACAGAGTATTTGTGGATGGCGGTAGCGTTTGGTTAACGGTGAGGCGCAGCAGTGGTGCTAGTTGCCCACGAGGGGGCTGAGGTCGCCATGGTGGTTCTTTAGCTTCTTCTTGAAGAGGGAGATGGTGGAGGGTCGGTACAGGATTATCCAAGGCTCAGTGGACGCCGTGCTCTGGCTACAGCTGTCTGAACCGCTGACTGTTGGGATGTTCGGGGACCTGAGAGGGAAAATGAGGAAGAGAGGAAGAGAGAAAGTAAAGACAGAAAATAAGCAGAGAGAGAAGAGTAAGAGAGAAAACAGTAGAACAGAAGAGAGGGAGAATAATGGAAAGGGGTTAAAGAAAGATAGTGATATAGAAAGGGTGTCACACTGCCTTTTAAATGTCTATTCCTAATGTTCCATTATTACATGATCTTTAATTACATATTATTATATAATTACATTATATGATATTTATTGCATTGAATCTATCTACTGTTGATGGTCACATTCTAAATGCTTAGATTTATTTTCTAAAAGTCTAAAATCAGCCACTTTGCCTAAGTTAGACATAAATTCATTTAATCATAAGATTAAAATTGTGTTGGACCAACTTAAAACTTATTGGTATCTATTATTATTATTATTATTATTTATTTCGAGTGGGAATAGACAGAAAGAGAATTGCTAAACTTTTTTCAATTTTACTTAAAGAAAAAGAAAGAAATGTTCTGCTTGAACAAAATGTTTAAAGAAATACCAATAATTTTAAAGTGGTCAATAAACTAGTTTTCTTTCTTAATATTTTATTCTTTCACATTGCCTGTGTTGCTGCTATGAGGGGAATCGCAGAATTTATCATGAGTAGGATTTCCAGCTTTGGCGACTTCTAGTGGTAGTAATAAAAACTGAACTGACTCAAGGAATATACACATTTTCACTGACATTGTCTTATTTTGTAAGTTCCTAAGATGCTGTTATCACATAAAAATTCAACACACTAGGACTTTAAATGTGTAAATATCGCCCTGTTTTTTCATTTTGTTCAGATATAAGCATCATACCACAGATAATTGCTTTGAAATGTTAATGCTTGGTGAGCACTGAAACATCCTCATACTTACTTGACTGTGATGTGCAGCAGCAGCTTTGCCACCATGGCTATGACTGTCAGTATGAGGAGAGCAGCCAGAGCGTAAATGGTCCACACTGCAGAGAGGGAGCAACACAGTAACAAGACATCAGATATCCAATCACCACAATACAAACAAACCGAAGCAGACTGAAAGGATTAGCAAGAAAATAATTATTCAAGCACTGCTGGCGCACCTGTTAGCAGTGTTCAGCCAGCAAATTGTCAAGAAATGGTGATGCATTATCATTGCACATCTGTTTTCTTCTGGTTGAGAAATACATCAGAAAGCCCTTTGAGACAGCGCGCTCAGAGTTTGGGAAGAGAAATATTTGAGTGAAGTAAAAAAGCACAGAACACGTCAGTCCACCCTGCATAGCTTCGACAAGAGGCCTGATTGTGATCAGCAGGGAGACCCAAAGTAACTTCAGTTATGAGTCACTGACAGGAAAAAACAAGCGTCACATAGCATTACTTCTATGTATGATCATAGGAAGTCACTCTGGGCCGAAGCTTCCAGAAGCCTCTCATCAAACTAAGATGATTTTAATGCTGTCAGAGAAACCAGGTCACACTAAATGGCAGCTCCAGCCAAGAAACGTCCTGCAGAGGTAGAGAGAGGTGCAGTAGGTGCAGTGTATTATGGGTGTTAACATACTAGCGCTGTGGCCGGTGGTCTCGCCGCGTCCAGCCCACTGACCTGGCATGTTGTGCTCCGGTTTACCGGGGCTGGACGTGATTACATAGAGGATCTGGGAGGAGCGTCCGTTAGAGGTGCTGTTGGATCGTTCGGTGATTCCACCTGCTAGCTGGGGTCCTGCTGTGCTGGAGACATCCTCTCCTTCATCCTCGTCATCTCCTTCAGCCTCCATTGTTCTGGTGTCTTGGCTTCTCAGTGCTAGGAACAAAAATAAGAACTGATTCAGACAGGTTCATGGACAGTTGGATGTTTTGTCCAATTTTCTTTAACTCTTTCAGCTCTGTTTTTGGTCTCCACCAACTCCTGGGTGAAAAATATGTCTCTTTAGCAGCTAAATACTCTACTATTTTCACCAGTTAGTTGCTAACTTTGTCTGGCTACCATTTGGTGCTAGGCAGGTAGCATACAGTGAGATTTTAGAGTGTTTTTCCACTAAAAACAGCTGCCAGCTGACAATGCAGATTAACCAAAATAGTAACATTGTGGGCCAAAAACAATAAACTAAAAGACGTCAAAATCCTGCAAAGAGCTGAAGGGAACTGCAGAGTTGTGTGATAATTTTCTGTGTGTTCATCACTACAAGCGAGTACTTGTGTGATTTATTGTTATAAAATAAAAATATTGATTGTCGCTGCTCTAAAATTTACAAGATACTTTTATATTTTGTCAATAACAGCAAAACAAATAACACCGTTGATACATAATTTGCATATAACCACCCATAAATATTAAAGAACGCAGTATAAATAAGTTTAAGGTGAATGGAAAAGGCAAACCAACTGCCATTTTCATTATTCAAGCAAATATATTATTATTATATATTATTCATTTAGCACATCTTGCAATGTATAAATGATTTCTCAGTCTTCTTACTAATCTTATTAATATTACTTCTTTGAGACATTTTGCATTGAACTGTTACAGTTCTCTACCATGTGACATATCACGTCTTGAAAATGTGACTATTTCTATGTATTATAGGCTTTCATAGCTCATGTGCCACAGACAAAGACGAAGAAAAGGTCTTCCATGTTGTGATTTCTACAAACTGAGCACACATATCACTTAACGCCCCTTTAATTATTCCTGTGGGCAAACTGGGCTGTGGCAGCAAGCACGCAGTAATAGGATACATCACATTTATCATGTTGTTGAAAGTATATACAGCACAGTCACGAGTGAATATTTAATACTAACAGCATTTGTTAAGAAAAAAATCAACTTTGAATTACTGTAAACATGTGGTGTTGAGAACTTTTCTGCCCGCCCAAGCCATGATTCAAAAAGTGTTTGCAATAAATTCTGTTTGTTTTAACCTGCTTACAGCACCAGATGGGCACAGTCTGCTTCATAAAACAACAGTGCCAGAGAGCGTGGACTATTTCAACTCATTTATGTGTTCCCAGAGGAAAGCAATATCCTAAATAAGATCTCTTCTGCCTTTCATTTACTTCTCCTAAACATAGATGTGATTTATTTAAAATCACTGTGTGATTTTGAGAATTTTCTTCTCCTACTTTTGAAACACTGCCTCTAAGAAACAAACTCTGGAATGTGTGATCCTGATATTTATGTGTCTCACTTGACTCTTTCATTATTTTTTCTTACATCTTAATTTGCAGTAATGTTTGGTGAAGAAAAACATCTCAGAAATCTATCAGCAGTCTGTGATTGTAGTCAATGTTATGGTTTCTTCCCTGCCTCATTGGAAAAATGCAGTTTGCACTGACGCTGATGAACGTTTTCCGCCATCTCTTAGAATTATTCATCAAACCAAAAATATGACCCTGATCACCAGCTGTAATACATACATAAATAAAGGTGGCATTGCTGGATTATCTGTAATTAGTAGAATAATGATCGCAAAATGTGATGATTTATTTTGTTGGCTGGAAAGAATATCACATGCTGGTATCTGCAATTAAGTATATCTGGTACAATATACTAGGTCAAACACCCAGAAATACTTCTAAATACTTTTTTAAACATCGCCTGTTCCACTCTTCCATGAAAGGTGGTTGAACGTTAAAGCAGCGGGGGATTTTTTTCTTTCTTTTCATATAACAGCTCAACCTGAGGGTGATCTTCCCAGAACTTCCCACATGTTCCCCATTTGCAGACAAAATACCATGCTTCAAACCCGGGCTCAGCTGAACGGTCCGCCATCCTCATCTGAGAGCATTTATCCTGAAATTATCGCTTTGACCGCTCAGTGTGCCACAGAGGAGATATTAGACGTATTTAGTGCGGATGCTCATTTTAACTGTTGTCTTTCTCTTTCAGTCTTTTTTTTTCTCTGCACCTGAGTTGCTATGTATTTTTCTCTCTAGCTTTCTGTAAAAAACAACCCTATTACTTCAGAGGGTGACCTTTTCTTATATCATGTCTCAGAATCAATTTCTTGGATACACAAAGCCTCACGCAAAACAAGAACCAAGATGTGAGCAGAAGATATTGTGCCTGTCCAGAGGTCAGAGGATTTATGACCTTCAAATATTGTTTTTACTGTAACGCCACCGGGCAAGAAAAATGACAAAGGATTACAAATGGAGGCAGCGAGGGAAGAGCAGGGACAGATTGCTTCCCAGCGTAGCAAGCTGTAAGCTTGAATGTCACCTACACTGAATTATATCAGGGTGTGCTTCTCTCATGCCTCAAGAAATTAATGTATTAAATCATTTTTGGTGCATCCACAGACTATTCAAAGTCATTTTGAGAGAGAATAATGTGAAAACAACAGAGTACAGTTTTTCTTTTTCCATTTTCCACATTAGTTGTGAGAGATAAAAAGAAATTGCTGTGTGAGGTCTTCAACTTTCTGTGAGCTATTAGTTCCCCAGCTATATGTCTAACTCTCTAACTGTCTACAGTGAAATCATGCTATCAGAAGGCGCGGTGCATAGTATCACAGTATTTTGTATGTAGGTGGCATAAAACCTCGCTATGCAATTCACGAAGAAAAACACTCTGGAGAAGCAAAGCAGCCTGCTGCAGCTTGATAAGAGGGTGAGTTCCTAGAAAAACAAAACATTATTTAAATATGCAGTATCACCCGGGGCTGTGAGACATTGACTAGCAAATGAAAAGAGAAAAGGGCCTGCCAGTGGTGTGACAACTGCCACACCAGAGCTAACAGGCGCTGCTATGCAAAACTCCATCATGGAGCCAGCAAGTAGGCACGCACCTGATCATGCAAATGTGGCGCTTGGTGGGTTTGAGGGGGGTACTGTAGCTCAGGATGTCTGCTAGAACTCAATCTAAACATTAGAAGTGATAGTCTGTCATAAGCTTTGAGATATTTTACAAAACTATTCTTCTGCCATCCCACTGCTAAAACCTTTCTCATCAGAAATCAAGTGGAAATCCCACCTTGGTAAAGCAGAGCGAATCCCTGGGCCTGGTTGGTGCGGTCTGAGTAGAAGTACAGTATGACAAAGTCGCCTGTGACGTTCACCAACTCCCGTGGCGGGCTGCGCCAGTCGAAGCGTTCCACCACCTGGTTGGTGTAACCGTCCAGTAGCTCAACCATGTCTGTCTGGTCAGAGATGTCAAAGAAAGTGAAGTTGAAGAGGATGGCGGAGGATCCAGGGACCTGGATAGTCCAGTAGCAAACACGGTCAGCCTTGTACTTGTCGGGGAAGTCGGGGGAATAGATGACTCCAGATGGAGAGGAATAGTTTCCACCGCAGGCCCCCACACGGGCTGGAAGGAAAGAAAAAATGTCATATTGTCATAATGTTATATTTGCCCTCAAAGCTTAAAGCTGTTGAGATTGTTAAGATTGTGAAGTCGATGAACTGATTACGGAGTTATTTTTGGTCTCATGTTTTCCAAGGTTATTAGTATTATTATTATTGTTATTATTATTATTATTATTATTATTATACTTAACTAAGACTAAAGAAAAAAGTAAAACAAGGTGTGAAAAAACAGATTTTAAATTTGGGGAAAAGAGTGGTTTTGGATTGGTACTTGGTATCAGCAAATGCCTTCAGAATTGTTTATTGGGAGAGAAAAAATCTCAAATTGAAAAGCTGTATAGCGCAGAAGACTTGATGCTACATATCTAACATTGTAAACTATATTTTGTTTAAGTGTTGGAAGGCTGTGGGTCCTATAACAGTTGTGGATGAGGGAAGGAGGGATGCTGGTGACAAGGACATTTCCCAGTGTTCCTTCTGGAGGTGAACTGGAGCCTAACTTAACAAAACATATTTGATGGGAGGTGTTAACATGACCTGTTCCCAACTTTATACAGATTTATAAAATCTGCAGGCACTAACACGAGGAGCAAAAAAGGCTTATTACCCCAGATACAGATATAATTGTGTGCATTACCTTATATCACTTTGGAAATCTTAAATCAAAGTTTGTTGTCTCATTTTTACAGTACAGAAAATCACAGCACAGATGTCACAATATCAGTCACACCCAGAGCAATACTAGCAACACTCACTATCAAAGATGATGACCCAGCCATCTCCTCCGCAGGGCTGGGTGTGGTCTCCGAAGCAAACGTGGTTACACTCCATGCTAGGTGACTCATCGTGGTCACGCGAGTCCACTTCGTTACCACAGAAACAGGCATATCCTGACTCCATTCCGGCAAGCTGCAAAACACAAAAGGATTTATGCAAATCACTGCATCAGCAATTCAAAACAAACTTTGGGTTAACGCTTCCCATAATGCTATTCATTATAAATCCATTTGGCATGGGTGCCAGCGAGGAAAACACTGAGGGAGTCCAACGACTAAGAGAAAAAACTTTGTGGAGGAAACGTGAAGATTTTGGCTCAACTTTCTACTACTTTCTAAATATTCAAAATGGCTACATTTTCCATAAAATGATACACGATTACAGCTTTGCATAGAAATAAAACAAGTCTAAGAATACACAACACTTTCAAATAAAACTTTTTTTATAGGCTGTGTTTCTCATATGTGATATGTGAATAAACATTTTGTAAACAGTCCACTGCACAGGGCTCGTTCTTTCTTTGAAATTAAATCCACTTAATTGCTCTTTCTCTCATGATTACAAGATGCTGTAATCTAAGTCTGGACAACTGCAACCTCTAAGCTGATTAGAAGCCTCCTGTCAAACACACAGCTGCACATGGGGTGCAGAGAATAAACCTTACATAAATAGCATCTATCTTTCAAATCAAAACTGTTAGTAAACTGTTCCTGAAAGCATCAGAGCAGGAATGTGAAACGTCAAAAACCTTCACACATCGTGACCTCGTCACCACTGGCTGCTTGTTCTCAAAAGACTTATTGTCCTTCATCCAAAAGGACACCATTGTCCAATTTTCAGCCCCTAAATGAATTCACACAACTGAAGGTACTGCCTCATTTCCCACTCTGCATCTTTTCTCATGGAATAGGAATTTATCAAGCCTCTGCTCTCACCAAGATGTATCAAGCCACGTCCTTGTTGCATTATTCTATCTTATGAAGTAACACCAACGTGAATACTGGCGGAGCAAACAAGCCATGGATTGCTGTCTAACTCATCAGGCATGCTCTTTGTCAAACAGTCACACGGGGATCATACATCCCGGCACTGATGTTCCACATGCGCATTAAGGACGGTGACAGTCCAAGGGTAGGCAGATGATGCCAGTCTGCTGCCACATCCTGTAACATCTGCTGAATTGAGAGGGGAGGGTGGAGCTGTCAGTATCTGTCAATGCAGACGGAGCTGAACTGGATCTGCTGAGACAGAAAATGAACACCTGGCACTGTTTATGGCTGGGACAATAGCATGCCAGACTCTGAGATGAGGAAAACGCATTGAAGAGGAGGTGCCCACTGGGCTAATAACCATTCATTTCCAGCTGTCAGCACTGATTGCTGTGATGATTTGTCTTCCGCTGGTTGGTTTGAAACAGGAAGCTTGATAGCTGAATAAAGAGGGTATAAACTGCACTGGACATCATGGTAATAACTGTCAGAAAACTGCCCGTAAATGCAGATGATTTACATAAAAGCTTGACTATTACAAGAGACAGCTTGTGTCCATTTTAGACATGACACGGGCAATTGAGTGGACACTTTCTGAACTAATGATGGGACAGATTTGAACTTTCCAGTACGAGGATAAAAGATACACTATCTACAGTTCTCTTTTTTAGGAGGTTTTCTTTTTATTTTACACATTTCCTCTCGAGGTTCAAATCTCACCTTGTATCTCTGCTTCCTGCAGAAGCTAATACAGTTCTGGATGGTGAGTTTGTTGGAGGTCTCGCTGGTGCCGGACAGAGTGGGTGGATCACCGCTGTCTTTGAAGCAGCCCAAGTTCCCAGGCACTGTTGGTTGGAAAAAAAACAGGTTACACACAACAAATTAGATGCAATCTGTATCACATGCTGACTATTAGCATTTCCTGTACAAATATCATGAACATTTTCATCCAGGTTTTCTTCTAGATCCACTGCAGGGATCAGTCCCTGGTTTGTATTTTATGAAATATTTTGACAGATGCGGTTGCGATGGGATTCACAACAAATTTAATTTTCACTGAAAAAACTATTAAAATCATGAGGATTTGATCAAACAAACATGTCTTCTTAAATCTGGAGAACAGGATTTGTAGGCCAGGACAACTCTTCAGAACTACATTACTTCATTATAATTCTGTTTTGTCAAACATTTTACCGAGCTGCTGCAATTTGGATATTGCATTTTTGGATTAACTGTGCAGCCCTACTGCATGCCTCAAACCCTTACGTGTCTCATGGCTTCCTCTAAGCACAGTTCAAGTTTTATAATCATGTTTGTGATTAACACCCCGTAGACCCGTCCCCAAAGAACAAACTATGACACACTCAAGAAGTATCCAGGCGTCTGTTTGAATGTTTTGGTGTGATTTGTCAACAGGCATGGCAACAATTTGGCCAATGAATAAAAGAATAAAAGAATAAAAGAGAGGAGTAGGAGGAGGCAAGAGGTAACGGAGAGAGGGAAGAGGGGTAAAGGGGACAGGGATGTTTGAGTCATAGCGAGAGAGAGCTGGAATCTAGAAAATGTGCGGTCATATGTGAGAGCAAGTTGCATCAGATTAGGGATATATTGTTTTCTGCATGTGTGACTGTGAGTGTGTGCTGAGAGATTAAAATTTTTAAGTTTGATGTGCCAAGAAATGTAAAGAATTGTGACATAGTGCCTTTACAGATGGTATTTGTCAAATGGTGATGTCTGGAAGGAGGCCAAGTCCAATATGTCTACATTAAAGTTAAATTTTAACCAGTAAAAGCACAAAAGTGATATAAGAGCATAAGCAAAAATTCACTTGGCAAAGTTTTGCATTTAGGACTGCTACCTGAGACATACTTTAGTCAGGCTTTCAAAAAACAATGCAAGCAGCAACTACATACAATTTCTACATCCCAATTTTTTAATACCCTCTTGGTTTTGACCCTTGTTGCAGCCTATCATGAGTATATAAACCATATTGAACATCAAAATGTTTGTTTGTTAGGTGAAACCTGGGGATGTATGACACAAATAGGCCAACAATTGCAGATGGATCACAGACCAGACAGGCAGATGGAAGATGGATGTTGACATCTTCAAGTCAGACGGATCAGCCCACGTCCCTTAATCCACAGCGTATTCATCAAATAACATGCAATCTTTCAAAATCTAACGCAGTGATTAAACTCCAAAGTCTTTAAAATCAACATAATAGCTCAGGTAGTGCCAACGAAGCCTCCAGCAGTCTATATCCCACTTGTGATTTGTTTTTCATTACGATTCAAACAGTCTTATTCCTGTTTCATTTCCATGTTCTGAGGTGAAACGAATTTGACAGTAAATGCACAATCTGAAAGTAATTTCCACTGCAAGTATGAAAAATCTGCCCCCAAAGCTCTTCAGTCTAATTGGAATTACAGTCATCCGACTGTAGGGTACAAATGAGCTCATTAGGAGAAGACAGAAAAGACAAGAGCAAAGACTGTGTCCAAAATAGCTGTCAATGGTGCTCTGAGACACAAAGTGGGTGCAAAAATCAAAAGCATGTGACATTACAAAGCATTCTTGTTCTTTATCAAGCATCTGCAATTTCCAAATTCATTTCTATCTCCGCATGCAAGTTAACTGAGGCACAAACCATATTTAATACAGAGCTCAAAGGGTGACTGAGGCTTCCTGGTTTAAATCTAATTTCTTGCTGTCTTATGAACTCAAAATGACTGAATTGTTTTGGAACTAGAATTCAAATCACTAGAAAAGTTTGTACTGATTGTATAATATTGGAATTGTGGAATGGGGTTGCACCTGTTGAATGTAGTACAGTAATAAAAAACTGCATTTGTAGTGGAGAATTACTCGTATTTCTGTTGAGTTTTCTTTTGCTCAGTTTCCCCACATATTGATAAAAGAGAGCAAGGCATTTATTTGATCATAAGTTAGCTGTAACACAGGAACATGTCCTGTCTATTTGTGTTCAATAACTTTGTGTTCAAATACTTTTGTGGATGCTGCAAAGTCTGACAACAAGCTCTGAGATTGTGGAACGGTTTGTCCCCTGATTCTGTATACCAACACTGTCCTAGAACTGAATATCTCTGGAGCTTTTCAGATGCTGTGTCTTCTCATCCCGAACATTGGCATGTTGAAAGCTGCCTGCTCGTCTGATGACAGCGAGTTCCACCAGTGAACAACTGTCACCCAGTTCAGAAACAGAAAAACACTTGATCCATTTTTACAAGCCTGCCATGATTTAATTTTGAAATATATTGGTATTCTACAAAAGAAAAAAAAGTATGGATACACATGCAGCACGGTTTGAATATTTATAACATCACTGAGGAGGGGCATCACTCAAAACTGCCATCGAGACCACACACGTGCATTGTCTTTGGGATACCAGTTGTTGCCAATGTTAACTTATTGGCTGGCACGAACAACTCCTCTACACGCACAACAGATGCTGCAGATTCTTTCTGTTTATGTAACAATGAGGCACAAAGGCTTTTGGGGACAAAGTGTGACATGTTTCAGATTCCACGCAAATTGTTGTCCGCAAGAATGTCTGCCACAGACTGGAAAAGTGAAGGGGGGGGGGGACGAGACTTGCAGAGAGAGGGCCGCTCCCTATGTTTCACCCATGTTTGCTGACCGTAAAGTGACCAGCGATATTTTGGCTGCAGCCCTGAGTCGCTGTTGCACAGAACTGTGTTTGACAGATGAGTCAACATTTGAATACAAAGTCCTTAGACTCCCTCAGACCTGCAATAAATCATTTGCAATATTACTTTTTCAGCCACAACTAAGACAAGCTTTATAAATGGATTAATATGGTTGTTTGAGTCATTTAGCAAGACTCCATGGCACACACTCGCAGAATTAAGGAGAAGATTGTATGACAGGTTAGAGGCAAACATGACAGTAATAAGAATATTTGAGCTACTTCATATTTTCAGGGTGAGACAGGACAGTTCTGTAGCAGCAGTTTCCTTTTTATCCATCAAATTTATACTGGATTAACCCCAGCGAAGTGTGCAGGGGGGCAGATGAGAAGAAAGGAGAGATAAACACCTGGTTGGGAACCAGCAACCTCCCTCCGAGCAAGGCAGGCAGGCACCACTTCAATGGAGCTTTTGAAAAGCGGAGGAGAAAATGCTACTGCAGGGCTCAACAGCCAGATTAAAGGCAGCAGTGCTCCTTTTTCATTTTGCTTTGACAAGAAGATTGCAGACTACAGTCAATTTATCTGTCTTTGTCCTCTTCTCGTCCCAGGGGCTGTGAAGCGGTGGCTGAAGAGCAGCAGGTGGTGGGATCGTATCACACCCGGGCGTTGGAGGTTTGTATGGAACTGGAGACGCGGAAGGCGACAGCCGCAGTGGCTGTACCTTCCCTGCATGCAATGTTTATCTAAAAAAGAAGTGTAAAATCGTCCTTGCATTTCAAATTCCCCAGCAAAGCATTGTTCCTTAAAAAACATCTGCTTTGCAGGTGCAACAAGTGCAAATATCTCCACTAACAATAAAAGAAAAAACACAAACACATTCAACACACTTCAAAGCTGTCGGTGGAATTTAGACTTTAACGAGCCAGAGGGGAGAAATGGAGGAAACACAAGGTGCATAAATGCTCCAGTCAGCCCAGACCAGACCTCTGAAAACCTCGGGAGATCACAGCGGGGGGGGGGGACTCCCACAAAGTAAAAAAAACAAAAAACAAAAACAGACACAGAGAGCTAAACAAGGCTTGACTGCAGCCAGACTCATCACAACCTGGCAGCCTGCTGCCTTAGCTCGGAAAAGAGCCGAGTTAGTTAGCCTTCCCACAATGCAACGCAGTGAAATGCAGAGCCAAGGAGCCAACAGGCAAAACAACAAAGTTCATGGGTGTCTGTCTAGCAGGGGGAAAAGGAGACACCTCTGTTGACGCAGCAGACACAACAACAGCGCCGACTCAAAACACATCAGAGAGAGAGAGAAAAGAACAACACAGAGGGATAAAACAACATCAAACATGTGCAGCAGGCTTTGGCAAGTGCACTTGGCAGGGAGCATGCAAGCAGGTTGATGAGCTGGGGGGGCAAACATGTTATTAAGGAAACATAATTACAGTTATAAATGTCTATGCCATCTGGAAGGTAAAGACCAGAAGAAATCTAAGGAAAAAAAAATAGTGTTTTCTTTCTCTGGGTGTCTCTCTTTTCAAATTAGATTTACTCTTAACAGCCAGACTCAGCACATGGTTTCAGATATTTTTATTTAATATATGAGGTAAGACAGACTTGGACAGGTACATATGAAGCCTTAAGGAACAATGAACCTTTAAAGTCTCTGCTTTATAATCACAGTTGAAACACAGGATTTTAGTATAAGAGCTATTCTCACACTATGACAACAAGAGCCTGCATTATAACTGGGAATACCTTTAATAAAGCACCAAAATTAGAACTGGGTATTAAACCTCAACACTGTTTGAGCACTGACTGACTGTTGAGAACTGTCAAAAACAAACTGGTCTGGTCAGTCCTAATCATATTTATTTATTTACTTATTTATTTACCAATTTCAGACAATATTTAACAACTTTGGAATTTTACTTTCCTCAAAAAGGAAAGACCGTAGCATCAAAAAACCTCTAATGATACCGAGCTCGTACAGAAACAAAAGTTGAAATAACATATATAATCATTGTTAGCTTCTGCCTTTTATTGTTTCGTAAAGATGAGACCAATATTTTCTGATTCATAGTCTCTGCACACTGAGCCAATCCAACATAAAAATCTAAAACAATGCACGCCCATCTGTGCCTATTAGACTGCACTGAACAAAGTCTATAACCATCAGTAAACTTTTTCTTTTTCTCTCTCGACCTACATACAGCAAAACGAATTTACATTCATTATTCGGGCTGGTAGAAATGATTCCTGTCAGGTGATTTTGTTTTGTTTAGTTGCTCGTTTGTTCTCTCATTGAGAAAACACTGAATGGGCTGTTAGGGCCTGAGGAATTCTGGATGTGGGAACATTAAAGGTCAGTGTAAAGGGGCTGACTGATAGCGCCCACACAGATCATTAATGATATCGCCACTGTGGCTCCACTGTGTAGGTGATGGCGTGGGGTTTCTATAATGAATGACTACAGTCATGAGGAGATTCTCGTTTTCAAGAATAACTTCGCCTTTACATTCACATTTTTTTCAAGTTTTATTTTACATTTTAGCTATATATTGTGATTTGTTTGTCTTTATATGTGCTGATCTATTTCATACAGAGCGGCATTGCTTAATAGAACAGCTGATTGACAGAAAAATGAATCCGAGGCTATTTTAAATTGATAGTCTGAAGCAAAAATGCCAAACATTTGCTGGATATAGCTTCTCAAATGTATATTTTTCCTTGTCATGTATGATAGTTAACTGAATATATTTGGGTTTTGGACTGTTCAGGCTTTAGAAATAGATTACC